>NW_006262139.1:11935459-12035853 GCF_000493195.1 Citrus x clementina | reverse complement strand
AGGTTTAACAGTAGGTGGAGGCCAAAGTGTCATGTTCATACTCAACCCGTCTAACCAACTGACAATAAGCACTTTCTTTTAACGAGGGTTAAATTAGAATTATAGCAGGACACCTTCCCACATAAATATTTTGCCATTGCTAAGTATTATAAAAATAATAATTTACAAAATAAAAAAAGGCAAAAACAAAAACAACGTAGGTCAATACCTAGGTTAAAAAAGTCCCGATATTTTTATCTTATTATATCCGAATCCATAAGCTAAATCCGAGCTCAGATTTTGTCCTGCTCCGCAATCCTAAACCAACTGTAAATTGAAATTCTTTACCAACCTTGAATGCTTGGTAGGCATTTGGGTCGGGTATTTCGGGTTTGATTCGGTTGGTGTAACTCTTAGAACTGATGGTTTTAAATTTAAAAACCGATAGATTTTATTTCGGGTCAAGTGAACCCGAACTGAAATAAAAAGCCAATCGGGTTTGCCTAGAAAACAAAAAAAAATGTAAAGAAAAGCACAAAGCAATAGTCGCGAAATCGCTAAATCCAATTCTCCCTCTCTTCCTCCTCAACCTTCATAATGAAAACGACACACTCACACAGTCATACACACATCCAGTCCTAACTTTGCCTAAGCTATCAAACGCCCACGCTGCCAATGTTGTCAAATCCGTTCAAGTATGCTGGTGCTGCACTTAGCTGTCCTTGAGCTGGTTTTGCTTCTTCGTTCCCAGCTTTAGAAGCTGTCTTCTCCACCATTCTTAAGCTAATTCAATTATTCGTTTTAGCTGCTGTTATATCTACCAATGCTACCATGGGCGGACCCAATGAAGGCCCAGGAGGGGCTTCAGCCCCCCCTGGGCCATTAAATTTTCTTTTAAATGTACCCCAAGCCCCTTCTAAAAAAGTTAGATAAATGAATTTAGACACATTTTTCATATATCAAAAGACTTGTAGTTCAATGTTAAGAGTGCTATTTAATGGTTTTAAAACCTTGGTTCAAATCCCATTAGCCACATTATTTTATTTTTTTAAATATTTTGTGGAAACTACTTCGAAAAATGATATTTTCACGCATTTAAAAAAAGAATTTATTACTATTATTATTTAGAATTTAAAAAAAAAGTAATAAAATTTGAGTTTATAAGACTTAAAATGTATATAAGTGAACATTAAAAAAAATTAAATTAAATAATTTTTTTTTAAAACTAAGCCCCCCCTCATTTTAGTTTCTGGGTCCGCCACTGGATGCTACCTATGTGTTCGCTCTACATTGTTAGTCGCACTAGGTAATTTCAAATTTACATACGTCTTATAGCAACTTCAAATGGTGCATGAATGGGACGGTTTATTGCAACTTTAAATTTGTATAATGGCTGTTTCTAACTCAGTCGGGCATGGCCAAAAGGACTTGTTGAGGATGTGAAACGACCTGCCCCAAACCTCAGGGCGAATCTATCTAAACCTCAGGGCGAATCCACCAGGGCCTTGCTCATGTAGTATACCGGGTGTTACTTCCCTTCTTCTTCCCTGACTAAGACCGAGCTGGTAGCCCGCTTGAAGATTGCCAAGTACAAAAGCAGCTGGTCACCCTCTCTCGGAGTTGACAGTAACGGTGCACGGGCCAGATATTCCTTCAGCTGCCCAAATGCTTCCTCGCACTCTGATGTCCATTCCATCTTTCTCCATTTCTTTATGGTTTGGAAGAAATGGTGGCATTTATCTGTGGCCCGCGAGATGAATCGGTTCAATGCTGCCAACTTCCCTGTAAAGCTCTGCACCTCTTTAACTGCCCGCGAAGATCTCATATCTGTAACCGCTCGTATTTTTTCGGGGTTGGCCTCAATCCCTCGGTGGCTTACCAGGAATCCCAGAAATTTGCCCGAGCTGACCCCAAATGCACATTTCTCTGGGTTTAGTTTCATCTCATACTTCCTCAGTAATTCAAAGGTCTCTTCTAGATGCTTCACATGATCCCTCGACTCTTTGGACTTTGTAATCATATCATCCACATATACCTCCATAGTGTGTCCAATCAACGGTTTGAAGATCTTGTTTACCAACCTTTGATAGGTGGCTCCTGCATTTTTTAGGTCGAAAGGTATTACCCTGTAGCAAAATAAACCCATGTTAGTTATAAATGCAGTGCTTTCCTCATCCTGCTCGTCCATGGGTATCTGGTTGTATCCAGAAAAGGCATCCATGAAACTGAGCAGACTGTGGCCTGCTGTTGAGTCCACCAGCTAATCTATTTTGGGTAGGGGAAAGCTATCCTTTGGGCATGCCTTATTGAGGTCCGTGAAGTCCACACACATTCTCCACTTCCCGTTGGCCTTTTTTACCAGGACTAAATTTGAAATCCATTCTGGGTACTTGGCTTTCCTTATAAATCCTGCTTTCAACAGCTTCTCCACCTCGGCGTTTATGACCTCGTACCTTTCCTGGTTGAAGCATCTCCTCTTCTGTCTCACCGGCCTTGCCCCCTTCTTGATTGCCAACTTGTGGCAAGTTACCCCGCGATCAATTCCGGGCATATCTTCATGAGATCAGGCAAATATATCCGCATGAGACTGTAGGCAATTTATCAGCTCGCCTTTTACTGCCCTAACCAATCCTGACCCGATCTTCACTACTCTGCTCGGGTTGCTTTTGCTTACCGCAACTTCCTCCAGTTTCTCAACAGGCTCTTGGCGACCCTTTTTGGACTCTCCTCGATTATCTAGAGAAGTAACTTGCAGTGTTTCCTTGGCCGCTGTAGCATAACAACTCCTTGCCATCCTCTGGTCGCCTTTTACTACACCAACCACCCCATTTACTCTGTATTTCAGTGCCAAGTAATGCATAAATACAACGCACTGGCTTATCCGCATGAATGGTCTCCCCAGTATCATCTGGTAAGGCCTTCTTTCCTCTACCACGATAAAATCCAGCATCATTGTTCTTTCAAATGGCTTCGTCCCCATAATAATTAGGAGTTCGATGATTCCCATGGGAGTTAACCGTCCCCCTCCAAATCCCTTTAAGGATGTATTTGTCCGCTCCAATTTCAAGTCTGCAATCCTCATATCATCTAGAGCTGACTTAACACAGGATGTCAACTGAGCTGCCTGTGTCTACTAGTATTCGTCGCAATTTTGTACCAGCCACCATTGCCTTGACCACCAATGCATCCTCATGCGGATATAAGATACCCTCTTCATCGTCATCTGTCCACATAATGGGAACTTGCCGCACTTTTGCCTTCTTGGTTGCCGACAAATTGAAAAGCACTTCTTTGCTAGTCAGGGCATATCTCCCATAGTTCTTCCGTGCCCTGTTCGAATCCCCAGCCAATGTTGGCCCCCCTGCTATTACACGGATAGTCGGCTGTTCACGTTCCAAGCCCATCTCAGCCCCTTCATCCCGCGTGTACTGTGATTCAGTGACGGGGGACATTCCATCTAAATATTCGTCCAAATAACGGTTTCTCACCAAATCCTCCACTTGAATTTTCAGGTCACGACATTGGCTGATAGTGTGACCATGAGTGTCGTGGAATTTACAGAATTTGCTCTTATCCCGTCGGTGAACCGGTTTTGTTATAGGGGCTGGAGGGTACAGCAGGCCTCATCCCTCGATCCTCTCATACAATTCCTCCATGGAGATCTTTAATGGAGTATACTGTCTATACGCCAAGCTCTGGTCTACCAGCTGAACTGCTCGGCTATCATGAATGTCACCTCGGGCTGGCACAATCGCTAACTGATCTGGTCGACTAGTCCTGAAATTGGTTGCATGTAATGCTCTGGGAGTGTTGTGATAGGGGTGGGTAGCCATCTGCCGGAATTCTCGTTGCCGATCTGGAAATGAGGGACGCGGAGGTTGAGCCCGGTTGGGCTGGAACTGCTGTGATCTCGGAGCTATGGGGTAAAGGCGGGACCGAGCTGATATTCCGCCCATCACTGAAGATTCTCCAGCTCGTTTTCCCGACCCGCTCCCTGTCGGGGCTCTCCGTTCCTTTCGCCTCAGCTCGTCCAGCTGTTCACTTTTTATTCTTGCCGATTTCTCCTCTTCGATTTCTATATCTCGCCTCGCCTGCTCATACCCTGACAAGTAATTCTGTACAAGGGGGCTTCTTAAGTTATACCACAGTCGGCTGATTCTTACACCTTCTTTTAATCCCCTCAACGCTTGCGGGTGATTAAAAGCTCCCAGATCCAGCACGGCTCGGTGATATCGTTTTACAAAATCTCGAAGGGATTCATGTTCCTCCTGTTTCATTCCCATCAGTTCCATCATGTCGTCCTCTGGGGCCACTGCCCCTCGGAACTGCTCGGCCAACTCCTGGCACATCTGCTCATACCCCTTTATACTTCCTCGGGGCAGCTTGCGGTACCATTCTCGGGCTCGTCCCTCTAATGTCAACGGGAACACCCTGCACCTCTGAGCTGCTGTCAGCCCCTGCACACCCGTCATGTCGTTGAAACGCTCAATGTGCAGCAGCGGGTCACTTCGCCCGGAGTATTTGAGGTCGGGGAAGCGGAAATCTCTTGGGATTATGGTACCCATGATCTCAGTTGATAGTGGAGATTCTTCATCTAGCATTATCCTCCAGCTTGGAGGCTTCCTCTTACCCTGTATCTCCTCTATCACTTGCGCTAATCTGCGCACCTCTCCCTCCAATTCTACAGCACGGTCAGGATCACGTGCAGCTATCTAATCTCGCTCCTGCTCGACATTCTGCAACCGCTGTCTTAACTCTCCTTCATCAGCACTGGCCCCTCGGCCATCAGCTTCCGGTACTCGCCTGGGGCGAGGTTGGTTCCTCCCTTCATCTACTTGCTCTCCAGGAACCCGACCAGTGCTTCTGTGGGGATGCACCCCATAAGGTTGGTCCGCCGGCGGAGGGATTTCCTCAACTCTACGCCTCTGGAGGTTGAGTTCTGCTCCAACATCATCTCTCCCCCCGGGGATTTCGCAATCCCTTCTCCGCTCATCTCTCAGCTCATTCAGTATGGTAGCGAGAGTCTCCATTTGCTTCTCCATCCATTCCAATCGATCTTGCATCACCTTCTCTCAGGCTTCATTTGTAATTTCCCGAAGGGTGATTGTCTCCCCCGATTCTTTATCCTCCCTCAAAGCGTCCTTCCTTGGCAAATCCATGTCTAATCGTTCGCTGTTTCTCCGGTAACTACTAATTCGGTGGTAGCTTTTTATCCAGCTCCCCACAGACGGCGCCAAAATGTTGATGCTGAAATCTGCTCGCCCTTGGACCGACCAGATTCTTTCACCAACGCTTATGTTATCGACTGTTTGCTCGAACCACTAAGGTTGGAATCACCCTCCTTTCTCTCACTAGACCTGCGTTCACAAAAATGGGTCAGAGACGCCGGTGGTTTTGCCAGCGTAAACCCTCCGATGCCTAAGTTAGCACAAGGTGTTTACGGGAAAATAATGTAATTTGGATTCAAGAAGTTTGTTAGAAATTTGTAAGGAAATGGTCTGGTTGTAATTTGGCAGTGTTTTCCCCCTCACCGTTTTTCTGTCCCCCTCTTCATTGATTTCTTCTTCTTTTATAGCCGTTGTCCCCACGTTTTTGTTTGCCCTTCATCCCACCTTTTTCGGGTAGTGGCAGCCCTCATGGGACTCTAACTGTTACATTGTGGGCAAACGTGGATCTCGCGTGTCCTTTAACGGTTCTGGGAAAAGCGCAACTACCGCGATTCTGTGGGATCGTGTTCCCGCTTTTCTGGGGATGAGTGCCGGCTCGGTATATACCTCTGGTTGGTATGTTCCCTGGTTGTATTCATCTCTGGTCGGCTCATGTTAGCCCCCGTGTTCTGCTCATATCACTTTGGCTGAAGCGATCCGTGCCGGGGCGGAAATAGTAGCATGGCCGACTTGGTGCTTTTATGTACTCAACATTACCCTTAACAACAGTTTGTAAACGGAAATAACTGAAAAAAAATTAAAATTGTTGGCTATTTTGCCCTCTTTAAATTATTGATATTTTCTTAAAGTTCCTACAAATAAAATAAAATTAAAAATTTGAAAAATTCTCTTTAAATTATTGATATTTTCTTAAAGTTCATACAAAAAAAATAAAATTAAAAACTTGAAAATGAAATAGTTATAATATTTACCTATGATATTGTAAATCTTTGAAATTGACAAAGATAAAATTGTCAAAAAATAGGGTTTGTGCTTTTTGCGTCAACAATTTTAATTTTTTTTTAGTTATTTCTGTCTACAAACTATTGTTAAGGGTAATATTGTCTTTGCACAGTCAACTAACGGTCAATGTTAAAATTAACTGACTGTAGGGAGTTTTTTACAAATAAACAAATTCTCGCCATCTACTTGCAACAAACCCAAACCTCAGGGAAGGTTTTTAAAAATTACCCATTAATTAAATAACTAAAGGCATTTATATTCCTAACATCAAACAACCGCCAAGATTAAAATTGCAAAATAAACCAAAAATTGATATTCAAGGAGGGTTTGGGATGTGTTTAAAACATCAAGAGGATTTCGATTAGCTTTGGTAAATAAGAGAGGGTTTCGCTCTTTTTCCCTCTTAATTATAAGAATTTTTTTCTTTTTTCCTTTTCCTTCAATCTCAAGAACCTCGATGATAATTCTGTTTTTTCCAGTTCAACGTACTCAGTTCGGTTAGGCTAATGTAATTTTGTGCACCCTACTTGTTGTATTGAATCAAAATATTTCTTGAAAACTATTGAATTTTTCTTTTTTTATTTTATATTTTTTTAGGGGTGGCAATCTAGGTCCTTATTTATTTTTTATGGAAAATTATTTCTGCACTACCTTTATTTTGTCATATGTACATCTAGCCACCACAAAATTTTGACTTATTTTTTGCACCCCCTTTGTTTTTAAGCTTGTATCAATCAATCACTTTGACATTAAAAATAATCATTTTACCACTAAGTGAATTAAAAGACTATTTTATTCTAAAAAATTTAAAAAAAATAAAAAAATTATAATTACAAAAATATCCTAAATTCAATCAAACAAACAAATCTCAAAATCTATGATAATAATTTTTAAATGAAATTATAATTATAAAAAATTAACATCTTGTAATTATAATTACAAAAAATTATAATTTCATTTAATTTTTGTAATTAAATTAAGTATAAGGAAGTTTACAAAACTTAACATGAAGAGAAAAGTTCCCTATAATTATTGTAAACTTCGCTATAATTAATATTAAGAAACTTCCATACACAAATTAAATTAAATTATAATTAAAAAAATTAGCATAACACTCTTTTAAATGAAATTATAATTATAAAAAATTAACATATTGGATTTGAGTTTTATTTATTTTATTAAATTTAGGAGTATTCTTGTAATTATAATTTTTAAAATTTTGTAAAATAAAATGGTCAATTAATTTATTTAAGGGTAAAATGGTCATTTTTAACACTAAAGTGGTTGATTGATACAAGTTTAAAAACAAAGGTAATGCAGAAAATGTGTCAAAATTTTATAGTGGTTAAATGTATATATAATAAAACAAAAGTGTTGCAGAGATAATTTCCCATCTTCCAATATGTATGAAAAAATTTTAAAGTTTGAAGGCTAATATAGCAATTATAATTTATAAATGATATTAAATTTGTAATCTTTTATATTTTTTACTTAATTTTTGTATATGAATTCACATTCAATTCAATTCAATTCGTTATGAATTCTCATAGGATAAACAAATAGCAAATAAATTCATATTTCATTCGATTCATTTATTAATTTTACTAAACGAATTAGACGGATTAAATCAAATATTCATTTTATAGATGAATCAAACTTGAATCCTTAGATTTTAATTCGTTTAATGAAAAAATCATATCTGAATCAATATAATCTTGACTCAATTCATTTACAATTCAATTCAGATTCGATTCGTTTATTCATTTTACTGCCTTAATTTTTTTATTAATGAAGATTGCTTGGTAAAATTTGACATTCCATTTAAGAAAGACATTTGGATTATTAGTTTAGTACTCTAAACAAAATTACAACAAGAGATTTTACAATTCAGTAACAGAAAAATAAAAAATAAAAACTAAAAAGAGAGACAAGAGAAATAGAGATCGACGCATGGATGTATAGCTTACAGAATATCAGGTATAATTTCATAACTATAAAATATCTTTTAAAAGATAAATAAAATTTCATGAATTATCTACCATCAAAACATAATGACGGTGGCAAACTAAACGACAAAATAGTTCACTTCACTAATAACAATAACCATTCGTAATCTATTCCTCTTTGTGAAAAATCTATAATTGCTAGGTTAATTATAGCTTTCATTAAATAATTAACAATATCATAGCTTTTTACAAGAATCAATAAAGAGGCCGAAATGAAATAAAAAGACGAGGGGCGAGAGTCTGAAAATGGCATGGGAGTCTATTTTTCTTTGTTGCGGGGTAAGCTTATTTCTAACATATGTTAATGTGTGATTTTTATGCTTAATTACGTATATGATTATGACAATGGCAATGGAAGAAACTAAAATTGATGAAATGAGAAATTATTTTTTATTAACTTGTTCGACAAACTGCTTATAAAAACAAAGACCATTATCAATGACTACTACTCAACTGTTCGTTTCAAGAATTCACCAACTGAAAGAAACAAGGCAACATGAACACCAACTGAAGAAATATGGAAAAGATATACACAGACACGGGTAGGGTTCAACTTTCTCACAAACCACCACCGCAAAGACGGAGGGCAGGATGGAGGATCGACTCCTTCTGCACTATCCGCAAGGGTACGACCATCCTCTACCAGATATATAATAAACCAGATGATCGATATCCTTATCAGCAACTCTTATAACTACGATGACATGCAGTGGCTACCAAACTGCAGCTATTTATCTAACAATCATTCATGCCCCAGATGCATATATATTATTTGAAGAATCTAGGCTAGATCTGAGAAAGTAATCACAGAAAATACTCTTGAGTTCAACATAGGATTTCTACACAAAAAAATAAATCAATATGAAATATCCCAATATCTCTACAAAGTATCCGTGCCCCAACTCCCAACAACAAGAGTGATTTGTCTCATTACTAAACTAACCTGAATCTGTGAATTCCTAGAAACATTCTTACAAAGAAATAAGTAAATCAATGCATGCGAAATAACAATACACCAGCAAGCTACCTGAATCATTCCATCAGAAAGAGATATTCTACACTCTTCGATCCTCCTGCTGAAGGCACCAAAACTCCGAATTGAATAATCCGCGAAGCTAAAATGTCTCATTGCTGCCTGTAGAACAGTATCATATAACACACGGTTTTAAGTCACTTGTGGTTGTCAATGGAATGCAATCCCAAGGAATGCATTAGGATTTGATATTTTTTCATCCTACCACAGTCGGAAGGCACAGGAAGATCATAGGGACCAGAGTCTCTTCTTTCGCCATAGTAAGATCAACAGAACCACCTTTGATTTCATTGAAAGTCTGCTATAATTTGAAAAAGCAGCATGAACCACATGTGGGACTGTATAGGATACTCCAGCATCTGATGGACGCAGAAAAGGGGTTACATCAGGCACCAATCATCTGGTTTTGTGGCAGTTCAACATCATGACAGATTTGAGCTTGCTGCAAAGATCATCCAATATATAGAAGCAAAATGCACTCCTAAAGGCAAGCTTCCCCCAAAATACAAGACAGATTGATTCTCTAAAGTACAAATCCAGCATGTCTTCAGCACAAGAGTTTAGTCCGCAATTCAAAACAATTAGCTGTAAATGACACAGATATGCTGCATCTGTTTTACTTGTTGAAGTACCATACAGGCTTCTACATTACTTAAGATCAAATTTGCCTGAAATTTTTCTCATGAAATTAGAATGAGATGGCTTTTATACTTATATTAGACCAGAGAAACAAACAAAATGCATACTAAGAATTCAAGATATCTAAGAACAAAAAGAACAAAGCAGATTTTCTGCCAAACTAGAACCACTAGCAAAAATTTCTTGAAGCGCGCCCTGCCTCCCAATAGAAGCTTACTCCTGCATACACTGTCCATTAAAATTCTGTTTACTGAATCAAAGTGACCACTATTAATTCCAGAACCAAACTCTTCATAATTTGTTTTTCTTGTTCAACTCCACACAGTCTATATCAATTACCAAATTCCTAATAAGATTGTATATACAAAAGATAGTCATACCAATACCAACAGCTCATCAAAGGAGTTGGTCCTAAGCTGTGCCAAAAAAAAAAAAAAAATAGTAAAGAGGGTGGACATTTGCCATGGCCCTATACAATTAGAAATTCAGAACAAAGAAATTTTAGTACTCAAGGTTTTGAAGCAACAAAAATTCAATAAACAGCCATGAATCACCCCTCATGAGATCCTTTGATTTCAAGGACGCAAAGTGAACAATGAAGCAAATGACTACCTCTGCATGCTCACACTGAAAATTACATAACAAACCAAAGCAAATTTAACGAAATTCCGAGCCAAAGAGATCACGACCTGATTACAAAGAAAAGATGCAATAAGAACCATGACCTCGCCTGTCCTCATAAGGCACAGATCAATGACAAAGTATACTCACAACATGACCCAAAAGCAAAGAAAGTAACAACAAACTATGCATTTGATGAAATAAAAATATAAAGAGAAATAACCACGAAGTTCAATTGCTGAATTCTGCACTAATTACAAGGCAGAACAGAGCAAGTGGGGGGGATTAATAAGGGAATCTCATCTTTTTCATTGCAAAGTAGAACTGCATTGCAAACCGAAAAATCAATTATCACACAAATCAAAACCAACATTATAGTAATATATTTAAACTAGAGTTTTTTATTCAAAAGCATAACTCGTTCAACAAACAACAACATATAAAAACAAAAGACCATATTATCAATTATAACTAGTCTTCTTCAAGAAGACAAAGACAACATAAGGACCATCTTGAACAGAAAAGACATTGACACGGGGCGCAGTGAATCCCCCTCAGAAACCACCACCTCGGAGACGGAGGACGAGATGGAGGGTGGACTCCTTCTGAATGTTGTAATCAGCCAGAGTACGCCCGTCCTCAAGCTGCTTCCCAGCGAAGATGAGCCTCTGCTGATCAGGTGGGATCCCTTCCTTGTCCTGAATCTTGGCTTTGACATTGTCAATGGTATCAGAACTCTCTACCTCCAGGGTAATCGTCTTCCCGGTCAATGTCTTAACAAAAATCTGCATGCCACCCCTCAGACGCAAAACCAGATGAAGAGTTGATTCCTTCTGAATGTTGTAATCCGCGAGCGTCCTTCCATCCTCCAGCTGCTTGCCAGCGAAGATCAAACGCTGCTGGTCCGGCGGAATCCCTTCCTTGTCCTGGATCTTGGCCTTGACGTTGTCGATCGTGTCGGAGCTCTCGACTTCGAGGGTAATCGTCTTTCCCGTTAGGGTTTTGACGAATATCTGCATGCCCCCACGGAGACGAAGCACGAGGTGAAGAGTTGATTCCTTCTGGATATTGTAATCGGCCAAGGTGCGGCCGTCCTCGAGTTGCTTTCCGGCGAAGATCAGCCTCTGCTGGTCCGGCGGAATCCCTTCCTTGTCCTGGATCTTGGCCTTGACGTTGTCGATCGTGTCGGAGCTCTCAACTTCGAGAGTAATGGTCTTGCCGGTTAGGGTTTTCACGAAGATCTGCATGCCTCCACGGAGACGAAGCACCAGATGAAGCGTCGATTCCTTTTGGATATTGTAATCGGCCAAGGTGCGGCCGTCTTCGAGCTGTTTTCCGGCGAAGATCAGACGCTGCTGGTCCGGAGGGATTCCTTCCTTGTCTTGGATCTTGGCCTTGACGTTGTCGATGGTGTCGGAGCTCTCGACTTCGAGAGTAATGGTCTTGCCGGTTAGGGTTTTCACGAAGATCTGCATCTTTTAAAAGTTTCTTAGCGAGAGAATTGGAGAGATTTGTTGAGAATATCGAATAACCCGATTGGGTGAAACAGGTGAGAGAGGAGCGCTTTAAATAGAAGAGGAAGCCGACTCAATTAAGGAAAAGGGGAAATCCTGTTTGGACGAATAAACGGGTCAATCTGAGTCGGCGAGATATTTGGACACGCAACGTAATTGCCTATTCTCTTCCTTGTACCTTCCGTTAGATTCTGGACTTCCCTGGGCTCTTTCTTGTAAACCCCGTTATAAGTCAGCAGTCAGTTTTGACTGGTGATGTTCAACGGGCGTGGTTGAAATTTTTGGTTTAAACTACACGGCCCGAATTCACATGTACTATGTCTAGCCGTGCTGTGGGCTGAGTCTATGAAGAAGTATGGTAATTGAAGTTTTCTAAGCAGACACACCTAAGTTGTTGGTGCTCTTTTCCCGAAGCCCACGGGCCTTCGGTTTTAATACTCTTAACACTCAAGTCTCAGGTCAATAATAATAAATTAATATAATTGTAAGAGAATGTAAATATCTAAAAGTGTATATTTGATATAATTTATTAAAAAGGTATAAGTACTTATTTAATTTCATAATTTTTTTTTCATTTTTTTTTTGTTGTTATGTGGTTGTTTTTAGTAGAGCTTTTGAACTTTAAGTTATTTTGTCTTTATTAAAAAGATTAAATTTTGAGTTTTTGAGAGTAAAAGTTGAATTTTTTTTTTAAAATGTTAAAATATCTAAACTATCTTTTATTTATTAAGCAATCTTAATTCATTTCTTTATTAACATAACTTTAAAAAAAAATTGTACATCAAAGTAATTTTTTTAATAAAAACTCTCATTAACAACCAAATAACTAAAATTCTTTTGATAACAACTTTACTTATAAAAACTCTACTAATAAGGCTCTATTTAAATAAGCTCTATTGAAAAATCTAACCAAATGGAGCCTAAACGTATCATACTAAATTACTTACTACTTACTAGCTAGTTAGCTTAATTAGCTTAGAGCCTAAGGTATAGAATGCTTAGATAATACATAATAATAATGATAATAATAATGTGTAATTATTTTAAGGGTTAACATTTGGTTGTTAACTTGGACTCACATAAAGATAAGGGTCATAGTATCATAAACTATGTCCATAAAACATTAACACATAACATTAACATTACATTAGCACACAAGTACAAAATTAAATTATGTAATTTCACAATAGTACGATAAATAAATTTAATTCATAGAGGCATGGATCATGGGAATAATTAATTAAAATTAAAATTACAACCCCTGAATACCAATTATAATAAGTCACAACTTACAACTATGAAATATCAATTACGACAAATTACAATTACGAAATATTGATTATTAATCACAAATACAGTAAATGAATATGGCTAATTATGTGTCTGTGGCATGTCAAACAAGCTGATATGTGTCAACATAAACCTGATCTGCCAAGGTGAACTGCACATTTGAAGGTCATTCGTTTGGAAGGACGATCAAGGCCATAGTCTCTCGTTTTGTCTCTTATTGTTATAAATTATTAAAAAAGTTCATTTAGATGACGCAAATGTCTACTTGAATGATTTAGCCTTGCATTATTATTGTTTTATTAATGTTCTACTACATTGATGCCGTGTTCTCGAGGGTGTTGAGCTTCTTCTACATCCATGTTGTGTTCTTGAGAATCCATGATATTTTAGAATATAAAAAAATTTTGAAAAATAGACAAATAATAACTTTAGTGTTCTACTGAAATTCACAACTTACCAGTTCAATTATTGTTGTTAGTGTCATGGTATATTGGTGTGTGTGTATAATGGATTTAGCTACCTTATGTTTAATGTAACATACAGTCTCTCACACAATTGAGCCACCTTACGTTAAACGTAAGGTAGTAGCTCCCATATATAATACATATTAGTAGTAACTATACTACAAAAAGTACAAAAGTTGGTTTGGTAAGTCAAGGTAGGTATCTGAGGCCCAGAGGTAGGTAGGACAAATTTATTAAATTATTAAAATTGGACTTGAGGTAGATAAGAACACAATAGTAAATTGTTTAGAAAATCAAAAATTGAAAGAAATAAATAAATAAATAGAATAGAATAGAATTGTGTAAAGTAGGGATGGCAAAAAAAAATTTTGAATCCAGCCTGCTATCTTTAATGATTTGGAAGATTCAGATTTAAAAAATCGGCCTTCGTATTAGTAAAAGGTGCGGATTTAGATGCCAAAAATGAATATTTGTGCGGATTCAGATGCGAATAAGGATGCAAATACACTTGAAAAGTTGAATATTCATTTGCGCATAATTTTTTTAGAGATAAAAATTTAAAAAATAAGAAAATGAATAGTTAAATTATAAATCCAAATCCTAACATCTAAAGTTTCTAACCTAGTCCTAAAAACCAAAATCCCTTTGCTCCAGATCCAAAACCCTAACCCCCAAATCACTAAATTAGTTGATAATTGCATCTCTTGCACCATCCGTCGCCATTTGGTGTTATTGCTAGATTCCAACCCCCTGTCTAGCTTCCTTTTCTTTACTCCCCACGCCTCGCCCATCTCACTCCCCACTTACTTCCTACTAAGAATGGCAAAATGTCGGGTCGGGCTCGGGCTTGGCCAAGCCCTACCCGACCCAATAAAAAAAAATTTGAAACCCGACCCTAAAAAAACCCGAACACTATTTAGTTAGGGCCGGGCCGGGCCCGACTCGAATCGAGTCAACATCGGGTCGGGCCCAACTCGACCCTACCGAAATAGTTAACTCTCCCATTTACCACCACCATTTCAACCAATTCGGCAATTCCTCAACCATTTCAAACACAATTCAATTCCACTTTCCACAACCATTTCAACCCTACACACAAATCAATTCCAAAATCCAACATGAAAAACACACAATGCAATTAAATAAAAAACACACAATGTAATTCCACAACCATTTTATCCATACACAATTCAATTTAACAACCCAATATAAAAATAAAAAATAAAAAACTCATGTCTTATACAAATAAAAATACACAATTTAGTTCTACAACCCAACATTAAAAAAAATGTCTTATACAAATAAAAACTCATAAAAACACAATTCATTTTTTTTAATAGGGTCGGGTCGGCTTTAAACCCGACCCTAACCCAAAATTTGTTCGGGTCTTAAAATTTTGACCTTAACCTGACCCTAACCTAAAAAATTCGGGTTGGGTCAATCGAGCCAAAAATAGGGTCGGGCTAAATTGACAAACCTACTTCCTACGTTGTCTTTGCTCGTACATCTTACTCCCCACTATTGTTAGCTTCTTATTCTTTTTCTTGCACATCCCACTCCCCAAGTCATCTCTGCTTCCATATTTCACTCCACATGCAATTGCTGCTTGTACATCTCATTCCCCACCACTGTCTAGCTGTAATTTTTTCTCTTCATCTTCCTTATTTTTTTTCTTCTACTTCTTCTTTGCCTTTTCCTTTGATAAGATATGAAGGTCGTCAAGGGTACTAAAGCCAAGCATTAGGTATGAAGGTTACACGTAAAGCATACCAAACGGTGCATGGAATTATGCATACAACATGCAAGTGGCTGAAGGAGAAGTCTGGAGCAATCTTTATGAGACTGTTGTTGATTTGGTGGAGAATTGTTATTGATTTATTTTCATTCTGTTACTCATCTAGTTAGGATATTTAGCTAGTTGTTGAGTCAAGGTTGTTATCTGAGCCTACAATCTCAATTATTTAGTTGAGTTGTTTTGCTGTATTTCTTTTACTACAAATAAGCTCCAGTACTCATGAATAAAGGTATTCAGTATTATTCAAATTCAACTTGTGTGGTTGTTCTTACCCTGAACAAAACAATTATTATTAACGCCTTAACTGGGACCATATCATCCTTCCTCTTCCTCCGCCTTCAAGATGAATTTAATATATATATATATATATACACTCACTATATGACTCAACCGGTCCTGGTGCTTTATGGCACACATGATCTACCAAGACATAGAAGAACCATTTCTTTATGCTCAGCAAACCAGGCTAGGAAAATCTCTGTTTCAGAAGCAAAAAAAGAGCCTCACTTACTCTAAGATAAGTAGCCTGAGGCATGCCCTGCCTCTTACTGGTTATAGTGCAGGGCCAGCCAGGTGTTCGGAGTATGAATCATCACTTCCTGTTTATGACACCCATGGATTTGGGGAATTTATCATAATGGGATAACGAAGCGCCTCCTAGAGCGTTCCACTCAAAGAATGTGCAGGTGATGAGGGTTTAGATGATTCTTGATAGGAAACACGAGCGTTATTATATCGCTGAGTTCAAGAACGACTAGGAGCGTAGTAATGGCAGCGTTGAGCGAGCTTGCAAGAGGCGAGATGCTGTAAGTCAATTTGATAGGGTTTTTCCACTTCACTCTCTGTCAAAGAATAGAATGAATGTGATTCCGGGAACATGGACAGAAATGAACTACATACGAAAAGGACATATTCTTTCTTTAGTGAGATTACTCTAAGGAGCATAGTGAGGGCATTCTATCATTTAAGGAGCGAGACTGTACCAAAGCGTGTAGAGCTGAGGTGGATTAGTGCATTTAGTTAGGCCACTTACAATAGAAGTGCATAAATTCGAATATGAATCATCAAAGGAAGAATATGAATAGATATGATTATTGGCGGATTATTGTTCTCCGAGATAGTAGGAATAGAAGTTCAACCCCCTGCTTCGCACTTAGAGAACGAATGTGAGGACCAGGAACACACATAGTTTTGAAGGCCTCAGTGGCATCAATAGGCATGGTTTAAAAGTGTCGATTCCGAGTCCAAGGTCGATAAGAAAGATCTGAGGTTGATAAATTAAAATATCCCAGATCCATATTATATTTATTGATTTCCAGTAATATCGATGCCTCCCTTAAGATTGAACACTTGTCCGGTCGAAACAAAAAAAAAAAGAATAGAGTCTTGTTCGTCAGAGTCTCCAGTGAGGTCGCTTCAATGGGCTATTAGGTGAGGCCAACACTGAGAGGTCTTCTTCAGTACTGGGAGTTCCATATACAACATATATTCAGTTGGGAGTGTACAATCAAGTGAATGCCCTCTTGTAAATGCCTTGACACTTCTCCATCAGATTTACAATTTCGTTTTTCAAAAACAGAAAGGTAAAAATTATATACCAATACAGAAGGATAAGTGTATATTTTATTATGTAAAATGTAAAAACAAGTTACTTCATCGAGCCTTGTTTTTCTTGGTCCTGCCTTTCTGTTTTTTCGCCCAGAGCCTGAGGTGTCGATGTCGGTTGGGATTTCCCATGCACTCCTTCATTGTTGCCCCCTTTTTTTTAGTAAGGTTGATTGGTTCAAAACCTCGTCTCTCAGGTCATTTATTTGACCCTAATGAGCTACAAAGTCCTCAATCCCTGTACCGATGACTTCAGGACATTGAGATTCCTTTGTAGGTAAAATTCCAATATACCCAGTGAGATTGAGGGTCGACGTAGTTGAGGAAGGATTTCATTACTCTGGCTGCCGAAAGTGGTAGACCTTTTTCATTTCTTCACCATTGCCAAGTCCCCCCGGCGAATGCACGGGTCATATGGTGCATCACAGGGGCCTGGAGAACTGGTAAAAGGAATCATTTCATTAGAAAAGACTGTGTCTGAGCAAGCAATTTCCACAATGTACCCTGGGAAGGTTGGAGAGGTCGAGTCGCGAAAGCACTCAACTGACGAGGAGATTGAATTCGCGAACCCGTTTATTAAAATAAATAAGATGCTTCTCCACGCCAGGATATGAATGAATAAGTTTCCTACCTATAGCTAGAAAGAAGTTCTTAATCTCTGCCATTGCAAAACCCCGACATATTGGTCTTCATCCTAATTTGTCCCACCTCCCGACAAGGACAAGAAGTGAACGCAAAAAGGGCAGATAGTCTAAATCTTAAAGGGAGGACTGCTCAACTACTTAATATGGGTCCCGATGATACAAACAACGTTATCACCAAAGATCACATAAGCTTGTTCTGCTGTCAGGCTTAGAAAGTGCAGACTAAGATGCAAGTAGAGGTCAAGAGAGGCGTGGTAGCACAAAATTAGTCCTATATAATAATGAAACATAGTCTGCTGCTCGCTTATCATGAGCGGCGGTGGGCGCATTGTAGACATCTTATGACCCACTGGGTCGAATTCGCCAAAACGGAGGCCAATAATGGGCCAAACAACGTTATCATCATATGAGAAATCACGATTAGGGGCCTCTGATAAAAGGCAGGCATGAGATCAAGACTAAACAATTTGTTCAGGCCCACCACCAAATGGTTGAAGTGGTTACCCCGTTCGGAGAGATAGAGATATACAAGAAGAAGAGGTAATATCCCATGTTGTGTTGTGGCCTCCAAACAAAGTTCGCGTCTTAACGGGAAAATGATTAACATCGAGTTCTAGCTTTTAAGATCAAAGGCTGGAGCTGGCTCGACTCGGTAGACTACACAACTCTTTGAGGTTATGAGGTGATGACATAGATTCACAATGGTTTTCACCTTAACTGGATCAACCTCAATTCCTCTTTCACTCACGATGAAAGCTAAGAGCTTGCTCGAAGACAACCCAACTAGGGTAGGGGATTTTACCTCTTTTTATTGAATTGATTCAGAGGCTCAAAGGTA
Organism: Citrus x clementina; assembly: GCF_000493195.1. Lineage (NCBI taxonomy): Eukaryota > Viridiplantae > Streptophyta > Magnoliopsida > Sapindales > Rutaceae > Citrus > Citrus x clementina. Next base: position 12,017,255 of record NW_006262139.1, on the reverse strand, counting down.
GGCTCCAAAATTTGCAAGATCATGCCGAGAAAGTTGAAAAGCCACAGGCTCTCGTTCATTTTACCAGTCTACAAGAAAGAAGGCAATGAGTAGTGAACAACAAGTAGAGTAGCTTTATATATAGGGGTGGTAAGGTACTAGAAACGGTGGTATTGAGTTGAGCAGCAAAAGCTATCAGGCGAGCAATGGTCCCGAGTAGTTCATTAAAATCAGACCCATAACGCAAGGGAATAAGCGGGCGATAACTAAACTTCAGCAAGAGTAACAGAAGGATGAAGTAAGTGCAACAAAGGCCAGTTAACGAGAAAAATGACCTTTACTCTCGTTTTCTGTCTTCGAATCGTGTGCTAAAAATAGCCCACGGGCACATCGCGCCCAAAAATTAGCCCCCCAATGTCGGGGTGCCAAGACCCCCCAGCGGAAAAATGGCCAAAAAACGGGTGGGCTATAGTATAGAGAAAGACACACAAAAAAAGCACCATGCTATACTAGCAGTAAAACTAGGTAGGTAGCTTTCGCTAATAAGAGATGGGTTTGCGGCAGGTGTCGTAGATCTACTATTAAGTATTCAGGGGCATGAGCAGGGGGCCCAGGTTTGGATCCCCACTCTAGATGAAGAGGATTTTCGTTGAGGCTGAGTCCAAAGAGCCCAAAGAAGGACTCAAGTATTTTACTTTATAGCATTCCACCTTGCATTCATGTCGAATGGGGGAGCTCTCTAGGTGAACCCCTGCGATATGGGTTAGATAATTCTTGCTTTTGGTCAATTTCAATCTGGTCTTAAGTTGTTGTTTCATCCTTTCGTGAGGACAATGTTAGATTTCTACAAGCGTGCTCCTGGTCAAGTCAATGGCAACTTCTACAAGATTCTTTGTGGAATTGCCGTCCTGAGGGCCGAGAAGAATAAAACTATACTTATAGACTGAAACAGTGTCTGGAGAAGGAGAGATTCAGAAGATGCAGTTGAACCTCATCATTTGGTGATTATTAACCCATTTGTCTACCATATACAGAGCCCTTTTAAGACAGTTTGTTGTCTAACACTCTCAAGACAACATTCTTCTTCAGTACAGTTAAAAGGCGTCATATCTTGAGACTATGAACTACTGCTGTCATCTCTTTTCTTTCTCTTAAACGGGTATACTTTTTTCTTCTTTGTTTTGCTTAGCTTTCGGCTTTCGAATGCTACCGGATGCCCTCCTTAAACAAGCACCCGGCTCAATCTGAGGCATCGAAGTGTACCGCGAGAATAATCTTGTAACTGAAGCCTGGTTGGCTCGACTCTCTTTAGTTTGTCAATCACCATTTGACAATCAGGAGACCAAAACCTTTTCTGTTTCTGGTCTTTCTTCATTCAAAAAGTCTGTTAACACTACTACTTTCTTTGAATAACCAATAAAAAGCTGATAATAGTTTGCCAAACCCAAGAAAGATCTCAATTCAGTGACCTTAGTGGGCATAGGCCACTCAAGAATAGCCTTGACTTTTTTTTCTAGCAACCCCTAATACAATAAAAACTTAATCTCTGTCTGAGCAGAGCTGAATTTTTCCTGCTTTGCTTTAAATATAATTCATGCTCATGGCCAGGACTAATCTTAAATGTGGAATATGCTCTTCAAGGGTCCGGCTGTAGACCACGATATCATCGAGGTAAACAACAAGAAAAGGGAAGAGGTCAATGTAGAGCGAAAAATAAAATTCATCAAATTACAGAAAGTGGCAGGAGCATTGGTCAGACCAAAGAGTGATCTTTGAACACTACTACACATTCTTACAAATAGTATAGTGTAAGGTAGGTTTTGGGTATAGCAGGACTTGAACCCGCGACCATTAGGTTAAAAGCTCAATGCTCTACCAACTGAGCTATACACCCTAAAAAAGATGTAGTAGTAAATAAGGATTAGTACGGAAAAGAAAAAAAAAAGATTCGCATTCCATTTGGTCGAGAATATTCCATATTCCCTCTTCTTCTCATCATATTAAAAAAGTGCGGCTCTGTGCTCGTACTACAGAGCAAGCGAAGAAAATGTAAAGGCACGCGTTAGCACTCCTGCAAGAAAACGGCCTAGCTAACGTGCCCCTTATTGAAAACTCAAGGAAAGCCTTGATCGATATAAGAAAGATGCGCTCAAGCACCCAACCTAAACTATACTATACAAGGGGCTTGGGCTCGAAAGCTGGCCTTAGTCAACAAGCACCTTTATTAGTAAGGTTGCTTGTTTTCACTCGTTGAAGATTCTATCTACAAAAGAAGGTCAACGGGGAATACTAAAGTTGCTTTCACTGACACCATTTACGAGAAAGTAAGGTCCTATTTCTTTCCAGCCGATATACAGTTCGCCTTAAAGCCTTACCTTAAAAAAAGAGAAATGGAGGAGTAGTTATCTATGTAATTACTTGTTGGTTGTTGTTTCGGTCGAGCACTCTCTTTTGTTTGTTTAATTCCGTCTTTCCAAACAAGACTGACTTCTGACCAACCTGTGAAGGGTTGTAAGGTTGGACCAGTTACGAAGAATGAATCTATATCTGTATACGGAAGTTGTTGGCCGCTCAACTGTTCGAGCACAACGCAGTGGTGGTTGGTTCCAATTTGACAATGGTAGAATGCCTGGTCGAAGATCCAGTACAGTAGGTAGTAGGCGTGTTCGTTTTGGCTCTCGAGCGAGAACAATAAATAAATAGGCGATGCATTATCCTTGCTGCTACGTATGTTGACCTTGACTTGACGGATTCATCCGATTGAACCCACACTCAAAGAAGGACCACAAGCTCGAGGCTCGACGAAATAGAAAGTATCAGCATTAAGAAACTTCTTGGCATTAGTAGCGAAAGAAAGAGCTCGGTATTCATTTTTTCATTCATATTCATAGCTGAGTCTACTAAAAGAGGGACCAGCCTTATTGTGGTGATTAGATCTGTGATCATTCACTTCTAATGTGACACGTTCCCTCTCAGTTATATGATCAACAGGATCAGTTGGCTAGGGAGAGAGCGGGATTCTTCTTCTTTCAAGGGGGCAAAGTCGTCCCCCCTACTGATCGAACCCTGAGTTCGGAGGTCTTCGTTAACATGTTACGAGGCTCCAGTCTTCGGCGGGTCACGATTACTTGACTTAGAAAGGTGAAAATCTGGGCAAGGGAAAGCACAGTGCGCCTGGTGCAAATGGCTTTCTTTTTTCATAATATACCAATCAGAATGGAGGGCCCCACCTACGTACATGATTGATATAATCACTACTTAAGGAGGGGGTGGTCAACTTGAAGCGGGAGAGGCATAAGTGCAGTTCGATCTTGTGGTGTATTCATTTGTAGTGAGTATGGCCTTTTTCTCGTTGATCAGTTCGCCTCCGCTCTATTGAAATGTCTTCATTCTTACGGCGGTTTTGTTTTGTCAACGAACGCATCTCGGGCTGGATTGACTAACCTAACCCTTCCTTTAAGAGGGCTTTAGTTGGGTGCTCCGCTTTAGTGTGATTTACGAAGGCTAAGCTAGGTTTGGTAATACCCAAAACAAATAAAAAGAAAAAGAGATCGAGGGTCGATAGTTGGCAAAGAACTTGATCCTCACAAAAAGAGGGCAGATGCGGTCGAACTCTAATTCTGGAATAAGTCAAGTTAGGGCGCTTTTACCAAGTCTACCAGATAGAAGATTATAAAGGGCCAACTATCGTTACCTTGCACAAGACGATGCCGTCTCACTTCAAGTTCCTTCATTCGTAGTCAAATCTGACGACACGCTTCGACAATGTTACTTACCAAATAAAAGGCATGCTAGGTGATCGAAATCGCTCAAGTGACTGAGGACTCACTCACTCACCTATTCCTTATTTATCTAATAGTTTCTTCTATCTATTGAATTCAAAAGGCGACCCGCCGCGCCGGGCTATAGGATAAGATACAGTTGTTGTACTACTTGATTGGTAAGAAAAAGCTTACGTAAGAACTGAAAGAGTCTTGTATTTACGGTAACCCTCTCCTCCGCTATTGGTGGACTGTTGCACATAAAGGCTGACAGAAGCAACCTTTCTTAGGTGGTAGTAATTGTGAACATCTACAGCTGAGGAGAAGAGGCCTCAATAAGTAGGCCCAGTCATTTGCCCACCTCTCACAAAGAAGTGTATAGCATCTCCATGGAACTGATGATAAGCCCCAAGCTCGGTGTTAGTTTGCACAAAGAGAAATGAAAGTCGGGGTTCAAACCTTACCGTGACTTTGATGAAGGAAAGCACGTCGTTCTCTGTCATTTTATACGATAACTAACCTAACGCAAAGTCGAAGTACCGCGGGGAGTCCTTGGAGTTGAAGCTCTTTCCGTGGGCCACTGCTCTATACATTCAGATCTATTGCCAGAAGGGATGACGAACCAATACCACAATGCACTCATTTTGAAGCAGGTTCGCCTATAGAATCTACTGGAGAAAGAGAGTGCCAGTATAAGAATTCATGAGTGAAGCCTCAGACGTGGAATTATAATATGTAACTGAGTTGCATTCACCGGCTTTTGATCCACCAAGTACCGAGCTTACCTGGCCAAGGATGAGTCATTTTATAAAAAATCATCATGATGGAAATCTTGCAAAAAAAAATAGAAAACATGCTTACTGCAGTCTAGCCATACGAAAAGAAAAGAAGAGCCAAGATTGTACATCAACTTACGGAACGACTGAATCGTTATCTGAGATTTATAAGGAAGAAGCGGGAGGCCTTAAAATACCTTTCTGAGAAGAAACCTGAGCAGGATAAAAAAAAGTCAATCTAGAGCAATCACGATTATTCAGCCATGAGCTTTCTCACACTTACTATCAACTCTTGAGCCTCTTTTTCTTTTCTTTTCTTTTGCCTGCCCTTCTATTACCTAATAGTAAGAAGTGTAATAGGTTAGATTGTTAAGCAGATATAGGAATGTTGGCAAAGTCAAGTTAAGGGAAGGCGGCAACGAATGCTAAGAAAGGATAATAAACCTTCTATTGTATTGAATCATTAAATAAAGGAGAAAGAACCCTGGGTTCTATAAGAATTGTCCCGCGTCTACCTTACGATAGTGACGAACCACTACTTCTCAATCCGAGACGACCCCAGTCACTTTCGTTGCGAAGTTATCATCTTTGGGTCGGGTGACTCTTACTTGCCTTAGCAACTTAACCTCCTTTACTTATAACGGATAACGAAAAAAGGGGTTTTGCTTGAGTGGTAGATCAGTCAGCTGCATCGGTTATAAGAAATGAAGCCGCAGACGTAGCGATCTTAGTTCTTATTCAACTTTCTGCTTTCGCAGCTTTAGCCCTTTTCAAATTCAAGGCTGATCGTAGAACGAGGAGAACCGGAATCTCGCATCAACATTTTGGCGCCGTCTGTGGGGACCCAGAGCAAAAAGCTTCTGGTACATGCCAATGAAAAGTGTTCGAATCACTTCATTAGCTCTAGGGTCAACCACATTAGTAGGTCCGAACCCATTTGTTATTTCATATTCAATTGAAAGTGGATGTGGATTTTGTAGTCCCAACCATTACTCATGTTCGACCGGATGGAGCGAATGGAAAAGCAGATGGAAACCTTGACAACCTTTCCACTTCCGGAAGAGAATCATAGCTTTACTTGACCAAATGTGGCATTTACTGATCAATACAAACTACTAATTATCAATTGATTCATGCCTCCATCAACCGCTATTTAACCTCTTCTTGGCTTATTGTTTGCTATGATGAGTCACATAAAGGTCCATTTATAGGTCAAGGCCATAAAAGGCTATATGAGATCCTAACAATATCATGGCATGCTCAATTATCGCTTAACCTAGCTATGTTAGGATCTTTAACCATTGTTGTAGCTCATCATATGTATTTCATACCCCCTTATCCATATCTAGCTACTGACTATGGCACACAACTGTCATTGTTCACACACCACATGTGGATTGTTGGATTTCTCATTGTTGGCGTTGTTGCGCATGCAACCATTTTTATGATAAGAGACTATAATCCAACTACTCGATACAACGATCTCTTAGATCGTGTCCTTCGGCATCGCAATGCAATCATATCACATCTCAACTGGGTATGTATACGTATATTTCTAAGATTTCACAGTTTTGGTTTGTATATTCATAATGAGACCAGAGTGCTTTAGGGCGTCCACAAGATATGTTTTCAGATACCGCGATACAATTACAACTTGTCTTTGCTCAATGCATCCAAAACACCCACGCCTTAGCACCCAGCGGAACGACCCCTGGTGCAACAGCAAGCACCAGTTTGACTTGGCGGGTGTTGATTTAGTGGTAGTGGGCGGAAAAGTTGCTTTGTTACCTATTCCATTAGGAACCGTGGATTTTTTTTGTACATCACATTCATGCATTTACGATTCATGTGATGGTATTGATACTCTTGAAAGAAGTTCTCTTTGCTCGTAGCTCGCGTTTGATACCGGATAAAGCAAATCTTGGGTTTCATTTCCCTTGTCATGGTCTTGGAAGAGGGGGGACATGTCATGTATCCGCTTGGGATCATGTCTTCTTAGGACTATTCTGGATGTACAATGCAATTTCGGTATATATATTAGGAGTGGAAGAAATGTAAAGAAGAGAGATTTCTCTTAAAGATGCATGAGTCATGATGATGATGAAATGAAAATTGAAATTAGGGTTAAAAGAATCAAAGTAATGATAGCAGTAATTAAACTATTGATGATGTTGTTCATAGAAGAAGAAGAAAAAGATCATGAAAATGGTAATTAAAAATAGCATAATGAAAATAAATAATTAATATGTTTTTTAAGATTAGTAAATTTGTTAATTTTTTTAATTTTAATTAATAATATATGGATCAAAGAATCAAAGTAATAATAGCAGCAATTCAACTATTGATGTTGTTGTTCATAGAAGAAGAAGAAAAAGATCATGAGAATGGCAATTAAAAATAGCAGAATAAATCAAAATATGAAAATAAATAATTAATATATTTTTTTAGATTAGTAAATTTGTTAATTTTTTTTTAATTTTAATTAATAATATATGGATCAAAGAATCAAAGTAATAATAGCAGCAATTCAACTATTGATGTTGTTGTTCATAGAAGAAGAAGAAAAAGATCATGAGAATGGCAATTAAAAATAGCAGAATAAATCAAAAAATGAAAATAAATAATTAATATGTTTTTTTAGATTAGTAAATTTGTTAATTTTTTTAATTTTAATTAATAATATATGGATCTAAGTATTCAAAATTATTGTCTAGAATCTACACAGATTATCTACATATGGATTTGCATTTTTTTCTTTACGTATTTGAATGCGGATCTGAATGCAGAAATTTTAATGCAAACGCATTTACATCCATATTTGAATGTTGTCATCCCTAGTGCAAAGTACAAAGTGCATAATTGCACACAATTATCAATTTTCGGGGACCACAAAAAAAAAAAAAAAAAAAAGAGAAGAGTTAAAACTATTATCACCCTTCAAAATTCTCTTAATACCTCCCTTTTCTTTCTAATCTCAGTTTTTTATTAATTAAGCCACGTCAAGTGCTTGTGCAAAAATTGAAAGGCCTAGCTCCCTTGCTTATACGTATAGTCTCCAAAATCTTGTAGTCGATGGAATCAGTGTTGTGAATCCTAGAATTATGAGGGCTTATGGTTTTATCAAGTAATTAATTAGAGTCTTTGGAAATGGAAGATGTAATACTCTGCTACATGTAATTACTTGGTAATTATTAGTTGGATGTTTTGGTGACGGAAGATGTTGTACTCTGCTACATGTAATAATAATATATTCATTTTGGGTTAATAACTCATTGGTTGCAGATTTGGAAACAATTCTAATTTGAAATATATAAGCGAAGCAAATACCAAAGTGAAGATCACATGGAGTAAGAGAGCAATGGTTAATATTAGTTTAAAATGGTGCGAGTTCATGATTGAGGACAAAGATGGTAGGCAGAGGACGTCAACCTATCAGTTTAGCAGATTGTATTTGGAATTTTGAGGGGAAAAAAGTCACACTTGTGCAAGTGAAAGAAATTGACAAGGTTATAGAAAAAAGAGAAAAAAAATTGAAAAGCGAAAGGAAAAATATAGATTGAGTTAATTCTATTTATATTTGTTTTTAAATGTGATTGTAATAGAATAGAAATTTTAAAAGATCAATGAAGAGGTGCCAGCAGTCTGATTAAAAAAAATGGAAATTGATTTCATTTTACTACACAATTTGCACTTGCATCATTCATTGCATGCAAAGATGCATTTATACTTGGCACCTACCAAAACATAAGTTCCTTTGATTATTTAACAAAAAAAAATGATCTGATTTGATCACTCATCCAACAGGTAAAAAAAATTAAAACAATATAAAAAGTAAATAAATGTAATGGCTAGATTTACAGTCTCGCACGAAGCTCAGCTAAATTGTGACCGTTAAATGAAATATTAAAGTCATAAAAATTTAGATTTATAAAATCATGATATTTATAGTTTTGTTTATTAACCCTTATTCATTAGATAAATTATAAAAATAAAACAATTACAATTTTCTTTTAAACTAAGCACTTAAATGAATTTTAAAAATCTAACCTAATAAAAATATATTAAAATATTCAATTTCAAGTTATTTGTAAAATAATAAAATCTTAAATTTATTTTTATTTGTTATTAATAAATTTTATTTTTGTATATTTTGGCCCGCGGATCACCTACTAGCCCATTAGTTAAAACGTACTTATTGTGAGGTTTTCATGTGTTGTGCTATGGTCTCTCTGTTTGTGCCGTGCTTTTAAGACTCATATGCCTAAACCTCTCGACCTAGCTTAGATCGCATGTGTGTCATGTTGTGCCACATCTCTTACCAAAATATGCTCCTATCGTGTCATATTGTACAGACACATGTTGTGCCTGGTGGCCATCTTAATTTTAATATTTGGTCATTTTCTCATAAATATTTTTCTTTACCAAACTACCCTTATTTTCTATTGTGTAACTAAGATTGATTTATTGCCCTTTAGAAATATTTAAAATATTTAATTCATAATATTACGGCATTGAATTATAATTTATAGTGAAGAAATTTATGTTAGGTTAGGAATTTATTTGGTAAATAAAATAAAAGCACTAATTTCTAGGTAAAAGTTTAAAAGATTTAAGTGAACATTACTAATCGTTTGTCAAAATTATTATTTAAAATTTATATTTACAATATATTATTAATTTTTGTTTCATAGTTATAACTTTTTTTCATAATACTTTTAACTTAAACGTTACAGCACCTCAATCCTAAATAAGACCTAAAGGCTCTTTTGGGATTGCTTTTGGGAGATTCGAAGGTAATTTTGAAAAGATAAAAGTTAATTTTAGTAGTTGGTAAATTTTTTCAAAAAACATTTTTGGCAAAAGTGCCTTATTTTATGACGGTTTTAAAAAGTAGAGAAAGAGTAGCTTTTCAAAATTAGTTTTTATATAGTATAAAAATTTGAAGTTATCCTTATTAATTAGGAAATGAAATCATTAAATATAAAGAGATTATTTTTAATACCAATTATATTGGGATAAAAAAATTAATAATATAAAGTACTTATTTTAGTTATCAATTGTTATATATATAGAGCAAAAAATATTTTATACACATGTTTATAAATGTGTAAATAAATTTGATTCAATATTATGTTTTAATTCAGTCATTTATATTCTTATAGTAGTTTAACAATAAGATTTACTAAATACATACAATTATTTATAGAATTGAATTTTACCAAACATTTAATTAATTCTCTTTACAACTAATTATTTCTATAACATAACTAACAGTAATTATTTTAAAAATTACAGTGTTACCAAATTGGCCCAACGAACAAGAATAGGCATTACTTGTGTTGAAAAGAAAAGACTTGGAGCATGCTTCAAATGTTGTTGTACGAGTGTCAATGTAGGAAACATAGACTTATTAGGGCCATAGTGTAAAACCGGAAAAAGGTCAGGATGTAAATACATATGATTGTAACTACTGCATTTTGGGAGGAGAAGTCTGTTGGGAGTCACTCACACTGACAAACCACTTGGGTTTGTTAGGCTGTTTGTTACACGATCTTTAAGGGTTATTTCTCGGCAAATAGTGTGGATCTAAGAGCGTGTAGCGTATCAACGAAAAACTTATAATATCTATCTTGTATCTTGATTCATCTTTCTAATAAGAAAAGGCGTGAAACTCTATTCTACCACTTGAAAAAGCTGGCTAGTGTCTGTTTATAGTGCTCTGTTTTTTTTTTTTTAGATTTATTCATCTACTGGTTTGATTTTATTTTTTCATTGTTTCATATTTTTTTTCAAGGGATTTGTCCACGACATACCCCAAAAATAGGGTATTTATCTAAATACACTCACATACTCAAAATTCCTAATATATGCCTTTTATTATGTGTAGTTACGAAATTGCCCTAATTAAAAACCTAAATAATCTCAACCACTCACAACCAGTCACGTAACACAACCCCCAATTTTCTCTTACGACCAGCGTACACAACACCCATTTTTGCCTAATTCAAATCTTCCTTAAGATTGAATCCAGTCGATGCAAGTAAAAAGGAGTGAAGAGTTATTTGCCAGGCTCGATTGCAGTCCCTCTGGTGCGCTATTAGATGAGGCTAACGCCAATGACGTTTTGCTGCTGTTACTTCACGTCTTTGTTGCCGTTTCCAGCACCATAAATTTGATGCCTTGAATTAAAATTGGACGAAAGAAAAGTGATTTACCACTCAAAACTTGACTGTAACTCCTTGTTGAGTATGATTCTATCAGAATATATGCTTTGATCATTTGTGTGATTCAAACAAGTAACATTAGAATCTATCTTGAATGACCTGGAAAATTTGGTACAAAAGCTCAAGTATTAGAGTTGTGCTTATATGGAGATATGAGTTACAGTTTTAATGAAAAAAAAAACTGCATTACACATATTTCCTTTCTTATTTTCAACGATTAAAAGATGTCATTTAGGAAACTTGTACGAGATAATTTGATTTTGGACTATCGACATTATATTTACTTAGAAGTGGAAAGAGTGGTTGGATAAATTTATTTTTCAGTAATAGTTGCTCAAGAAGCAAGGGGATTAGTGATTGATGGAGATTTCATGTAAAATTGTAAGGCCATTTGATTGCTGCAGGCATTTTAAATTTTTTGTCTTTATGATTTTCTTATTCAGCACTTTGATTTGACACATGTTTTTGTTGTTTTTAATTTTCAATACATGTGATTTAGTACCATATGATTGAGCCAATTGAATAAAGTAATGAATGGTTACAAAATGGCCAACGATTTTAGCTGCACTGATGTGAAAATATATGGTTTATCTAGTATGCAACTTCATGTCACTACGAGTTACTAAAACTCGTGTATGCAGTGAATAATTGCATTTTGACTGAACCAATGAACCATTATACATACTGAAACTTTTTAACCTAACAATGTTGTTGTACTTGTTTGTATTGCTACCCACCTATGGATTTGTTTTATTATTATCATTATAACTATTATTTTTTTCTTCAGTTTTTGTTTTGGTAACTGAATTTTTGTGATAATTTGGATGTAAGTTGCTGGACAGAGTAGTAGACATTTCTTATTCAGCACTTTGAATACCCACACCTTGATCTGCATTCAATCATCAATAAGCACAAGACAACTTTGAATTCACTCACTCTGAGGTGAGTAAAATGAGAATTTTATTTTATGTTGTACTTCTTGGCTCACTATAATAATTTGAATGAGTATAATTATTCTATGGAAAAGGAAATTGTACATTGGTGGATGATTAGTATAGTTACACGAATCATTTATAGTTCATGTACTCAATTATGGTTGTGTAATGGATATTTTACACGAATGTACACGACTACAGTCGTGCAATGGATACTTTACTCGACTATAATCGTGTAATGGATAAGTTACTGAACTGTAGTGGTGTAATGGATACTTTACTAGACTGTAGTCATGTAAGAGATACTTTACTGGATTGTTGTCGTGTAATGGATACTTAGTATTATTGGTTTGGTTTTTATTGTTAAATAATATTTTGAGTCATGCTGATCCTATAGATACTAGTTGTGAGAAAGTCATGTTGTCTTATATATGGAAAATTTTTAAGTTGCAAAAAAGTTCTCATATCTATTACTTCTATACTGCGTGATCATCTCAACAATTGATAATAAATTACAGTAATGATAATAAATTTGAAGTATTATTTTTATTACAAAATGAAATTGATGATCTAGATACACCTTATAAGTTTAGACTATGTGCTAACTCATGGAACTTCTAAGAAAGATATGGTTTTCGTTATGGCGACAATTTAATTAGAATTCATTATTTTGCATTTTCTCCCAAGGTAAAGAATTATTTATGTTGTGTATACTTGGCTATGGTTGTGTAATGAATTCCAGACTCAAATGCAGTCATGTAAAGAATTCTTTACCCGACTTCTACCCGACTGTAGTCGTGTAAAGAATTCTTTACTTGACAGCAGTTGTGTAACGAATTCTTTACTCGACTGCAGTTGTGTGAAGAATACTTTGTTCGACAGTAGTCGTGTATGAACATCTTACTCCACTATATTCGTATAATTAGTTCTTTACTTGACTGCAGTTTGTAAAGAATTCTTCACTTGACATGCGTCAGGTATAAACACTTTATTTTCAATGTTGCAAAGAATCATCTATATAGTTGACTGTAGTTCAATGAATACTTTACTCGACTGTAGTTGTGCATTGAATGATTTACTCGACTGATATATCTTGTAATTTTTATGATTGGTCTAAAATATATTATTATTCAACTTTTCAATCATTTTATATTATAATTTAAATTTTTTGTATTTATGAAGATGGAACCAAAAATCAAGGAATCTAAATACTTCAAAGAAAATATTTCAAACCGATCATCACTAGATGCAATGGAGGACATTAAAAATAGACTCTCTAAGGAGCAGAAAAATATTTTCAGGGGTTTCTGTTTCGGTCATTTTTTGGATGTGAAAGAGTTGAAGTTTTCTGCTCAGTCACTCCACAGCATATTATTGAGAGAAGTGAAATCATATGAGAAGGCAATGTGGTTTAAGATCGAATGTTAAAATATTCAATTTTCATTGGAAGAGTTTTCTTTAGTGACAGGCTTAGATTGCAGTCCATCCTATGAGCCCAATACTGAAAATAATGACAATGATTACAGAATAATTGATGAGTTCCTAGATGGAAATTGTGCAATCACAATAAAAGAACTTCGTGAAAAGTTCATGCAAGCTGATTCAGATGATGACATGAAAATGGTCAAGTTGGTCATGTTATATTTATTGAGTCGGTGTTACTTGGAAAGGAAAATAGAAATCATATAAATGAAACTAATATACTCCTTTTGGACAATTTTGCCGAATTTAATGAATTTCTCTGGGGACGCATTTCTTTCAAGATGACCATTGATAATTTGAGAAAAGGCATCGTAGACCGTGTAGAGAAGCATAAAAAGAAGTCAACTGCGGATTCTAAATACAAAGGAGCAACGTATAGTGTCCATGGCTTCCCTCATGCCTTTTTTGTAACAAAACTAAACTAATTTATATATCCCTTATTGAGTTGTTGAATAAGTGCTCATTGTTTATTTTTATTTCAATAATTTTTTGCCTAAAAAATTTCTTGTTCCCAAATTGAGAATATTTAAGTAATTTTTCATAGGCTGCTTCAATAAGCCACTCATTTAAGTAATAGATTTGTAAATGATTTTTAGTTGTGTGATACCAATTTTCACCTATTGCTTAAATAATATGTGCTTAATAATTGCTGTTGTAATATATTGTGTTGAATTAATAAGAATTCTTCCCCAATTTCAATCCATGATCTTGACTTTAAAATTTTCATATTATACTGGTGACAGTTGTCAACATCATCTTTCTATTTATAATTGACCATCTTTTTTTTGTTGAAAATAAATTGTGTCATTGATTATACAGGTGTGAGCATATGAAGTTGTTTTTGTCATTAGTGATAAATGTGCAAAGCATTATGGTGATTTATTTTCTAAGATTTTGAGATGGAAATCGACAACACCTAAAGATTTTGAAGGGATTCAAAAGAAGATATTGAATAAAAAAAACTCCATGATGGTTTTCATAGAAATGTTACATGCTTCCGGAGATGTCGAGGCAAATAAGCATTACATTAGGTGTTTTAGTGAAGATGAGTGGCTTAAAGAAATCGGTGAAGAGAATGATAATGGTATTGAGTCAGATAGTCACCAGAGGCAAATCCTTCACATATTGATAATGAATCACATTATAGTGAGTTAAATAGTTTTGATGGTTCTCCTGATGATAGTGAATCAGATGGTGTACCCACCTCCAGTTCTCCACGAACATTGCCTCCATAACATTTAAATGAATCAACATCAATAGCAGCTGAGGTCACAAAAAAAAGGGTAAGTCACTGTTGTATTAAATTGTGCTCTAAATTGTTAAAGTGCTCTAAATTGTTTACCTATGTATGCATATCTGTTATTTTGTGAATAAGTAGAAAAATATTGAGATATTAACTTATTTATTATCCAATAAATTCATTACATTTGCAAATAGGTTGCAGCCTATTTATGAGCATTGACTTTAGAACTTTTGATTTGATTGCTTTGTTTTTGTAAAATTTGTTTCATTTTCTATTGAGGCAAATTATTTTAGTTTATGGTTATTTTTATTTTTATTCTAAGTTCTCAAGCAACGTATATTTGCTTCAATATTTTTGCTACACTACTTCATTTTCTACTGAGACAAAGAATCATTTATGGTTTATATACTCGACTATGGTCATGTAATGGAGACCTTACACGACTGTACATGACTACAGTCGGGTAATGAATACTTCACTCAACTGTGATCGTGTAATAGATACATTACACGACTGTACACGACTACAGCGGGTAATGGATACTTCACTCGACTGTAGTCGTGTAATGAGTACTTTACTAGACTGTAGTATGTCACTGTTGTATTAAATATTTTAATTCATAAGTACTTTTCCGATTCTACATGCAAATCTAATATTTCAAAATTTTTTGTATATACAAGGGTGGTCCATCTCGACATAGCTCCCATGCATTTTATGGTTTAATTGTCGAGAAGAAGATTAATCATCTTGGTTGTCGCATTCAAAACATTGAAGAAAATATCATGAAGATAGAGAATTTGGTGAAGAATACAGGCTCAAAGATTGATAACATTAAGGGGAAAATTGGTCATATTGACTTAATTGACGGTAAATTGAATAAGGTTATTCAGTTACTTAAGGCGTCTTCAGCTACAGAGTCTCAGGAATTTGATTCTAAGGTTTGCTATATAAAATTGTCAATATTTGTTCATTGAGTATGTATGTTTAGTTAATTGTCAAACAATTTGGTTGTTATGTCTGTAGCCTATGAACAATCCTATGGACGTCGCATTTGTCTCACCAATGCAACAACCTTTGGACACACTTGTCGATCTTTGTAATACAGAAGGGGATACACAACCATTGAAGATGTCAAATGATTGTCATTAGTCAATAAGCCTTTACAGCTAGTTCAACGATTGCACCTACCTCAATTTCTTTAAACTTAGCTCGTAGGTTTAGCTTTAAGTGGTGCATACAAATACCATAGCAGCATCTGGGAATGCAATGTTAATATTTTTCTTGATACTTAGGTGTCGGTCAGAATGAAAACTAAATTAGGAACTTCACATATTATTTCCTTTAACTTCATTAAAAACCACCCCTATGATGCATCATTCTCACAGTCACCAATACCAAATGCAACAGGATAAAGTTGATTATTACCATCAAGTGCTATCGCAATGAACAAAGTTCCTTTAAATTTTCCCTTCAAGAACGTGCCATCAATTACAATGACTGACCTTATTAATGAAATAAATCCATGTATACAACCCCCAATCGCCATAAAGAAATATTTAAAATTATTTGCATTGTTGAATTTAAGAAACTTGCGGGTGCTCGGATTTTTCTTCTTTAACATTTCCATGTATGAAGAAAGTAACTTGAATGAATCCTCTGACGTACCTCTAACTTTCTCCATTGCATATTCTCTTACTATTAACGTATAGAATTCGTATAGTATTCGGTTTTGTATATAGAAGTCGTATAGAATTCGGTTTCATAGTTAAGACAATTAGTTTTGCATATATATTATGAATCTGTAATGCTTTTCTACTTAGGATTCTATTCTTTAGGATTGTACATCTATATATATATGTAGCAACGTTAATGCAAGGATATAACAGTTTTATTCATAAACTCTGTTCTTTTATTTTTCATGGTATTAGAGCTTTGCTCACTTATCAAATTATATTCTTCGTTATTTTGCTTTGATTTTTTACTCATGGCAGACGGTCAATCATCAAAACAAGCTGCCATCCTTAATAAACAGGAGGATTATGTCTTCCTTGTCCACCCATCAGATAGTCCAACTGCCGTATTAGTTTCTCCTTTACTCATTGGTGATAACTATGGAACATGGGTAAGGGCAATGACTATGGCCTTACGAGCGAAAAACGAGCTCGATTTTGTTGATGGAACTATATCAAAGCCAGATGAAGATGAAGATAATGGTGGTAGATGGCAACGTTGTAATGATCTTGTTGGATCTTGGGTGTTGAACTCCATATCAAATGAACTTGCGGGAAGTGTGTTGTATGCACAATCTGCTAGAGAAGTATGGCAGGATTTGCAAGAGCGTTTTTAGCAGACCAATGCGCCAAAAATCTATGAACTCAAATAGGCCATCTCTAATTTACGACAAGGAGATGCATCTGTTTCACTTTATTATACTCAAATGAAGGCGCTTTGGGATGAGTTGAATTCTCTACAACAAGTAGGACCATGTACTTGTACGAATGCAAAAACTGTCAATTAATTGCAGCAACTAGATCGAGCTATGGAGTTTCTTCAAGGCTTACATGATAGATATGCAGCAACGAGGAGTTAGATTTTATTGATCGATCATTTTCCTAATGCAAATAAAATTTACTCCCTTGTGAGGCAAGAAGAAAAACAATAAGATCTTCACGCTATAGGGGAATCTCCAGAAGCTGCAGCATTGACAGCACAAAGCCGAAATTCATTTGGAAATAGGAATTGGAATAAAAATTCTGCTGTAGATAACAAAAGAGGAAACTTGAATGCAAATGGTGGCAGACCATCGTGTGAACACTGTGGAAAATTAGGCCACACAAAACAAAAAAGTTTTGAGTTAAATGGATATCCACCAAATTGGAGAAGACGTGGACAAGGTAATAAAAATGAGATTAAAGCTGTCATGGCAACAAATATCAATCAAGACGTCCAAGCACCAATATTTACTCAAGAGCAATATCAAAATCTCCTAGCTATGTTGTCCTCTTTAGGTAGTCTACATACTGCGAATCTTGCAGGTATAGCACTTAATTCCTCTTTATCACATACTTGGATCATAGATACAGGCTCTACTAACCATATGTGTAGTTCGCTAGATTTTTTTCACGCCTATGAACCATGTCATGTTCCTCTTCACGTTCAATTACCAGATGGTACAGTAGCACAAGTTACTCACATCGGGAAAGTCTCCTTTTCACCAGATTTTTTATTAGACAAAGTGTTTTACATTCCAAGTTTTAAGTTTAATTTACTGTCTGTTAGTCAGTTAACCAAATCAAATAGATATATGGTAATTTTTTCTTCCAATTTTTGTGAGTTTCAGGACCTATACACGAAGAAGCATATTGGCAAGGGTAGACTTCGTGAAGGTCTTTTCTACATTCAACTTCCAATTGCATTTTCTTTCACCTCCCAAATAACCTCTACACATGAGATTGATCTTTGGCATTGGAGACTTGGCCACCCTTCTCTTGGACGTTTAGAGCACTTTTCAAAAACTTGTCCTATGGTTAGTTTTAATAAAGAATATGTTTGTGATATTTGTCCTAAAGCAAAACAAACTAGAAAGCCATTTTCCATTAGTAGCATCAAAAGTAAAGTACCTTTTGAATTAATCCATTGTGATGTTTGGGATCCTTTTTCAACTTCAAGTTTTTCAGGGGCTCATTATTTTTTAACCATTGTTGATGATTATACTCGATGCACTTGGTTATATTTAATGAAAACCAAATCTGAAACCCAATTGCATTTATGTTCTTTTTATGCATTGATAAAAACTCAATTTAATGCTAACATTAAAATTGTGCGTTCTAACAATGGGACTGAATTCCTTATTAAAGAATTACAAAAAAAATTTTTAGACAAAGGGATTATTCATCAAAGAAGTTGCGTTCGAACACCACAATAGAATAGTGTGGTTGAGCGTAAACATCGCCATCTTCTCGAAGTTGCGCGAGGTCTACGTTTTCAAGCCAATTTGTCAATTAAATTCTGGGGGGAGTGTGTTCTTACTGCTGTATATTTGAACAATAAATTGCCTAGTGATGTTCTTAATGGAAAAACCCCACATGAAATGCTTTTTGGTATAACACCAGATTTATCACGCCTAAAAGTTTTTGGTTGCTTGTGTTTTGCCAAAAATTTACAAGTTAAAAATAAATTTGATCAGCGGGCGAAAATGGGAATTTTTATTGGTTATCCTTTTAGTCAAAAAGGATATCGGATTTATGATATTGAATCTAAGACAATCTATGTGTCACGTGATGTTCTCTTTTATGAACATATTTTTCCTTTCAAGGATATTAAATCACTATTTTTTTCTACATCTTTTACACATGTCACTGATGAGTTTTTATTTGATGAATTTTTTTTTAGTCAAATACTCTTTTATCACCTTCTCCTAATGAAAACATAAGTTCATCACATGCTCTTCATGAACGTGGCCCACCTCTGCAAGACACAAATCCATCCGTGACCAATTGTCATTCTCCTGACACCACTCATGAACACATCATAACTGAAACATCATCTACCCAACAGCCTAGTTCTGCAACCTTAGATTCATCACTTTCTTTAGGCAACCAAAATATCCAAACTCCCACACGAACCCAACGTGATAGACGCCCACCAACTTACCTTCAAGATTATTGTACCTTGGCTTCTCACAAATCTACCCATGCTGATCTTGTTTCTTCGTCTCCAGGTAAGAAATATCCTCTTCACAATTTTATTTCGTACCATCGTTTTTCTCCAGCACATAAGTCCTTTTTGTCTGCTATTACCTCTACAACTGAACCAAGTTTTTTTCATGAGGCAGTCAAGTTACCTGAGTGCCGTAAAGCCATGGAGGATGAGATAACAGCTCTTGAGAAAAATAATACGTGGACTCTGACTCATTTGCCGGATGGTAAAAAGGCTATTGGTAGCAGATGGGTTTACAAAATTAAATATCAATCCGATGGCACCATTGAGCATTACAAAGCTCGTTTAGTTGCTAAGGGATATACTCAAACAGAAGGCATTGATTATCATGCTACTTTTTCACCGGTTGCAAAGCTTGTCACTGTGAGAGCTTTACTTTCTCTTGCGGCTGTTAAGGGTTGGAGTTTAAAATAATTAGATGTAAGCAATGCTTTTTTACAAGGAGATTTGGAGGACGAACTTTATATACAAGTACCACAAGGTTTTTCTAAGCAGGGGGAGCATCTAGTCTGCAAACTCAACAAATCTATCTACGGATTAAAACAAGCATCTAGAAATTGGTTTTCCAAGTTTTCTGCTACCATTCAACAAGCGGGTTTTCGCTAATCTAAGGTAGACTATTCATTATTTGTGAAAACTAATGCCAATTTTTCAACCTTTGTGTTAGTTTATGTTGATGATACTATCGTAGCAAGGAATGATGCTGCCGAGGTTAGCAGAATTAAAGATTTCCTTGCACAAAAATTTTACATCAAGGCATTAGCGAAGTTGAAGTATTTTTTGGGGATAGAAGTGGCATGGTCATCACGTGGGATTTTCTTGAGTCAATGAAAATATGCCCTGGATATTTTAAAGGATGCTGGTTTACTTGCTGGACGGGTTTCTCATTTTCCAATGGAACAACAACTTCGGCTTTCATCTACGGATGGCGACCTTTTACCAAATCCCTCAAGTTATCGACGTCTTATAGGTTGGTTGATCTATCTCACAGTTGCCAGGCCTGATATCATCTTTGCAGTACATGTTTTAAGTTGATTTATGCATGAACCACGAACCACTCATATGGATGCTGCCATTCGAGTGCTTCGGTATTTAAAAGGCTCACCAGGCAAAGGTATCTTATTATCTTCAATAAGTAACTTACATATCCGGGGTTACTGTGATACGGATTGGGGTAGTTGTCCTACTACACGTCGGTCTGTTACTGGTTATTGTACTTTCCTTAGTGACAGCCCTATATCTTGGAAAATAAAGAAGCAAAATGTGGTCTTTCGATCTACAGCAGAAGCTGAGTATCGCTCCTTGGCTGATATTTCATGTGAATTACAGTGGCTCAAAGCACTTTTTGCTGATTTGGGGCACCTTCAACATGATCCTATGACTGTTATTTGTGATAATCAATTAGCTTTATATATCACCGAGAATCCTGTCTATCATGAGCGAAAAAAGCACATTGAGTTAGATTTTCATTTCATGCGAGAGCGTGTGAAATCCAATTTGTTATTACCACTACATATTCCTACTTCCATGCAAGTAGCTAATGTGTTTACAAAGCCTCTCGGACATGCTCTTTCCATCATCATATACGCAAGTTGGGCGTTGTCGATCTCCACGCTCCACCTTGAGGGGGAGTACTAACGTATAGAATTCGTATAACATTCGGTTTTGTATATAGAAGTCGTATAGAATTCGGTTTCATAGTCAAGACAATTAGTTTTGTATATATATTATGAATCTGTAATGCTTTTCTACTTAGAATTCTATTATTTAGGATTGTATATATATATATATATATATATATGTAGCAACGTTAATGCAAGGATATAACAGTTTTATTCATAAACTCTGTTCTTTTATTTTTCACTTACTTTTCATGCTTTATGGTAACGTATTTCATACCCAAACTGTTTCTGAAAATCTTCTTTGATATCCCCAGGCCTATATGAGGATGAAGCACAATCAAACTTGTGACAAATTTTTTGTCCAATAAGCTTAAATGAATCATGACGATGATCTCTCTTACGGACATCAAGTGCACAACTATGAACACTATAATACTTTGTGATATGAAATATATTTGAACTTCCAAACTTGATAGCACAAAGTCGCCACTTACAAGTATCATTAATACACATAACAACAAGCATATTCTTCCCTAACTTGAAGGTTTTAACTCAAATTTTTTTCTCAAAACTTCCATAGAAAGAACTTCTTGCAACTCCTATTTCGAATTGAACAATTTTTTCCCCATTAACCCATCACTATCACCAACAACTTCCATGAATAGCAAGTTATTAACATCAGAATGTGAGTTGTCATTGTTGAATGAACTGCTGCATGCAGGAAAATTAACTTTAGGTATATATCTATTATTAGGGGGCAGAAAACTTATATTGCAAGGTGCTACATTCCCTACTGTTGGATCACTAACTGTTATTCTATCAAAATCATCATGAACAATAACATTTACACTTTCCTCATTTGGCTCATTACTATCACTGGGTTGTGTTTCAGGAACAAATTTGAATATTGACTGATCTTTAGCAACAAAATGATTTGGGCTTAAACATTCACCTCCAACATATGGTTCAATAGGTTCTTGTGAACAACTATCTGACCTATAGTTAGGGTCAACATTAGTAATAGGGGTCACAAAAATCTATTTTCTCTTGTAGGTAATGCAAAGAGGAATCTTCAACTCAGCTCTACTAATTGTTTTCTCTAGAAAATAATCTACATCATCATCATTCATAATTGGGACGAGCGACATTGGATCGAATGTTTTGAGCTTGAACTTCATTTCAATGTCAAATTCAGAAATGCCAATGCAAATAACCCGAGATACTCTTTCTATCAATTGTTCATACGTTGTAGAACATGGCACCATGATCCTTCTTGTCTCCGCACCATTAAATCTATAATGGTCGTTTTGCTCAATCCATTCACCACAAAACATAATAGGCAATTGTACTGAAGTCATTTCCTACAATGATACAACAGATGATTATACAACAAATAAAAAAAATCAAACAAGGCATATAACGAAGTGTGGAACTGTCTGCCTATTCACACGACTGCTGTCGTGCAATTGCTAATTTACACGACAATAGTTGTGTAACTTGCTAAAATACACAACTATAGTCCAGTAAACAGTCAGAGGATATATTTAGTAAAAAAAATGTAATCTTTATACTAACATAATGGTAGGTGTCATAACAGCTATTATATCTTGTAATTTTGCACGACTGTTGTTGTGTAAATTCACACAAACGCGACTGTTGTCGTGTAAATTCACACATACACGACTGTTGTCATGTAAATTCACACATACATGACAAAAGTCGTGTAAGTTGCAAAATTACATGACTCAGTAAATAGTCAGATGATATATTTCTTCTCTAAAAAATATTTTTCTTGCACTGATAAAATGCTAGGATCTCATAACAGTTGAACTATTTTACATATATGCACAATTATAGCATGTAAGTTCATACGTACACGATAATAATCGTGTAACTTATTAAAACACATGACTATAGTCCAGTAATAGTAAAATGATATATTTAGTGAAAAAAAATATATTTTTTGTACCAATAGAATGCCAGGGTGTCATAATAATTGGAATATTTTGCACATTTGCACGACTACAGTTGTGTAAATCCATACATATATGACTGTTGTTGTGTATGTCGAGTGCAGAATAAAATTTTGGCAACAAATTCAAGTTTTAACGAATGTAGTTATAAAATACATCAAATAACAGTCATAAGATGCAAATATAATGAAAATGTGAGTTTCTTTATTTTTTTATCACAAACCAAACAAAACCTAAAAATAATATAATGTCAACAAAATGAATAAACAACATAAAATATAAAAAAAATAATTCAAATACCTTATTCATGAAATGAATAACTCACCTAGCTGCAAATCAAAATCTCAGTGCATTGGCTGTTCATGAGTGATTTTGAGAGTGTGGAGTGAGATTTTGTTGTGTGGAGTTAAAAAGAGTGAGAAGTGAAGAATGATGAAAGTGAGTTGTGTGTGTTTATATTTTTCTTTAAGGATATTTTAGACAATGGACCACATACAAAGGTATATCTAGATAATTTTCAAACATGGGGTATATTTAACTAAATACCCTATTTTTATGGCATCTTTAATTAAAAACCCCCTTTTTTTCTACTGTATCTTCGCACAAGATCATACACTGGTCATTTCTTGATCGATCTTGATTGGTCCTAGGTTTTAATTGGATCCAATAAACATTAGACTGCTCTTACTACATGATCCAATATCATGTAAAAATTTCTCTAATCAACACAATAAAATAATCGGATTTTATCAAATCTCTAACTAATTTTTCTTGACATATCTTTTCATCACTTAAAAATTCAGATAATTATTTTTTCCACTTAATTTTTTTATCAATTACTTCCAATTAAAAGTAACAGAATATTTTTTTCAAAAAAAATGTAACAAAATATTTAACCAAATTAATGTTAAAATTCTATTTTACCTATGATGTAGAAGAGCGATTTTGCCCTCTAAAATGAAAAATAAATTTCCAAAACAAATATTTGGAAAATCCAATATTTTTAATGTTGAAAATTTTGGAAAAATTAATTATATTAAGAAATTAATGTTGTCTCAATTGTCATTTTAATATTTGAATTTTATAAATTTTAATAAATACATGTCAATTAAAATATTAAATTAAAAAATAAATTATTTATTTAAAGAAGTTATTTTTTATATTAATTATTTTTTTAACATTTTATTTATGTCAATTTAATAAATGCACATCAATTACAATTTGGGTCCCTCTATGATGCTGTAATTTTTTTACAGTATCAATAGTGTAAGCAATATGAACCATTGGATTTAATCAAAGTGCAAATTATATTTATTAATAAAAAATTATAATGATTTTAAAATAATATAACCGTTAATAAAGTGGCAAAAATGTTGGGAATTCTTAGAAAACTGTTTGGATCGTGGAGTTGGCTGAAGTATGGGAAATTTCAATGACCACTCCTATAGTTTCAAATATTCTCACATTTTCACTTGAATAACATATTTTGTTTAATAAAACAAAATTCAATAAAATATATGATTTCAATGAAATATATGAACATATATTCGTAGGAATATTTCATTAGACTTTTAAAGTTTATCTTATCTATGTATCCTAAAACATTCATTATCAACTTTTCATAATTTTATTAAATTTTAATTTCAAGCTAAACAAGAAAGAGTGACAATATTTAATTAATTTGAAGATTCAATGTGAAACTTAAAATTACTAAAATAGTACTTAAAAATTATATCATTGATGTTATAAGATAATTTGATTATCATGTAATCAAACTAATTTCAAATTTTATTTTGAAAGCATGCAAAACTAATTTCAAAATCTATTTTAAGAGCATACAAACGGATGCAGTCTTTGCTATGAGATTTTTTTATTCTAAGGTATGGCCATGGAAGAGTATTGGAAGATATATATTTGTCCAATAGTGAAATATAAATAATAGCCCTTCAATTTTTCAAGTGGTAAATTCCATTGGCGTACTAGCTTACAAAACTATATGCAAGTGTTAAAATTGGACTACTGTATGAAATATTATACGATATATTTTATTTGAACTTAGATTAATGTACCAAATACCTATAAAATATGGTTTAATTCATTAGTCTACAAGTTAATTTTCACTAATATTTATATTTCATATATCAATTCATAATACATCGGGGTAATTACAACTTTAATTTCCCTTCTATTAATAAATAAGGGTAGATAGAAGTACTCAACGTATATGTGCGTGTGTGTGTGTGCGCGTGGGCGTATGTATATATATCAATTCATATGTTTTAATAACTATAAGAAAAATAATCTCTACTAACTTTTTCCCACACCATTTCTATTACATGTTTAGGGATGGCAATGGGCACCGCCCGCAGCGGGTTTGCCATTACCAAACCCAAACCCGCATAAAATTTAAATTACCAAACCCACCCGCAACCCGCAGCGGGTTTTAATTTTTTTACAAAAACCCACCCGCAGCGGATTTTAACAATTACTAAACCCGCAATGGTATCCGGCGGATTTTTTGCGGGTTTCCGTATTTAAAATCATAAATGTTTAATATATAAATTTATAATAATAACCTTAAATTCCATATAACATACTCAATTTTATATTTAAATAATGTAAATGAAAAATTAAAATTTCCACATCAATTCAACACAAATTCTCAAATTTAAGTATAAATTACACAAATCCATTTAAAAAACACAAACTAGTATCTAAAAATAATAATTACATTTCATATTATCATTTAAAACAAGCTCCAAGAGAAGATATTCATTTCATTCACCACCATAAGCACCCATCCAACACAATGCTTATAATAATAATTAAGATTAATATTTTCAAATACTAATTCGAAGGAAAATGTCTTTAGTTTTCTTTAGATTATGACTTTAGAATAGGATATAGGCCACATACACACATACACAACTTTGAGTCTTTGGCTATTTGGTAATTTAATTAATGACATTATTTTCTTTATACATTTTTAGATTAAAATTAAATTAAAAATATTTGAAAAAAATATTGCGGGTTTGGTGGATATCCATGCGGGTATCCACTGGATATAAGGTTAATACCAAACCCACCCGCATCCATGTGCGGGTTTTAATTTATAATACTAAACCCGCCCGCAACGGGTAAAATTACCCGCAACGAGCGGGTTTTGGCGGGTGGGTTTGGGCGGGTTTGCGGGTTTGCGGGTACAATTGCCATCCCTATACATGTTACCAATTGTCTTTCTATAATAGTATTTTGTAAAAGAAAACTACAATTGCTACTCAAAAATGTCTTTATATTTTTTATTACATTTTAATTAAAGTTGTAGCACATTATAAATGCAAAGTTTAATGTTTAATAACATAACACTTCAACAAAATCAACATCTTAATTACAATGTATGATATAGAATATTGAAATAATTAGACCCAACACTCACAATAATTTATAAAAATTTATAATGTTTTATTTACAATACTTTTCAAATTATGTCTATATTAATATCTATCTTAGAGTCAATTTTTGGATTAGTAGATTTTAATAAATCCATTGGTATAGATTAATAATAACTTAAAATTAAAAAGATTTTCATTACACATGTTATTTTATTAATTATACTTATTGTAATATTCTATTTGTATCATATGATATTGATTATTATTTTTATCCTATTACTATATTTATATTTATTTAGGTTGTTTAAATCAAAAGGTATAATAGTCATTTATGAAAGTTAAGGGTTTATGTTACCATTTATGAAGGGATCTGTATGACTACTTAATTGAACCTTAGGGGGGGTTTTTAATTAAATACCCTTTAATAGTTTCAAAATTATTTAAATACCCCCTCCCTTTTTGGTTTTCATGGATACCCTAACAAATGTGAGCAAAGTCGGGAATACCCTTAATGAATGCACCAAATGCACTTAATGAATTCTCTTCATATTTTTTTTCCTCATTTCTTTCACCTAAATCTATTTTTGCTGCCGATTCTTTCAAAATCTCTTAGAATCTCTCAAAATCTCTCATAACTTCTTACACAAATACAATTATGTATTCATTTCTTTAACACCCACTCTTTCTTTAAAGGTGCATTGCTTATTAAACAACCCAATAAGATATGTTAATGTTGTTGGGTTTTAAATTTTTTAATTTTTAGGAAAATTTAGAAATTTTCCTCACATTACAATGTTTTATTTTCACCATTTTTTCTTATACGTAGAAATATATGCAATGTAGGTTGTTTAATTATTTTTTTCAGCAATATAACTTATTTATGGCAAAAATATTTCGAGTCGTGCATTCTTTTGATACCGTGTACGTCATATAGTTAGTCATGTAGGTCGTGTAAGTAATATAGTCGTGTAAGTCGTGTAGGTCATGTAAGAAATATAGTCGTGTAAGTCGTGTAAGAAATATAGTCGTGTAGGTCATGTAGGTCGTGTAGTTACTTGTATATGAAATTTAATATTATTATTTTTATTGTATCATCAGATATGGTTTTGGTACGTGTGTCTATTCTCTTCAATGGTGAATGGATTGAGCAAAATGACGAGTATAAGTTCAAAGGTTCAAAGGCTAAAGGGATAATGATACCACGATCGACAACATATGCCGCATTGGTGGAGAAGATAACTGAAGTTATTGATATAGATACTTCGGAATTCGAAATCACAATAAAGTTCAAACTTAAGACATATGATCCTATGCCACTAGTTACAATTCAAACCAATGATGATGTGGAATTTTTTTAGATTCCAATTTAATTTCACTTCTTTTTTTAATAATTTTCATTGACATTTTCTGCATAGCAGCAAATATAAATTCTTAGCACAAATTAAGTCTTTAAAGAACTAAATTAATCTAATGATTAATGGAAAAATTCGTGTAATTTTAAAGTCGCAATTAAACATATTACAGCCATTTAAAAAGTTTTTTTCTTTTTTTTTTTATCTTCAAAGTGCTTCCTTCCTCTGGCCAAGCATACAAGCATACATGAGGAATGTCTGCATATAATTAATCTATGAAATCAATTAAGAAAAAAAATATCAGCTATAGGAAATTAATGTAATGTTATACACATAAGAACACTATTCGCAGTGATAAAATATTTTCACTCATAACTAGACATATCATGACTTACCATGACTTATAATTGGAAATTAAGAATCTCTCTAACTAATGACATTTCACAAGGTAAAGGTATATGCACAATTCCAATTTATTGTGAGCCTAATTAAACTAAATGTAATGTGCAGATTCTATTGACAAGAAACAAAATGTGGAATTGAAGGTCGTGTAATTGTGCAATACAAGAAGATCGTATAATTGTATAATACATGAAGGTCGTATAAACATGCAATACATGAAGGTCGTGTAATCATGCAATACAGAAGGTCATGTAATCGTGCAATACATGAAGGTCATGTAATCGTGCAATATATGAAGGTCGTGTAAAACACAACCTTGAATCTTACATAACCTTACACGATTAAATCTTGTGTTACATAACAAAATTATAATCAGCACAATCCATTAATTTTCACAATTTGCAGGCAGCAAAACAACTAAAAATTTGTTTTCGAACATGTTATGAGAGACCCACAACTAATTAATTTATTTTTTCAATATAAAACCCTAACTTTTTGTTTTTTTCCCTTGAATATTAACAAGAAAACTAATTACATAGAATTATTTGTCTCAACTAGTTTCATTCTGACAATTTTGCAGCAAATGATCAACTCTCTCCGGCGATTATGTAGTGATGAACTATGCTTCACTTTCTCAGTTGTGGCAGCTTCCCCTTCTCAGGCTTAGTTTGCTCGTGTTGAAGTTCGATTTACCATGTATGGAGAATGAATGTTTGTTTCGGTAGAGGTGATGCCGGTGAGGGAATTGCAGTGTTTGTTTGTTTGAGTTTGATAATGGAGGGGATTGCAGCAGATGAATGTTTGTTTGCTTCAGTAGAGAAGGGAGAGGTGCTGTCCGTTGAGTTGAAATGTTTTAAAATAAGGATAGCTTAGTAATTTCCTATCAGTTTTTAAAGGGTATCGATGAAAATTTTGGCAAAAATAGATTTTAGGGTATTGAGATAATTTTTGAAGTATGGAGGTGTACCCGGCGCAATTGGCACACCTTAGGGTGTGTAGCTTTTTTTCAAATTAATATTAATTTAAAATTAAAAAATAAATATGTACCGACAACTTATAAATTACCTACTACCTTTTCATTAATTATTTAATTATTCATTATATTAAATAAACGATTGAATTTAAGACACTTAAAACTAATGGTCTACATTAATTCTACTATTCATATTGTAAAAATACATACAGCATCGTAAAGAAATCCTTGCAAAATTTTACATTAATTGTTTTATGAACTGCATGTGATTGATCGAGAAAGACTTAAAAGTGTTGACTCAAGTCTACGTTAACTTTTTATTGCTTTAGAATTTTTAGTGCAAAGTGTTGCCAAGTAGTACAAAGTGTTGACTTGGCATTCGCCTCTGAGGTCTTCGTATTCAAAAAATAAAAAATAAATAAAAATCTACGTTAGTCTTCAACATGTACATGTACGCCAAGTAGCAGTGACACTTTCTCCTCAATGAATTAATGGTTGGTTTGGCTCCCCTTGACTAATTTTTTTCGAGTTATCTACTCGAAAAAAAAAAAAAGAATAGAAGAAATAGAAGCAAAAAGATAGGGGGAAAAAATAAACTCTTTCATCTTCTCCTGATGATTCTCTAAAAATCTGCAGTCAATTTGCTGGTTTTTGCAATCAATCAGGTGCACTTGCTCTATTAACTTTTCTGAACTACTTTCGTTTAATTAATTACTTTATTGTCATCATTTCCTTTTTGTTATTTTTTTTTTTTTGGTTTGCTTAATTATCCAGTGTAATTCTAGTTTCTATATTTGCTTCTAATCGTAATATGTTGTTAAAATGCTTTACTTAAATCTTTGCTTAATTAGTCATTGACAACATTTACAAGTTGTTTTTCTTTTCCTTTTTTTTTTCTCATTACAGTTGGTTGTTGTTTGGCTTCATTTCTTTGTAGATTAATTTTTTTTAATTTTTGGAAAAATTAAGAAGGTATATTCACTAGAAGCAGGCAATGGAAATACTTTCTGCTGTTGTTTCCGGCTTTGCATCCAAATTTGCTGAGGTATTTTTGGGTCCTATTCGACGGGAGATATCTTATGTGTTCAACTACCAGAGTAATGTCGAGGAGCTGAGGACACTAGACAAGGAACTTGCATATAAAAGAGAAATGGTGGAACAACCCGTTATCCAAGCTAGAAGACAAGGGGACGAGATTTATAAGGGTGTTGAAGACTGGCTAAACAATGTTGATGATTTTACCGAAGATGTTGTGAAATCCATCACTGGTGGTGAAGATGAGGCAAAGAAACGCTGTTTCAAAGGGTTGTGCCCGAATTTGATCAAGCGTTACAGTCTCGGCAAGAAAGCGGTGACGGCAGCAAAAGAAGGTGCTGATCTCTTGGGGATGGGCAACTTTGGTACGGTCTCCTTTCGTCCTACGGTAGAGAGGACAACACCCGTGTCTTATACAGCTTACGAGCAGTTTGATTCTAGAATGAAAATTTTCCAGAATATTATGGAGGTGCTAAAGGATACTAATGTTGGTATGATTGGGGTTTACGGGGTTAATGGTGTAGGAAAAACCACGCTGGTCAAACAAATAGCAATGCAAGTGATAGAAGACAAATTATTTGATAAGGTGGTTTTTGTTGAGGTAACACAGACCCCAGACCTGCAAACAATTCAAAATAAACTTTCTTCTGATTTAGAACTTGAATTTAAACAGAATGAGAATGTATTTCAGAGGGCTGAGAAATTGCGTCAAAGGTTGAAGAATGTAAAGCGAGTCCTGGTAATTTTGGATAATATATGGAAACTACTTAACTTGGATGCTGTGGGAATTCCTTTCGGGGATGTTAAGAAAGAAAGAAATGATGATCGGTCACGATGCACAGTTTTACTGACATCAAGAAACCGAGATGTATTGTGTAATGACATGAATTCTCAGAAAATTTTCTTGATTGAGGTTTTATCTTATGAAGAAGCATGGTGTTTATTTGAGAAGATTGTAGGTGATTCAGCAAAGGCATCTGATTTTCGAGTAATAGCAGATGAGATTGTTAGAAGATGTGGAGGTTTACCAGTTGCTATTAAAACAATTGCAAATGCATTGAAAAATAAAAGGCTTTATGTTTGGAATGATTCATTGGAGAGGCTAAGGAATTCCACTTCAAGACAAATCCATGGTATGGAAGAAAATGTGTACTCTTCCATAGAATTGAGTTACAGTTTTTTGAAAAGTGAGGAGGAAAAGTCTATGTTTCGACTCTGTGCCCTACGAAAAGATGGTAGTCCCATACCTATTGATGACTTGATGAGGTATGGTATTGGATTGGGTTTATTTTCAAATGTCAGAACATCAGAAGCGGCAAGGAATAGGGTGTATACATTGGTTGACAATCTTAAAGCTTCATCTTTATTATTGGATGGTGACAAAGATGAGGTTAAGTTGCATGACATCATTTATGCAGTTGCTGTATCGATTGCTAGAGATGAGTTTATGTTCAATATTCAAAGTAAGGATGAGCTAAAAGATAAAACACAAAAAGATTCAATTGCTATTTCTCTACCTAATAGAGATATTGATGAGCTTCCTGAAAGGCTGGAATGCCCAAAACTCAGTTTATTTTTGTTGTTCGCGAAGTATGATAGCTCTTTGAAAATCCCCGACCTCTTTTTTGAAGGGATGAACGAACTGAGAGTTGTACATTTTACTAGAACTTGTTTCCTTTCATTACCTTCATCACTTGTTTGCCTCATTAACCTTCGAACATTGTCTTTGGAAGGGTGTCAAGTAGGAGATGTAGCTATAGTTGGACAGCTAAAGAAATTGGAGATTCTCAGCTTTCGTAATTCCGATATTCAGCAATTGCCTAGAGAAATTGGACAGTTGGTGCAATTAAGGCAGCTAGATTTGAGAAATTGTCGAAGACTTCAAGCAATAGCACCGAATGTCATATCAAAGTTATCTCGATTAGAAGAACTATATATGGGTGATAGCTTTTCTCAGTGGGAGAAAGTTGAAGGAGGAAGTAACGCCAGTCTCGTTGAATTGAAGGGATTGTCAAAGTTAACCACTTTAGAGATACATATTCGAGATGCTCGAATTATGCCGCAGGATTTGATCTCTATGAAATTGGAAAT
Organism: Citrus x clementina; assembly: GCF_000493195.1. Lineage (NCBI taxonomy): Eukaryota > Viridiplantae > Streptophyta > Magnoliopsida > Sapindales > Rutaceae > Citrus > Citrus x clementina. Next base: position 11,985,296 of record NW_006262139.1, on the reverse strand, counting down.
ATTTAGAATGTTTATAGGAAATGTGGTCGACTGGTACCATAAATTTGAAAGATCAAGATTGGTGAAACTTGACAAGCTAGAAAAAAACATTCTTTTGGGGCAAGGAATGAAAATGTTCTTGAAGAGAACTGAAGATCTTTACCTACATGATCTGAAGGGTTTTCAGAATGTTGTTCATGAGTTAGATGATGGGGAAGTCTTTTCAGAATTGAAGCATCTTCATGTAGAGCATAGTTATGAGATTTTACATATTGTCAGTTCAATTGGACAAGTTTGTTGCAAGGTCTTTCTGTTGTTAGAGTCATTGTCTCTTTGTAGATTGTTCAACTTGGAGAAGATATGTCACAACCGACTCCATGAAGATGAATCTTTCAGCAATTTAAGAATTATAAAAGTAGGAGAATGTGACAAACTAAGGCACCTCTTCTCATTCTCCATGGCCAAAAACCTTTTGCAGCTTCAAAAAATAAGTGTGTTTGATTGCAAGAGCCTGGAAATAATTGTTGGTAAGTGTTGAAAGTATGAGATTTATTGACTTCGTTCAGTTATTAACAACTGCTTAATTAATTAATCAATTATTTATTTATTTATTTATTTTTATAGGTCTGGACATGGAGAAACAAAGAACTACTTTGGGATTCAATGGAATCACTACAAAGGATGATCCTGATGAGAAGGTGATAACTTTATGTTTCAAAATATATTATCAATTATTAATTTAAAATAAATGCTCAGGTGCGTATGTTTGCACAAAAATTCATGCAGACTTGAGCATGACTCCATTTTTGAAAAAGGTGTAGGTGATTTTTAGCTTTGTAAATTAAAAGAGTTTACTATAGCATTGTAAAAGCCTTTTATAATGCTGTAAAAGTGTACAGAACTTCATGTGGACTTAAGCATGACTGTATTTTCAAATCATCAAAAGAATACTAGACAGTTGTTAAAGAAATAAAAAGGGTTTTGCCTTTGCAGGTTATTTTTCCAAGCTTGGAGGAGCTGGATCTTTATTCATTGATTACCATTGAAAAACTATGGCCAAAGCAGTTTCAGGGAATGTCTTCTTGTCAGAATTTAACAAAAGTAACAGTGGCATTTTGTGATCGTTTGAAATATCTGTTTTCATATTCAATGGTTAATAGTCTTGTGCAACTTCAGCATCTTGAGATATGCTACTGTTGGTCAATGGAAGGGGTAGTCGAAACCGACTCCACAGAGTCAAGAAGAGATGAAGGAAGATTGATTGAAATTGTATTTCCTAAACTGCTCTACCTAAGGCTCATAGATCTTCCAAAACTGATGGGATTTTCCATGGGCATTCATTCGGTTGAGTTCCCCTCTTTGCTTGAACTTCAAATTGATGATTGTCCTAATATGAAAAGATTCATCTCCATTAGCTCATCACAAGACAACATTCACACCAATCCTCAACCTCTCTTTGATGAAAAGGTATCTCATTTTTCTTTTTTTCAAAAAATTGCTTGCTTAGCTAAATTAAACACCTTTTTCCTCTTTCTTTGTGTCTTCTTGTCCTTAAATTTAATTAAAATATCTCTAATTGAATGTTGTTAGTTACTAATTAATGAGTGATAATAATGCAATTAGTTAATTAATTAATTGAATTCTTCACTTCTTAGCCCCTGCATATAAAAGCTTTTGGTTTCATTTTTTAAAAACAGGAATATATATGAAATTGAAAAATTATGTTCAAAATTTTAAAACTAGCCTTGTGATGAAAAATGAATCTAAAATATTCAAAAAAATACGTAAAATTCTTCTTCTACTTTCCCAAAGACTAAATGCAAAATTGCATTCTCATTATCTTTGTTTTCTAGATTTTTTTTCATATGAAAAAAAACTAGTCCCTTCATGGTTTACTATTTTCACACAACAATTGCATGATTTGAACCTACTTCGAACCTAGTTGAATATTGTTACATTTTTTTTTCATTGATATATTACCGTGATTGATTTTCAGGTTGGAACTCCTAATCTAATGACTTTGAGAGTATCATATTGTCATAACATAGAAGAAATCATTCGACATGTTGGAGAAGATGTAAAGGAGAATCGTATTACTTTTAACCAATTAAAAAATTTGGAACTTGATGATTTGCCAAGCCTTACGAGCTTTTGTTTGGGGAATTGCACCCTTGAATTTCCATCCTTGGAACGAGTTTTTGTGAGAAATTGCCGGAATATGAAGACTTTTTCTGAGGGAGTCGTATGTGCACCAAAGTTAAAGAAAGTGCAAGTGACTAAAAAAGAACAAGAAGAGGATGAGTGGTGCAGCTGTTGGGAAGGCAACCTTAATTCCACTATACAAAAGTTGTTTGTGGTATGTGTTAATCAATTCATCAAATTTGCTCAAGCATCTCCCTAGTTAGAGCTAGCACTTACACACAGCACACTTATATTTCTCTTCTTACCGTTAAAATAGACTGAAAAACTTCTCTGATACATATCTCTATCCCCGAATTTTCTTGATGATCTTTTGTTTGAATGTTGATGGTGCAAACAAACTCTCCACATCATGCTTTGTCAAGAGTTCAATATATATATGGCCTATTATACGAGCAAAATCATCCAAACAACCTTCCAAAATCTTGTTTTAATGACCCTCCCCTAATAGAGAATGCATAATATAGTACTAATTAAGAATCAAAAGATAAATCAAAAAGATCAACTATCAACCACAAGTCCACAACTCATGTAAAGCTAGTTATTTTTTTCACAAAATTGCCTACATTTGCATTTCGAGAACTAGATTGCTTGAACAGTTTTAGTTAGACCATGTAGTGAAGCTACTCCTTCTATGTATGTGTGTTTGTAAAGAAAACTTGAATATATGGTATTGGTTTGATCCAGCTCAAGGCCATCTGCAACAATTTTATGTTCATAATTTATTCCCTGTAGCTTCGAAGGACAGGCCTGTAACATAAACCATTCTATGGTCCTTGCTGCAGTAATCTTGTTTCCTACCATTTATATTCTTAAAACAAAAAAACACTAAGTGTAAGTTGCATATCTTCATATTTTAATTGGTGCAACTCTTTTGTTTGGTTAGGTTGGATTTCATGACATAAAGGATTTGAAACTCTCACAATTTCCACATTTGAAAGAAATATGGCATGGCCAAGCACTTAATGTCAGCATCTTCAGCAATTTAAGATCCCTTGGTGTGGATAATTGCACAAATATGTCGAGTGCTATTCCAGCCAATCTGCTACGCTGTTTGAACAATTTGGAAAGACTGAAAGTAAGAAATTGTGATTCATTAGAAGAGGTGTTTCATTTGGAAGACGTAAATGCTGATGAACATTTTGGGCCACTATTTCCTAAACTTTATGAGCTAGAGCTCATAGATCTTCCAAAACTCAAAAGATTCTGCAACTTCAAGTGGAATATAATTGAACTGCTCTCCTTGTCCAGTCTATGGATTGAAAATTGCCCTAATATGGAAACATTTATATCCAATTCTACATCTATAAACTTGGCAGAAAGCATGGAACCTCAAGAAATGACCTCAGCTGATGTACAACCTCTCTTTGATGAAAAGGTGATTCTTTCCTTGACTGTTTCTTTCTTTTTTCTCATTTTTTAAAATATAAAACAAAATTTTGCCCGTTTCATTCCTTCTTAGTTTACTCAATAGTATTGTTTAATGCAATTATTTATTGACTTCCTTAGGTAGCACTTCCTATTTTGCGGCAGTTGACAATCATATGCATGGATAACTTAAAGATATGGCAAGAAAAACTCACACTGGATTCATTTTGCAATCTATATTACTTGAGAATAGAAAATTGTAACAAATTGTCGAATATTTTCCCCTGGAGTATGCTTGAAAGATTGCAGAATTTAGATGATTTGAGGGTAGTTTGTTGTGATTCAGTACAAGAAATATTTGAACTCCGAGCACTTAATGGCTGGGACACACACAATAGAACAACCACTCAACTGCCAGAAACTATCCCTAGTTTTGTATTTCCTCAATTAACTTTTCTAATACTACGAGGTCTACCAAGACTCAAAAGTTTCTATCCAGGAGTACATATTTCAGAATGGCCGGTGTTAAAGAAGTTGGTTGTCTGGGAATGTGCTGAAGTGGAGTTATTAGCTTCAGAATTTTTTGGCCTCCAAGAGACTCCTGCCAATAGCCAACACGATATCAATGTTCCCCAACCTTTGTTCTCTATTTACAAGGTATGATATTCTCTACAATGTGTACATGTTAGTGCTCTTTTTCTTTCCCATTAATATTGCCCCCTGCATCGTGATGGTGTTAATAAATTTACCAATATGAATTAAAAAAAAAAATTATCTAATTAGATGATTGGAACATGTATTTTTTGCATCCTAATTTTTATATCAGATTTGGTTGATACTTGAGTAATTGATTTGATTTATATTTTAGGTTCTTTCTGCGAAGTAAATCACTGGGAAATAGAGCACTAACAATTAAATAAATAAACCTAGCTTGGAAGATTGCGGAGATTACACATTTGAATTTAATTAATGTACTAAATTTGGTTATTTCCAGATTGGATTTCGCTGTCTCGAAGACTTAGAGCTGTCTACACTACCCAAGTTGTTGCATCTTTGGAAGGGAAAATCAAAACTTAGCCAAGTTTTCCAAAATCTGACAACTCTAGATGTATCAATATGCGATGGGTTGATAAATTTGGTGACACTCGCAGCAGCTGAAAGTCTGGTGAAACTTGCAAGAATGAAGATAGCGGCTTGCGGAAAGATGGAAAAAGTAATTCAACAGGTTGGGGCAGAAGTAGTGGAGGAGGATTCTATAGCAACTTTCAACCAATTGCAATATTTGGGAATTGATTGTTTGCCTAGCCTTACATGCTTTTGTTTTGGGCGTAGCAAAAACAAACTTGAATTCCCATCTTTGGAACAAGTAGTGGTGCGTGAGTGCCCAAATATGGAGATGTTTTCTCAGGGAATCTTAGAAACACCAACGCTACATAAACTGCTAATTGGAGTACCAGAAGAACAAGATGATAGTGATGATAATGACGACGACCAAAAAGAGACCGAAGACAATTTTTCAAGAAAAAGAGTCTTAAAAACACCTAAGCTAAGTAAAGTGCTACATTGGGAAGGAAACCTTAATTCCATCCCTCAACAATTTTTCAAAGATATTGTCCGTATTAATTGAATATATGTTTTCCAAGATTTCCCAAATGCATCTCGATTTTGCACTTGTGTAGTTTAGTTTTTATCATATGAATTCAAAATTCTGTTATGCTATTGCTATGCATGCTCATATATATATTATACATGGGCACCCATTAGCTTTCTGAATGCGCAGAATTCTGAAGAAGATTTAGCTGATCCTGCATATTCAAGCCTACCCATTGAAAAAGTTTCATGAAATATGCCTTATTTTCATAAAACATAGAATTTTCAAATGTCGTAGCTATAGGTGGATTATATATATATATCACTAACAAACAAAAAGTCTCTAATATGTTGAAAAATGTGTTTTTTGTTTGTTAGTAGGATGCCTTTACTAGAAAAAAAATATGCGGATTAGCTATTATACTATATGTTAATAGTGAATCCGCATTTTCTCATCCACATAAGAGAATGACTATAAATATAGTTCTTTTCTAGTGAAAATATCCTCACTTTATTACAATGAGGATATTCTCATTAGAGAACTATATATAGTCCTTCTTGCAGGGGCTTTCATTTTTTTTTATGCAAACACGTTATTAAACTATATAATTTAATAGAGTCAATGTTTGATTAACTATAAAGCTATATAACTTAGTAGCACGTTCGCATGAGAAAAAAATGAGGGTATCCACATGAGATAAGGACTATATATATATAATTATTCTCTAGTGAGGGCATTCTCATTTTATTAAAGTGAGGATGCCAATAAATAAATAAAAAAACATAGATTTCAATACACTAATAGATAAAAAAAATATAGCTTTCAACGTATTGAAACCTATATTTTGTTGTATTTGAGTGACACTCTCACTTTAATAAAGTGAGAATGTTCTTACTAGAAAAGAACTATATATATATATATATATATATATAGTCGTTCTTTAGTGCGTATTCCCTCATCTTTTAAAATTCAAATTTACTTTATATGCCATATAGATTATTAGTTTATTGAACCAAAAAAATGACAAAAAAACTAATATACAATATGGTGCACAATGAATCCACATTTTAAATACGCAAGCATTCGCACTAGAAAAAGACTATATACGTACATACACACATATATGTGCGTGTATTAGAAATCATCAGACTTTAACAAAGTCTACGATTTTGGATTCTATCAATCCTATATATATATAATTCCTCTATAACTTATTTAGACTTCTCAAAAAAGAAAATTATAATTTTTTTTCAAAACTCCTCCAAGGAATTTGTCTTTAATTTTTTTCAAAGGAGTTTTTTATTATTATTATTATTATTATTATTATTATTACTACTACTACTACTTTTTTCAAGTGGTGTTTATATTTTGGATTGAGGTGGAAATCATAAGATTGGGAGTGTGGAGTGAGAGTGAGAGTGTGTTGTTCACTTACTTTTATTTTGGATTGGGAATAAATAGCTTTAAATTACAGTTTTACCCTTATTTAAAGAATTATATTTTTTAATTACAAAAATTAATAAAAATATATTTTATTATATCGTAAATTAATAATAATTATTAATATTCTTAATTATGTAAATCATAATTTTTTATTAATTTTAATATTAATTATGTAAATTAAAAATTATTGATAAGAGCAACACAAATGAAACTTTATTATTAATAATATATTGCAAAATTAATATTTTCTTAGAATAAAATAGTTATTATTATTAATTATTAATATTAAATAAATATAATACTAAAGGGGTGTTCACGGATCGGATTTTGCGGATTGGACATCAATCCATATCCGATCCACAATTTTGCGGATTATAAATTTTGAATCCAATCTAATCCACGGATTGGTAAAATTCAATCCAAATCCAATCCATACATTTGCGGATCGAATGCGAATTTGACCCAATCCATATCCAATCCACCATTTTATCGATTAGTTTGTAGACTAAAAATTTTTAATTCTATCAAATCCACGAACTAACTAAATAAAAAAATTTTATATAAAAATAATTTTACTACTGATCAAATTTAAAATTAAATAAGATTTAAATAAATTAATTTTTTAAATAAAGCCAGAAAATACATTTGAAGTTTTAAAATATAACGCACCAAAAAAAAATCATTTGTTTAGACCAGTACATGAAAATTAACTATTTAGGAAGCTATATTTGTTTATTTAATTATTTTTTATTTTATATATTATCGGATAAGATATAATATAGTGTTAATGTAACTATATTTTAACTTATTTAATTACTAGTAAGTACTAATGCCATATTTACAAGTTTTATTTTTTTAAGTAAATAAATAGCTTTTATTTTCTTGTGGATTCGCGGATTTTTACGAAGTTTACAGAAGTACATCCATATTCAATCCACCGATTGCGGATTATCAAATTTTCAACCAATTCAATCCATCAATCCATGGATCGAATTTTTACGAATCAAATTTCTACGGATCAGACGGATTGGATTTTGAACACTCCTATATAATACTATTATTTTAAAATAATTTTAACTTAAAATCAATATAAATTATTATTTTTAACTAAATATAATAATATTATATTTAAATAAGTTTAATATTATTATTTTTAATAAAAGTAATTTATAAAATAATATAATAATATTATTTTAATAAATATGATATTATTTATTTTATTTTATTAAATATAATTATATTAAATTTAATACAAAAATAGTAAAAAAAGAAGAAGTAGAAATAATATTATATTATTTATTTAAAAAAAATTTCACTCCCTACTTAAAAAATGTATGGAGTAAGATTTTCGCTATTTCCTAAAAATATATAAATAAGAATAATCTGTACTTCTCAGTTCGCACCCTCGCTCCAATAAATAAAGAATAATGATACAGCCACAAACTCTTGTACAAACTGACGTGGTATGATAAGATTGGTTGAATTAAATATCACTTGGCCCACATAATTTGTTTTTATTAATTTATATTTTCATTCAACCAATGAATTAATACCACATCAGTTTGTACAAAATAAATTTATACAAAAATTTGTGATTGTATCATTACTCATTAATAAAACATAACATCAGTAAAAGCCCACGCAGTTGTATCTAAGATCTAACGGTCAAACACAGACCATTCTCTAACACGTGGCATTCCTAAAATTATTTGCACCTGTAGCCTCAGCCAATCCCAGGAAAGCCCGCTCATTAAAAGTTACACGTGACACTATTATAACGACCCCGGGCAAAGCTTTCGAAACTGGCAGAGAGAACGAACGAACGAACGAGCTCACGAAATAGACTGATCAAAGACATTACAACAATAGTAATAATAAGTCAATAACTAATCAGTCAGCACAAATCAAGGAACAGCATTTTTATTCGATCATAAAAAAGAAAAATAAAAAATAAACCCGAAAATGTCGAGAAACAGATTCAATTTCCTCCACAACTCAGAACTTGAACTCAGGAGGTACACTTTTTACATCATTTTTTTTAAATTTTTTTTGGTGCACAAATTATATTTCTTGTCGACGTTTCGACGTGTACCTAAACCCTAATTTTTCTCTGATATATTGAACAAAGAAAATTGACGAGTTCCGTGTGTCGAATTTGTATTTATTAATTTTTTTTCTCTTTTGCTCATTTGTTCGGATAAAATGGCGCCGTAGTGTGTGACGTGTCAAGTTCATTGAATTGTTAGCTAACAATATAGAGATAGTTCAGATGATGATGAAGTTAAAAAAATAAATAAAATAAAATTAATGTGCTTTTTTTCTTTTTCTTGTATTGCAAATGAATCGACGATGTTAATTTTTTTAGCATTGGTGTTTTGTTGTTTGAAGTAATAATTTTTTGCTGGAAGGCAGTTAGGGTTAGTTGATATGTAGTAGGTTTAAATTTTTCAATCTGGTGCAAAGAAAAAAAGAGCTATGGGCAGCAGTCGAACTGAAGCTCTTTGTGAATCATGTTGTTGTCCTTGTTGAGTGGGCGCTCATTGGAAGTTGATTCCAGGTAACATGTAATTAGATGCAGTTTATTGTTTTGACATTTTCCATTTTATCAATGTGCTGTTTGGAAATTTACTTGTTCGGAACTGATGCCGTTTATGATGTAAGAGTAAGAAATAGAAGTAGTCTTCCCATTTTGTGACTGAGAGTCATACTAAATTAATAATGACAGGGATGCCTATGGATTCGCTCTGAGACCTCAACACATACAAGGATATAGAGAATACGCTGGTATCTACAAGGTATCTTTGTCGCTAAAGCGTCTTCTTTAACTCTCTCTGGCATGACATAATGGTGAGCTATGTAGATCGATAATTTTTCATTTGTGACGTGGAATCTAAGGAGACATGTAGTACATATAGCAAATTTAAGAGACGTGATAAAATTAATCATGTTTTAGCATCCACACCTAATTGATTGAATTCTCAAATAGATAGCATTTTCTGCCTTTTTTTTTTTAAGTTCTTTTTATTGAAACTAATAGAAAGAGCAACAGAAGTAAAACCGGTGTTTTCTTTCCAGCTTACTGATACATTTATGGTATCAGGAAGAGGAAGAGGAAAGGGCACAAAAGTGGAAGAACTTCCTTGAGAATCAAGAACTTGCTCAAGTAAGATCTACCAAGGAGAAATATAAGGAAACATTGCAGGCCAACTCTACTGAATTTGAAGAGGAAACTGTTCGAGACAAGAATAGTGAAGGGAACAAGGCTGAAGCTTCTGAATTGAAAAGGACAACTTTTTCTGAGAAGGGCAGTGAAGGGAACGAGGCTGAAGCTTCTGAGTTGAAAGAAGAGACTGTTTCAGTTAGTGGAAGTCAAGTTGAGGAGGCCCAAGATACTAGGTGGAAAGCAGAGCTATCAGAGAGAAGTGGCAGAAGCAATGTGCCTGAATGTACAAGGGAGACTGTTCCAGAGAGAGGCAGGGAAGGGGAAAAGGCTGAAGTTACTGAATTGAAAGAAGAGACTCTTTCTGAGAGGGGTAAAAAAGGGGATGATTCAAGCAGGAAGTCTGACTCCGATGGTTCAAAAGAACTTAGTCCCCAGAAAGAGCAGCTTTCAGAAGAAACAAAGACCGAAAAGGTACAACCATGGGCTCAGATTAGACCATCCCTCGGTACCATTGAACATATGATGAATTTTCGTGTTAAGAAGAGAAAGGTCATGAAAGGTGAGCAGATAACTAAAAGTGGAGACCATCTTCCATCAATAGATGAAGCACGATCTTCAGGAGGGGAATCTGATGAGGATATTAAGGAAAAAGTCTGTGTTAATGTGACTTCATATGGGAGTGTGAATGGCTTAGATGACAAAGGTTCTCAGGAAGATGAAGTTTCTCCAGAGCCTTATTTTCCTTGGAAAGAGGAGCTGGAGAGCCTTGTTCATGGGGGAGTTCCAAAGGATCTGAGGGGAGAGGTTAGTTTATAGTGTTTCGTTTGTGAATTCTCATCAAATTTTATGTTCCTATGTTAGTGAAAGTTCGTAATAAATTCTCTATTACAGCTATGGCAGGCATTTGTTGGTGTTAAGGCACGGCGAACGGAGAGATATTACCAGGATTTGCTGGCTCAAGAAATCAATGCCGATGAAAGCAAGGAGCATGATAATTCATTTGGTGTACCCAGGAAATGGAAAAAACAGATTGAGAAGGTCAATAGATGCAATGCGCTTTGGACTTTATCGTTCAATCTTTTCAATTTGTAGGTGCTACTGCTTTTGCTTTGTGTTACAAACCTGATCTCTCAGAAGACTAACTTGTTAATGTAATTTGCAGGATATACCACGAACGTTCCCAGCACATCCTGCTCTGAACGAGGATGGCAGAGACTCCTTGAGGCGTTTACTCTTAGCATACGCTCTACATAACCCTTCTGTTGGATACTGTCAGGTAACTAGAAATGTCACCACAATTTATATGACCAGAATGAAGCACTAATCTTTATCAAATTTCAGTCGCCAAATCTTGTGTAATTTTTTCTAATTTTCCCTCTTCTGCTTCAATTTGTTATTATCCAAGACTTCTTTTGTTTTCGTCTTATTATCATCGGCATCATCATCATTCCCAGGTATAGAACGGATTTTTTTTTGCTTGCAAAGTGCCAGCATCTCACATGTAAATGCTCAGGTTTTAACAACTTGGATGCTTGGTTCATGTAACATTGAAGTCTTCAGATATACCATAAGTAACTGAGATGTCATGCTTAAACTTGGCTTCTTTTTTCAAATCCTATTTGGTGTTTGGCATGGTGTAAGTACTTGACCTTTCCAGTGTCAATATAACTTCAGTTCTTTATACTTTTTGTTGTCCTAGCATGTTTGAATAAATGTTGGCTTGATTTTCCTCTTTTACTTTTTCTTTTCATTAGGTTGATCAAGGGGCATGACAAAAGTCTTGAATTTCCTTCTCAATCAAAATTGTGCCATGAGCATTAGAAGCAAAGTTAGCATCTATAGAATTGCTTTATTCTTTTTGAACTTTCTATCTTGAACCAATATAAAAGTTAACAATTCTATAAAGCAATTCTATTTCGAGTTTAACATCTTTAAAATAATCTCGTGAATGTATGGTTCCTAGGCTGAATCAGTCTTCCTGTATTGAGGCAAGATCATATCAAGAATCCTGTATTAGTACTCCTTCCTGCATATTTGGAACAGAGCAATAATGCCTTGAAGAATGTAAAGCATTAAGACTAGAAGTATGCATCCTATTGAAGAGGAAAAAAAAAATAAAAAAAGGTTGTGATACGTCCAAAAATTGGAAAATTTTCCTTTTTGAGAAAACTAATAATAAGGTTCTGAGAACTGGTTATCACCTTGTAAGTCAAGAATTTCTTCTATTCCAACTGTGTTCGTCCACAGTATAAGGTCCATATTCTGTCAAGCTGACTGTCGCCCCCCCCCCCCCCCTAGGACCCACCATGTTCATGATCTCACACAGCGTGTATCATTGTTTTTCTGTTATCATTATATTTATCGCTCTCTTTGTTTTGTTCAATTAATTTTAGTAACATCTCTCAACGCAAGTAATCTTTTAATAGTCCTGTTTGCTATGGTGTCAAAACACATGCAGGCAATGAATTTCTTTGCTGGCTTATTGCTGCTTCTGATGCCAGAGGAAAATGCCTTTTGGTAGGTTATGGATGCTTTTCTCTGGCATCACTCCCCCCACGCTCCTCCCACTTCCCTTCTTCTGCCAAGTGCATGCGTGCACACACACAGATAATGGCACATTATTTAAATCTTCGAATCTACTATTCCTTTCCCTTTTCTCTACCCCTTTGTTGTAGAAAATTGTGGGCTCACACAGATATCTGCTTTTTATCCCCAAATTAGCTAATTCCCCTCATCTTGATGTAATTTTTCAGGACCTTTGTGGGTATTATTGATGATTATTTTGACGGGTACTATACAGAGGAGATGATTGAAGCTCAGGTGTAGTGCAATCATTGAGAGTTCCTTTAGCAAGATTTATCCTAAGTATTCCATTTTGCTCTGGTTAACAGACTTTGCTCAGTTAATGCATTTTCATGCATTCTTTTATGCTATTAGGTGGACCAACTTGTGTTTGAGGAGTTGATCCGCGAAAGATTTCCTAAATTGGGTTTGTTTGTCTATTATTACGCCCTCGTACATGCCTCATTTTTTTTTTTCCAACACATGAAGCAATGTGAGTAATACTTTGTATTTCAATTCCTTTGGTGCAGTTCATCATCTGGATTACTTGGGAGTGCAGGTGACATGGATCTCTGGACCTTGGTTCCTTTCCATTTTTGTGAATATTCTTCCTTGGGAAAGTGGTGAGGTCTATGTAATGTAATGCAGCATTTGAAAATAATATTCAAATAAAGTTGGAGACATAGGTTTTCTGATATTGTTTCATTAGTTGTTCTTTACACAAGTGCTTCAAATTGACTTCTCATCACAGTCTCATGGGTGGGTTCCTTTGTCTTCAGTTCTTCGAGTTTGGGATGTGCTTCTATACGAAGGAAATCGTGTTATGCTATTTCGAACAGCCCTTGCATTGATGGAGTTATATGGTAACTAGATAACATATTTATTTATTATGTTTGTGCATGATACTTTCTGTTTCCTAAAAGCAGCACATCTTTTGACATCAATTATCCTGTAGGACCTGCGTTAGTTACCACTAAAGATGCTGGGGATGCTATCACTTTGTTGCAATCCCTTGCTGGCTCAACATTTGATAGCAGCCAACTTGTTTTTACTGCTTGCATGGGTTATTTGACTGTAACTGAAGCCAGATTGCAAGAGTTGAGAGAAAAGCACAGACCTGCTGTGCTACTGGTAGTCGAGGAAAGATCAAAAGGGGGCCGAGTTTGGAAGGATCCAAACGGGCTTGCTACTAAGTTGTATAGTTTTAAGCATGATCCTGAATTGCTCATAGAAGAAAACAAGGGAACTGAAGGATCGGATGATGCACTTGCAGATGGAGACTTATCTTATAAGGAGCCTGCTGCAAATCTGGACGAAATGCTTAGTGGCCTAAGTGTCAATTCAGAATTAGAAGGAAGAGATCTTCAAGAACAGGTAGCTCCCTCTTTTTTGCTTTGACCCAACCCCTCAAACACCAAACTTGAAGTCTCTTTGTTGCATAACTTTGTCAGCTTGACTGAGTTTCAATTTTCATTTGGAAGTATCATTGTCTTTTATATTTGAACTAATAAGCCTTCTTATAGTGCTTAATACTACTGTTTGTATCCTTAGCCACTAGCTGAAGTTTTTAGGTCAAGCGACAACTAAAATGGTATCAAAGCGAATTTTAACCTAGGAGATTGTGTTGGAACCTCAACAGGTAGTTGCATTTGTATTTGTTGAATTGTTTCTATCTTGTCTTTGCCCTAGTCTTTTATCTCTTTTTGGGCTTGGCCTTTGTGGCAAGACCGATTGGGGTGGTCTGCACATGTGAATCCCATGGCTTAATACCAATGTTTAGGTCGTTACCTGCTAGCTTAATCTTTTAGGTCAAGTGGTAACCTAACAAGCCAGACGAAAGTTTCTTGTTGCATAAACCAGTGAAATAATCTAGTTATTCACTTGTGAAAGATAAACGAACATGACTGATTCTAGGCATCTCCTTTAAATTTCAACCATTCATAGTTTTTGTGCAGGTTGTCTGGTTGAAGGTGGAATTATGCAGCTTGCTGGAGGACAAAAGATCCGCTGTGCTCAGGTTAGTACAATCTACAATGTCTAGTTTCTGCATCCATCTTTCCCTATCTGGTGGATCAACCACATATGTATCTCACTGAGAAAATAATAGCTCGCACTTCTCAGTTTTATTAAGCCCCAAGTGGTTTCTGTAAAAATCCTACTATTTATTGTTAATTTACCTCATCTGGTCTGCAGAATCTACGAATCATCCATATGGATTACTTTAATTTTTCATTCCTCGAAACAACCACTGTATTCAGCATTCTTGTTGCTACTATAGCCTCTGAGTGTTCTCTCTGTATACACTTCCACTCTGAAGTAATCATTAATTAAAGAAGCTTGAAGAGGAAGGCTTTTGCTATCTTGTAGTAGTGCTTTCTCTTAATCCTCTGAAAATGAAACTTCATGGAATCATAAATCTGTTGTTATTTCTCTACGTACTTAAGCATTTGCTTTCACCAAGGTCTACTGATTCTATGAGTGGGGGCTGCTGAGTAATATAGGTGTCATCAATTTTGAAACATGAATGACTATTATAAAGACAATTTCAGCTCTCTTCATCCTGAATTATTTTGATTAAATTATGCCTGTGAGAGCCATCACTGTACCTTTATGTGTTCTTGTTCTTTTCCAGAGCTGAGGAGCTAGAGACAGCACTTATGGAGATGGTCAAACAAGACAATCGACGGCAATTGAGTGCAAGGGTATGTCCAACAAAACACGCAACATGCCTCTCATTACTTACATACACACACCCCACTGGATTTTGAAATGGTCGTCTTATTTTCAAAATCTATGGGATTCTTTGTCCAAATTTTGTATTTTGCTGTAGTAGTCTATTAGATGTTGATGGATACCACTGGAAAGAGTATTTTACATCCCATACCTTTACTTTTGTTTGTCTGTTCTGTATAGACTCAATGTTATGACTTAACCAATTCCTCTCTGAGAATTGCATAACTTGTAAATTTCAGCATCTGATCGAAAACAATAATGATACCACCACAAGCAGTTGTATAAACACTCTTGTACAAATTGAGTTGGCCGCTTACGTGGCATGAAGGGATTGGTTGGATGAAATATCACAGGGCCCAAAGTAAAAGTAGTTAATGAAAATATTATGTGGGCTCTGTGATGTTTTCATCCAACCAATCCGTTCATGCCACGTAACTTGCCAACTTAACTTGTACAAGGGTGTTTGTACAACTATTTGTAGCTGCATCGTTATTCGAAAATAAAAAACATATCTTGAAGCTGTGAAGTGTAACAGTCTTTTTGTGGATTGAATTACATTTATCACTAAAATATTATGTCCTAAGCTTCAATAATAATTAGTTGATATGCCAATCAAGAAATGTTGATTTGAAAGAGTTACTCAAGTTTGAACTATTTAACAGCATGCCAAAACCAGAGATTCCTTTACATTTTCTCGTTCAGCTACAGGCTGCATGGGTCTCCAAGAACAATAATTCTATGCTTCCATTGTAAGCTACAAATCAATCAACTCGTTTGGGAGATTTAAAAATTCATTTAAAATGGTGCAGATTGAGCAGTTGGAGCAAGAGGTAGCTGAGCTACAGCAATCCCTTGCTGACAAGAGAGAACAAGAATCTGCAATGATTCAGGTTTGAATTTGATTTGTGCTCTCTCATGTCTGCTTTCAGAAGACTATTCATGTTTGTTCCTATTATGAAACCTGTAGTTATCTGTAGATTAATCATATACTCTGCAGGTCCTTATGAAGGTAGAGCAGGAGCAAAGGATAACCGAAGACGCTCGTAGAAATGCAGAGCAAGATGCTCGCGCTCAGAGATATGCAGTTAATGTGCTCGAGGTCTTCTTATCCTTTCTCTCTGTACTACTGTTTTCATTTCACAAAAGAAGAAAGGTTCTAGATGATATTAAGTTTTGTGCTCATGAATGCATTTCCATATTTTTACTTTCTTTTATCGCTTTCTTTCAGTTGACTACAGATTGGCACTCATTTTTAATGTAACGTAGACTCTATCAAGAGACAGAACTGTTTAGTCTGTCTTAGTGACATTTTTTTGGTTATGCTCTTTTCACACAGATCAACAGTCAGTGTGATTTTATCTAGTGTCATATGAAGTGGTCCATTTAGAATCAACAGTTTGAATGAATTGGCTTTGTGGAACTTCTTCGGTAGAAATCCTTAAAGTAGATCCTGAGGTATAATGTAGAAATCTTTATCAACCTGCAGTTTGGACTCCTGCGAAGAACTCCTTTATATCCATGAAAATCATGTAGTATGCATTCTCTCCTAATTTGATTTAAACCCAATATGCCACAGCTGAAGCATGACTTCAGAAAATTAAAAAAATGTGTGATTTTGATGACACTCATTGACTCCTTAACTGACAGTTATTTTTTTTTCAAATACCATATTATGTCCAGTCTTTATTGTCTCACATGTAATCACTTCTCAACACAAGTATATATTCAGGAAAAATATGAGAAGGCTATGGCTTCTGTTGCTCAGATGGAGAAGAGGGCGGTTATGGCAGAATCAATGTTGGAGGCTACTTTGCAGTATGAAACTGGCCAAGCTAAAGCAGTATCTTCTCCAAGGTTTATTAGAAATTCTTGAGATATCATAGCTGTGTTCTATGTTCCATTTTATGAGTTCGATAAATAATATTGATTTATGGAGCTATATAAAATCTAATGTGATTAATTCTCTGTAATTTTTCCTCTGATAATCTGGTGAACTATCAAACAAAAGTAGAAATTGAACATAAAGTTACTCTATAAGTGCCTTTAAAACAGTTTGGACAACCTTCCATGTTTCACACGTAAATAGGACGTGGTCAGCCTTTTCATACCAGTTGAAATGCTGAATGTACAATGTATACGGTAATTGTTTCCTTTTTGTTAAGGTGTCCAAGTTTTCAACTGACATGCCCACAGACTCACTATTAAAATGTGACATTACCATACTTCATGTGAGAGAAGTAACTGATAGTCAGTAAAAAAGTTTGATCCAATATTCTGATCTGCCTTTTCCATATGATTTCATATCATTTCTGCAAAACATTCATTGAAAAACCAGCCCCCCTTTTCAGTATATGCATATGGTAGATAGTAAGTTTAGGAGAAAGAACTGTGGTTTTGAATCACAAAGAAAGAACATTGTAGCCCCTTTTAGTGGAATTCCCAATTCCCCTGCTATATCTAAGTCTCTACCATTTCATTTGTAGTCATTTTTAGCGGAATTCCCAATTCCCTGCACCATTTAAACCTCTACCACTGTTCCACCATTTACCCTCATGAATTTACATCGAACTCTTCTGTTGCATCATTTGCATTTCTCTCTTGACCTCATGAGAACATGGTGTGTTCTGTTGTAAAATGACTCAGTACTGATGCTTTGCTAGCCTATGCTTAAGTATGAAATTGGTGACTCACAATTTTAGTGTTCTTTCTAGGGCTGTGCATAACCAAAGCTCAGTTGACAGCCCCAAAAGAAGGATAGGTCTATTTGGACTTGCCTGGCGTGACAGAAACAAGGTAAATTTCACCTAGTTCTTGGTCACTGTTATATGAAAAAATTTGTGCAATTGAGTACAGCATAGAGATTTCGTCCTATACAAACAAAAAATTTTCCTTTAATCAGAAGTATTGAGGACTGTCAGTCATTTTCTGAGAGATGTATTAGCTACTAGCGAACTTTCCATAATTGAGTTAATTTCATTTTTATATTAGACTTATATTTGCTATGCAAATTACACTGTTGTTCAGTTTTGAAGCTTTATCAGTTGATATAATTGCATTTAATAGGGCAAACCATCCAATCTCGAGGAGTCCAGTGACAGGAAATCCACCAATTAGTAGATAGACTAATTCTACTGCCTGAGAACAGGACCTGTAGTGGGGATTCGGAGGGAAGCTTCAGTGCCATGAAACGAGGCATGTTTTCCTACTGCGAAATCATTTCTTGGAGTTCTTCGTGGTTAGTCACTTCCCCAATCCCTTTGTATTTATTACTCTAGAGGTTGTGTAAGGGAGACATCTATTTGTATAATTGTAGTCAACTCTTGTAGTCACTTATTCTCCGATTCTTCCCCCACACCCCCCCCCCCCCTCAAACAAAAAAAAAATCCTCTAGACAATTAGTTGTAAATTATCGTCATTTGGAGCTGTAGAAAGGGAAAGGAAGAAATATATTCATTTGATTTCTTTCATGGATCTCTTTTGTTGCCCTAATAGTTGAGTGAATTAGTTAATTCCAACTTACACTGCAACCATTACTATTAGCCTCCATAATTCATAGGCGCTCTAAATAATGTAATTCTTTTCAATCACAGAAACGCTTCATACCATAGGAAACAGAAAAATATAAGCCAAATACATACCACTGAAGGCATACTTCATTACAGACATTATTTATACTGCAATATCTACTTTTATTTCAATCATTGAAGCAATTTTACAGAGGTTTATCATGTTTTAAGCATGGAAAATCATACAGGACCAATTTTACAATAAGTTTGTAACAATCGAGAATAATCAAAATGTAGGATTTAAGGAATCAAGTAAAACCACCAAAGGATCTATCTAATTGAATACATCAAGCTGGGGTTACATGTACATTATGAAAATGGAGGCAGAATATTCTCTATTAATTACTCCAACCGCTCATACTTACATTTACGTTCAAGAAGACCACAATCGTAATGTTGGCATCAGAGCATTTTCCCAATCTTCACTAAGCAGTTTCTATGGCTGGCTTGCATGAGAGAAGCCTGATCCATACCAGAAGTGCAAGCAACTTGTAGCAAACACTGGGTAATTTCATTTTAGTTTTCTGGTTCGCTCTCTTTCAGATCCACGACCACCGTTGAGCTTCCTTTCTTTGTCCCCCTTCGTTCTAGTCGGAGTACCAGGGTCCAGGCAAGGGCTTTGGACCTTCTCTGCGTCAGATTCATACTTTTGAGAAGCAAGGTAAGCCAAGGCAGTGACCACATCAGCAATGACCGGTCGCATATCAGGCTGCTCATGGACACACATTGCTGCAACAGCAAGAGCTTGATAGAAGCCCCTAGGAGGATATTGACCTTGAAGCTCTGGATCAGCAATGAGTGAGTGTCTTGTTCGGTCTTGGAACAGTGGTCTTGCCTGCCATGAAGTCAAGATTAATGTAACATTTGCATAAGTTATATAAACTCAGTACTCTTTTCAAAATATCTTCTTAGTTCCGAGTCAACAGGTGCTTTATTTCTGCTGCTTACCCATGCAACCAGACTCTGCTCTGCTGCAGCTTTTGAAGTGTCAACTGCTTTCCTGCCTGAAAGGATTTCCAGAAGAACAACCCCAAAGCTATACACATCTGATTTTAAAGTCAGTTGGCCTGTCTTTGCATACTCTGGAGCACAGTATCCATAAGTTCCCATAACCCTTGTAGATACATGGGTGTTATCACCAACAGGACCAAGTTTGGCCAAGCCAAAATCAGATAGCTTGGGATGATAACCTCTGTCAAGCAAAATGTTTGAGCATTTTAAATCTCGGTATATAACTGGTGGTTTAGCTTTGTCATGTAAATACTCTAATCCCCTTGCTGCCCCAGCTGCTATTTTCATTCTTGTATTCCAATCAAGTGGTTTCTTGCCAGGAGAGAGGTCTGCAAAACGACAAGAGACCTGACATCAAGTCAGAGCAAATAAGATAATACATTGAACAAATAAACATCAGGAGGTAAAGCTAAAATTTTTATACCATGTAAATGGTCTTCCACAGATCCTAAAGGCATATATTCGTAAACCAAAAGCCTTTGATCGCCATCAGCACAATAACCGATTAGATTAACCAGGTTAGGGTGGTGAAGTAGACTTAACATCAATACTTCAACAAGAAATTCCCGGTTGCCCTGCACCCCATTGCGATCAAGTTGCTTGATAGCTACATCCTGCAACAAACACAGAATAACTTGCATCATACCCTATAGTGAAACCCCAAAAGATCAGATCACATGAAAAGTATAACATGCGAAGCTCATTTAATCCATGCTCTCACTGCCTTTATAGTGAGATACGATATTTAAGAGTCGACTAACCTGATTAATACTTTCTAAATAACCTTTATACACTCTACCAAAACCTCCCTCGCCCAAAAGACACCCTGATCTGAAATTTTTAGTCGCAGCTGCCAACTCACGGAAAGTTAGTGTCTGAGCTGTAATCTGGTCGGAGGCTCCATCTTCAGATGCCTCCTTGACCCGCAAGGAGGAATTCATCTTTAATTTATCTGAAACACATTTCAGAGATAAAAGACTTAACAACGAATGGAAACAATACTAGAATCATCAACTAACAGACAAACAAAGGAATGTAAAAGACAAACATAAAGAAGCGGTTGAGAGTTGAACTTTAGCAAAATAAGCAAGCAACATTTCTGTAGCATTATTTGATTGAATCTTACAGGAAATCAGGCATCATAAATTCAAAAAATGATGCACCTTCATAATTCAAGCCCTATACAACACATATAAGATAAGCAGTAATTAAAATCTAAGCCATGTAGGATTCTTGCTATGTGAGTTCACAGTTCACCATATATCCTAAGATAAAATTAACATGAATTTTATTAGCTAGGAATTAACAAATGGATAATTGACAAATCAGGCGATTATAAATTCCAAAAAAAAAAAAAAAACACCTTTTGCCATGCATGACTCATAACACATCCGAATTGTCAATTTGTGATCAATCCACAACGAACCCAGATGAATATATAATCAAAACTACCCAAAGAAAGAAAAAAAATTCAAGCACAATCATAAAGAAACCAATATAGATACTCAATCAAGGCCTATATATACGAAAAAGGTCACTCTGTCTGAAGCTCTTTTCATTCTTTATACAAATGTTCATGAACCATACAAATTTGTTTTATACTTACCTGGAATGGAATTGATCCGATCAAGAGTCTTCTGTTGCATCTTCATTTTCTTCTTGCTCTTGGCCTTTCTGAATGAATCACCAGAGCATGGAAACCACCCCATGTTCTATTTATTTTCTTCTTGAGTTTCTAAAGATACCTGCAGCAGTAGTGTACTGTTCTGTATTAGCACATTAAAACTATAAGAGAGAATGAGAAAGAAAATGAAGAGTTACTAGAAAGACTAAAAGCAGAAATTTTAAAGACTCAACTGATGGAGAAGGTGCAATGGAAAAAGCAGGAGCAGGCCAAGTCCAACGAGCTTCGTCTTGCTAGTTTGCACATATTTCGTCTACATTTTATGTCCATGTATTTGTGCCGTTTACTTTTTTATTCAATATTTCTTTCACTCTCCCGTCTTAGCAATTCGTGATTGGCACAAACGTCTCTTTCTTCGGACCATCTTTGTAACGGTGTCGTTTCTTGGGGATAAAAGAATCATACCTGCCTGTCAACAACAGTGGGCAATGACATTTGGATTTGGGTCCATAATTCCGTATATTTTCTTAAATGAGGCCATTGTTTGTCCGTTTATGTAAAGTAGGGCCCCCACCCCGTCGCCCTATTCAAATAGTCAAATGCCTGTTATAACATTGAATCTTAAGCCGCCATGATGATGTAGGGTAGCGCTTATGGTTTGATCTTAAATATGATGCACTTATGTCTGGCTAGACAGCCATGAACCATGGGGTGGACACTTTTTGGTTTGATTTGGTTCAGGTTCAAAATCCAACCAATCGATTAATCAAACCAAATTAGCATAGATTGGTTCATAATTTTGTAAACTAAATACAAACTAAATGCTAGAATCAAACCAAACTAAACTAAAATAATTTAATTTAGTTTCGTTTGGTTCTATAGTTTAGTTTGATTTAGTTTAATTCGAGTGATTTTACCTTATATATTGTACCCAAAAAAATTAGTCACATAATACTTTTCAAAGCTATCTCCTCCTCCTGCCTTTTTTGCGCTACATACCAAAAATTTTCTTGAGTGCATAAATCTTCAAATAAAAAAAAAACATAATAAAGTCTAATAATAATTTAAAAATCCACAACAAATTAAAAAAGAAATTTCACTTCAAAATTCTATTGCCACTGAGTATTATGCTAATCACCACTTCTTGATCTTTCAACTTCCGCACCCACAATACCTTAATTATCTCTCTAAATGAGCCATTAGCCACGCACCCAACAAATAAACAAAATAAAATAGAGTGTATATATAATTTCACATTGATAATCACAATATATAATATCACATTGATGATTACATTCTTTAACTAACAAATAAAAGTATCAATTTTATTAACTAAATATTCTTCATTTTGAACCATATGAATGAAAGTTAAACAAATCAAAGTTATCCAATTACTTAAAATAAACTTAAATTTAAATTTTACAAAATATACATTTTGAAAGTTAATCCATAAATTCATTTTATTGAGCTAGTTGATTAAAGTTTGTTGTTGTTTCCAAGAAAAGAGGAGACTACCACTAAGTTTGTGTTAATATCAATGCTTCAACCATGTTAGGAGTTAAAGATCTTTCTATATTGATCTAGTTTTGACTAAAACTTTTATATTTTTTTTTTGTGAACCATTTGGTTTGGTGGTTCAATTTGTTTTTAAACCGAACCTAACAAGAACCAATTGATTCAAAAACTTTTGAACTATTTAGTTTTTGTTGCCCAAACCAATCTGAACTGAACTGCCACCATTATACAGTTCGGTTCGAATGGAATTGAACCAAATGCTTGCCGGATAGGCTATGGAGTCTTGCCTTAGGATTGTTTTAGATGCCTATGGTGGCTTGCTTTAGGATTGTTTTAGATGAAATTATGGTTTTCAAACAACTTATTATGGAAAATTGCTGAAATTTAGAAAAGGATGGCAGAAGTTATGGTTGGAAAATGATTATTCAATTGTCAGTATTTTACTCAATAATTCGATCTAGAATCCTTCTCAACCCCTCCAAAATCTTTGGCTCAATTACTGACTTCAATTGATTGAAACTTAATTTCACTTCATTTATGCTTTCATAGAAAAAAGAAAAGAAAAGAAAAATCAGAGCAGTTGATGCCCTGTCTAATGCTGGCCTTCTTTGCCACTCTTTGATTTGTGAGATCATTCTCTTGGAAATATTAGCAAATTTCTTTCCAAATATATAAGTGGCTTCTTAAACCACAAATTACCACAAATTAAATATTAGTTACTATTTGTTTGTTTTTTTAAAGATGTGTCTCCCTTCTTCCACCACCACCACCAATTCCAAAATCCCTTTTCAATATCCCCTTAGCTTGATTTTTTTTTTTTTTTTACTTCGATACCTTGAACTTCATTGAGGTTTACTGTAGAAGGGGAAAAGAAAAAACTCTAATGCATTTTCTTTTGATTCATAGCATTTGAAAATTAATTTATGACATTTTATTCCATTTGAAATATGCTTTAATAAGACAATTAGATATGAATAAATGGAAAAAAATTTTGGTATTCTTAGAAATTATTGTTAAATAAACTAATTTATACTAATTGTTTATCAAATTTTTACTTAATTTGAGTAGTTCACTAGTGCTAGCTAGGTGACGCCGTGGAGGGTAGTGATAAATTTGTAAATTCATTTGAAATTAATAAAAACTAGGGATCCTGACGATATTATCCCTTGCCGCCAATTGCTGTCAGACTGCCAGGTGGGAATATCATTAATATTCTGTTCTGCCCCTTCGGTTTCTGTTAGCCAACAAATCCAGCTGGACGGCTCCGATGAGTTTATATCACCGAGTCGGTAAGTGTGAAAAGGTGGAGCCCATGTGATTGATTGTGTTTGACTGAAACATGCGTGCATCTCATGGTGTGTATCATTGCGTACTGTAGTATTCCCCTCTTGGTAAATATTTGTCATCTCAAACAGAAACAGCTCACCTGAGGATTCCTAAATAGCCCGCCATTCATTTTGGTCCAATTGTCTTAGTATAGCCATGGGAACTTGAACCTTGTACGTAGATAGTCATTCCGGCTTTAGTCTAGTAGTGAACCATTATCTAAGTTAAATATGATTATAAGAGTAATGATTTGAGTTTATATGAATTTAATCTCTCTTAATTAAATATAATTGTGTAAAAATTATTTATAAAATTTTTTCCTCAATTAAACATAATTGTGCGGAGATTATTTGTAAAATTTTTCTCTTTTATAAAATATGAATGGAGTAGAAACACTTATTTTCCGTGAGAATTATTTAATTGGGCATGCATTTTATATAATTAAAAATATAATAATATAAGTTTTAATTATATATCTGATTATAAATATCAGTGTAATGATATGTTATCATAGTGGTTGTAAATACTTATATAATACAGTAACATAATCCTTAATCCGTTCAAAAAAACTTAACGTAGATATATTGTTGAAGCGACAATTTATTAACAAAAATTATATTTTTTATCATTAATTTGGAATAAGAGGATGGACAATGTTTTAATTAATTAATTTTTTTAAAATTCGAACTCTAATAATCAATGGAATAAAATAGTTTAAAATTTTCTCAATCAAATTCTCGAGAATTTTTTTTCCAAACATTTGTCTTAATCAAATAAGTTATTAATAAGACTGGGTCAAGATTCTCCCAAATTCTACGTGTTGATGATGCGGATAAAAATAACGCAAGAGGTCAAATCAAGGGGCGACAAATCGAGAGATGTAGAAGATCATCCATGAAACGACATTTGGCATTTAACTAGTGCACTTGAAAGCAACATTGATAACTTTATTTGAGAGAGCCCTTATGTTACATTTCATGTAACGTTACATTTGCCTTCTTATAATATTCATAAAGAAAATGGTCTCCAATACTAGTCCTTTTCTTTTTGTTTTAATTGTTTAAGTAACCACAAAGATTCCACATCCACGTGTATAAAAGCCAAAAAACCCTTTCGATACATCCAAAATATCACATTAGTGGAACAATATTAGGCAGTTGTTATCTTATATATAATGTAAGATACATCTTTCTACATAAATAGTATATGTGTAAAATTCACATACTATTTATATGTGAAGATGTGTCTTATATTAAATGTAAGATAAGAGGATACACAATATCATATTGCGTGTTTATTTATGTCGAAATAATATTACTAGACAGATTGGTAATTACATCAAATAAAATTATATTTGTCACGTTATTATTGTCTTTAGTCAATTTATTGTCTTCAAATATTAATATTAGCCTCTCACCAAAAAGACTAAAACTTTTAGGTAGCGAACCAGCATACTTTTTTAGCTTTCCTAATAAATACATATCACATGGAATAAAGGTATCCTGAAAAGTGAAAAGTGAAAAGTGAAAAGGGTCGGCTGTTTGACAATCAAATTCCAAATCCAGCTACAAGAAATTCTCAGAACTGCCCTCTTCAAATATGACAGAATCATTGAACTTTCCACCACCATTCCTTTAGAAATCACTCAACAAACCTTCGAAGTAGATGCAACAAGAAGCTTGTCGCATTGCTTTACATGGTCACTTCAAAACATGATTATTAGATGCCTAGAAGAGAGTTGTAAGATGGTGTCGACATTTACCAGCGCAAGGGCATCGACACACCTCAAGTGATGAGGCACCTCAGGTGGTTTTAACCAGCAACAGTACAGATTGTAGCCAAACAATTAGATTCATTCATCTTTGTTGTAGGCGCTGAAGTTCGACACGTCTATTAAGACTTGTCTTTAGTACTGTTGTTGGGCCAATTGGCTGCATTACATCTGCGAATGTCAACTGCCAAAGTGTTTTAAGTTGTGTATCACATACAAATTTTGGTAGAATTATTCTTAACAAACAGAATCATCATGCTCCAAAAACTCATAGAACTAGATTGAAGGCAATGAATATGATGATGATTCATACAAGAATTTTATGCAAGTGAATGATGAAGAGATACAGATTATGCAGCGTAATTTTCAAAATTGCATGGTCAGCAGGAGGAAAATGGGAAAGAAATTAACATTAATTCCTGGCACAGCAACTAGTAAAAAGTATCAGCCACTTCAAAGCTGCCGGCAAATTTATGACCCCTCCGGAAAATAGGAAGAAGCATTTACATATTTAGATGAGGCAAGACTGGTTATTGTATGAAGGGGAAAGCAAATAAAAGATGAATAAATCTTTTATTAAAGGACGACTATATCAGCCGTTTAATATTTTGAGTTACCTACATATTGAACTGCCTTTATCAATAACTCATGACAGCTGAAACTTACAGGATAACTATATGGTAATGAACTGGATCAACCAAGGAAGGAAGACTTCAGAATTGCTCCACGAAAGGTTCGCTGTTGCCATTGTAATCTTCCAACATAATTTGTCAGGTAATATGTTGGCTCGATAACAATCTCCTTCCACAGTTGAATTCATAGCTTATCTGTACTAGTTGGAGCCAGTGAATCTTGCACAGATGTCACTGGAGTTGTGCTCCTTAAAGGCATCTCATGGTTGTGTTTTCCCTCATATGTTGTAATAAAAGCTCTTGGATCATCCGATGCTCGTTCCACGTGCTTGCGCACTTTGCATTTAGGATTTGTACATCTATAGTAACTTCTGCAAGATAGATCAAAACAAGCTAAGGGAAAATCTGAGAAAAAAGAGGGAACCATATAAATATATATACTAGACCAATTCTGGGTCTCAAACGATACTAAATCTCCAATTCCATTGAAGATTAATCAACTGTCGAATCCTAAAGAGAGGTCAACAGTAACATTCATAGACCTTGGGCAGGAATTTGCACTTTAAGAAAGGGAAAGGAGATGGGGAACCATGAGAAAGAAAAATACAGTAATCTTCAAAAATTCATGTATCAAAAACAATCAAAACCTCGTAATATTACTTAAGTTACAACTCACGAGGTTGAGAAGTTTTAAGAGATTAAGATCACTCAAATGTGGAAACGGCCGAAAAACATACTGCAACTGGATCAGAAAAGGTCATATTAAACCTTAACTATATTTAGAACAGGAGGGATATCAAGAAGTAATATTACTCATTAAATTGTTATCAAGTCTCAACCTGGGATAAGGATTTCCCTTCACAACCTTCTGGCCATATTTTCTCCATCGGAAGCCATCACTAAGAATCTCAGAATCTGTAGAACTTTGCACCACAATACGTGGCTCTAGTATGCTGTCCTCCGACAGGCCGGCTCCATTAGATTGATGCTCACTTCTTCCAAAAATAAAATAAGATAAAAATAACAATTCAACATATATAACACCAATCAACTTCAATGATAGGAACAATCACATTAGTAAAGTGTGTAATAAAATGAAAACAATAAAAAATCTACAAAAGCTCTACCGGGCATTGATATTTTCAGAGACTGCAATTGCAGAACAGAAAAGGCATAAATGAGCTTAAAACAAACTTCAATAATATTGAAAATATTTCCTATTATGCAACTTCAATTATATGAACAATCACATTGGTAATGTGTGTTATTAAAAGAAAACAATCAAAGATCTATCAGAGATCCATGGCAATGATATTTTCAGAGACTGCAACTTCAGATAGAAAAGACAGAAATGAGCTTAAAACTAACGTCTCCTAATTTTGTAAAAAGCAATAATTTCTCATTTCAATAATATGGTAAATCCATCCTTTTGAAGATATTTACAGCTTTTGCCAATCTAAAGAGCATGGACAGGACCATAAACTTAATTTATGGTTCTATAAAACACAATTGCCTACCTTCTCCTTTTTCTGGGTTGTTCATCCTCTCCCTCCAATGCCTTCCTCCCTTCATCAAATTCCCCACTAATACCACAGGAATTATCAGATGTTCCACCATCAGTATTATTTGCTCCAGTTGAAACGGGAATGAACGGTGGCAGAGGTTTCGCTTGACAAGTTGAATCTGCTAACACTCCTAAGTCATTTTGATTCACTACTCTTCCATCTGAACCTTCATTTATTTCACTAAGATGAGTATTCCATACTGTGTTGTTGGTATCTTGACCAGTCCCATCTGATCCTAATCCTAGCCCCTGTGTCACTGATGAGCTCCTTTTAGGAGGTTGAGGCTTTGGGTGGTTGTGTTCACCTTTGTAGACAATTTCTGCAATCTGGCCATCGAATGATCTTTCAACCTTCTTTTTCACAGGACAATTGGGGTGTGTGCACTTGTAATAGCTTCGTGGGTACTCACTTCCTTTGACTTGCTTTTGCCCGTATTTCCTCCAATTATATCCGTCATAAGAAGGTCGATCCCCAGCCACAGGTGGGAAATATTTTGGATCCTCCAGGTTTTGAGATGCCTCCTTGAAGGATTCAATTGTCTGATCTTTTTCCTTGAGTGGTGGCAAAACCTGGTTACTATTTGAGCTAATTTGGGATATAAAATTCTGTTTATCTTGGCTAGGATGTTGAGCCTCAACTGACTGCTGAGTATGTTGATGACTAATATCAAAGTTGCCCTGAATAAAGTAAAAGAACAAGAAAAAAGTCATATTGATACTTAAGCATCAGAGAAGAAAAAAATATATGTTCAAAATTTATCTTCATCTCTTCAACACATTATATAGCACAAGTTCATATTCTGCGGTAGAAAAAACAGAGATGGTAGAATCAGAATAGAAAACCATTACCAGCTTTTACTAATCCAGGAAGAAAGAAAGAAAGAAAGAAAGAAAAATAGGAAGTCCATCCAATTGACAAGCATGTGGAGTTTAGCTACTGACCATATTTTCCAAGAGGGAAACAGTTGTCTTTGAAACAAGCCTTGCCAGGGGTTTATATATAACAGTAGGTTTGTTATCGGATTTTGAAACATCATCAGATGAGTTACAAACTGCTGTTCTTGCCAGCTCAGTCTGATTTGGCGGAGCACAATTCACCAATGGCTTAAACCTCACTGTCTTTGGTCTAATTGCCATAACTGCAGTTTCAGAGCACACATTAGGAGGTGAGGCATGAATGGGACCCTCAAGGAGCTCTGAGAAGGACCCAAAAGTGGAACGAGTAGGTCTTGAAGGCACTGGTTTAGCTACAACAATTCTTTCTGCTTCTTTGATCTTCATATTCTTTAAGCATGAAATGCCGATCACATTTCAGTGGTAAAATAAATGCTAAAGTAAGAAGAAGCTAAACTTCGAACTTTGATCATCTTTCCACATGGGAGAAGCCAGTTATTTAGGCAACAGAACAGAATTACAGAATTGTTAATAGCAGAACTGAATTTAGATGGATGATCAACCAAAAATTGGTTTGCACTGTAGGTTGTCGAAGCCAGCTGCACGGCTCAAAATTAACTGCTTCAAACCTGCATCATTTGCTAGGGTTTATTAATTACTCGTATAAAGCAGAAGAGAAGCAAACAGTTTGATTCTAACTTAAATACAGGTCATTCAACACAGAGATACTTTGTCTTCAGCATCCTTTAATAGTATAAACAAATAAAGCCTTTGCCCATTTGGCACTACAGAAAATCCAGAAATCACAGAATAGACTGAGAAGAATTTCTCTGTTGTCAGGTTTTAGATAATATGCAGAGAAGAAAAGGAAACAAAAAATCATCCAGACAACATTCCCCTTTAGCTGTAAGTCCACTTCAGACAATACTAGAATTATTTTCTCAACAAAAGCTATTGAACTCCTATCCCACACACGAAATAACACATCAATACCAGAATCATTTCCTAGACGCCTAATTCCATCTATGAATTAGCAACTGTAAAAATCAAAATAGCTAAGTAAAAGAAATAACCAAGAAAATCCAGTCCATTGTCAGTCAGGTTATATAAGCCATAAAACAAACAGCAATTGTGGAACTCACATCAATTAAGCAGAAAAAAAAAAGAAAAAAAAAAGGAAAAGACCAATAATAGACATATAAACATAATTCCTGAAAACATTTCTTAATATTCTTCGTAACTTCCACTGCATTCTCAGCCACACACAATCTTCTTTTTAGCACAAGCCATTTCGAAATGGATATTTTGCAGTAGCTTCCCAATTTTTGTTGTGCTATAAATTAACCGGCTAGCGTCTAACCTTTCTTGATGCCAACAGGAATAATGATTTTCTGCTGCCAATTGATGTGATCACTACTAGTTCACCATAACCTCTATCTTGATTTTAAAACCGATCAGCTCATGACTTTCCATTTTGAATTCATATATACTAGAGCCTCTCTTATGATCAAAATTTACAACGTTAAATCCCGCAAAAGCTTAACAGCATACAACAACCAGTACAAGCTATCTTCATCTGCATATGGATCAGTTACAATCTCTGAATTCTGAAATTCACCACACTTCTAATCCAATTCCCCACCCCCTCCTAATCGAAAAGAAAAATGGGAATAACTGAGTCCAAACACATGAAAAGGTCCGAACACTAAAATTCCTTAAAAAAAAAAAAAGAAATCCTGCCGTCAGTCATTTGATAGACATCTGGTAATACCAGAAAATCAACCTATATAATGAATTTTTTCTTAGAAACACCCCATTTTATCTTCAGTTATCCAATTCTCTTTTCAAAGGAGAACTCAAAGAAACAAAATTAAAAATATACATACATACATAAATACACACACACACACACACACACACACCCATATATATATAAACCCTAAAAAGATCAACATCTGTAAGAACACAAACCATATGAAAGTACAAATTCAGACAGCACTTAACTTCAAGAAGTTAAGAAAAGAGCAAAAGGAAATAGAAACTAACCAGAAAGTGAACCACTAAGAAACTAATAAGCTGAATTGCTTCTGTAAATTCTCATAACGCTTCTCATTGTATGCCTCACTTTCACCTGCATTTAATAGAACCAAAAATTTAGTAAGATAATAAAAGTAAAAGTGAAAAATAAAAATATCTAATACACTCCCAGTATCAAAAGACGACGCACGTAGAAGAACTTGACCTTGGTTGCAGAGAAACCTTAAACAGTTGACCCAGTGTAGTTACACTGAGTCGCTGACTAACCACTCATTCAGTACCTGTAAATGGGCTTGTCTTTTCCCAATTAATTTTTTTTTTAAATAACTAAAAATTAAACTTGTGACTGAATTTTTCAGTATATGAGTTTATTAAACAGTTTCCCATTTTGTAACAGCTAAAAACATGCAGAGATTTAAAAAAAAAAAATAGTATACATTTCTAAGCAAATGTATATAAGAAATCAAATCAAACCCCAAAAACTGGTTTTGATATTTTAAATTTTTATATAATGTATTAAACGAAAAAACGGGAAAATCTTTTTTTTTTAATCTATTTTTAACTTGTATTGTCTCTACTCTGTATTCTCCCAAGAATGTGATGGGTGGCATAGCTATAGCCCTGCTGGTCTTTTTGATATAGAATAGCCAACTAACTGTCTCTGTTTCTTGTTTGACAATCTTGGCGCGTGTAAGACTAAATTATTTTTAAGTTTTTATTTTAATAAACTTCTAGGTTAAAAATATAAAGAACCATTTAAGTCAATAAAAGAAAAAAAAGAAAAAAAAAAACATTCATCGTTTATTTTCCCATAGCTCGACTGATCTTGGATACATCTACTTCATAAAATACACGAGTTTGGGTAATAATATGAGGAAAAAGTTTGTAATTTCACACACTAATATATGAAGGGTCAATAGTGCTAAGTAATGAGATTATTTTCACCATTTTTTCTTTTCCTGTTTATTAAGGTCATGAACTCAAATGGGAAAAATTGTCAATCTGAGTGATTTTAAAGTTATGATATATATATTTGAGATTTTGGAGTTCAGATCTCTTTATCCAACAATGTCTATGAGAAGTTTGAGCACTAATTTCAAAATTTCAGCCATTTTTATCTCAATATAATTAGTTCATTTAAAGTGGATATATATGCGACAAAAACTTATTCAATAGTCCAATAAATAATATAGTTTAAATATCGAGAAAATTATAAATGAGACAGTCTAATAAAATTATGTCATGTGTTGTAATACATTTTGTCCCTTAAAATTTTTCTCATATATATATATATACACACACACACACGTCCACAGATATAAAATCTTTTACTAGATGAAAATGAATGCAAATTCAAAAATTACAAGGTTTTTTTAAATTTCAAAAATTAACTAGAAGTCACATTTTTCATTTTTTTCCTCTCAATTTTTTTACCAGTTTCTCTCTTTAATGATAAATATTTGGTAGGATTGAGCTCTTCAATTTAGAATGGGAAATGAACAATATTTCCAAAAAAAACTTCATTGTAGCCTTGTGGGGGTAAAGCTAAATGCATGGTTGTGAGTTTTTTGCCCTCTCCTCAATTCATTCTAGCTATACGTGAAAATTTAAAAACCAAGACAAACAAACAAACGGACGAAGCAAATGTATTTTTGTCAACGAGGAATTTAAGTGCTTATCTACATTCTCATGCGTAATGACATGCTTGTTTTGGATCCATAATGTGATGATATGCCGTGAGAGGAATCAGAGGATTAGTAGTTGGGGCGTGGAAATTCAGAACGTTAGTTGGGGCCGGCAGATGTGGACACGTGCCAGCAATTTCAAAACCCGAATTCCTCTGATTGTGATTGGTTGCTGTGCCTGTGCGTTATGCTCCGCACGCGCCAATGGGAATCGCTTGAACACAATTTATTTATTTTTGTTTTTCTAAATTTCTTCACTTTCAAGGTCCATTTACACACAGGTAGCCGCACAGCTGATAATACAGGTCACGATATCATATCAATATAATATGAAACACATATAAACTGATATGATCAGTAATTATGATTTCGTATCATATTCGTATTACATAACTTTAACACATTTATCTAATAATGATACGAATACATAATTATGTAATGATTTTGTATGTTTATCAATTTATCATATTTATAATTAGATATATCTCGTCTAAACAAAGCATATATCCTTGAATACCTTTTATTATGTTTTGTTATTTCTTAGTAAATTCTATCATGGCACAACTCAAGTTGTTTATCTTCATCTCCTTAATAATTATCTAATGATTAATTATCAACTCAATTCATTGGTCATTATCCACATACAAAATCATTGAAAAATTTGCAAACGCCAAATTAAGGCCACGGTTACCTTGAAGTGGCTCCAAGGTAGATCCAAGTAATATCAACCGTGCGATTACAGTCATATTAATTAACCATCACGATGACATGTGCTCGCAACGCATAGAATGCATTTGATTAAGAGTTACCGGTACATGGGGTAATTATAAGCGAATACACGAGCAATACTTCACTTGAATAAGAGCCAATATAGATGTATGTATAAGAGATGTATATAATAGATCCCATGTGATACTTCGAGTGGAGTAATTCCCTTTAAAGAAATGAAGACAAAAGAACCCTAATTCTCATTCTCCCACCAAGTTTGCAACTCCCATCATGTTCAAATATATTTATGAAAATAGTTGATGATCATTTTTGGACTTGTGGCAGGTTACACCAGTAATAAAGAGTGCTGCCGAAGGCTTTTGAGCACAAGAGACCATTGGGAGTTTCAATATTATCTTGTCCATCTGTGTTTATGAAATGGTGCAGAGTTTGAACAATAAGACCATTGAATGGGGAGATTAATTAGTTATCGGCTAGTGACAGCTACCTTGATGGTTATTGTAGTAATTTCTAATGTCGTAGATTCATAGTTAATGACCTAAGGTTCTGTTCATCGTGTATTCCAAGTATGACTTGGTTAATTTGCTACTCTCAAGGATATTGTTGATTTCGTATTTATGTCTGTTGTAGTTGTTATGGTGCACTATTGTAAATAATTAATATTTATAATATGGGTGTTGTATGATCTTGTTATAATTGTTCTTGTGGATTTAAAGATTAATTGGAGAATTCAAACCTGTGTATCAAAGAAAATAACACAACTTGTGACCACTAGTGGGTGTAATGCTCTGAGTTGTGGGTTATGATTAATTTTGGAATGAGAATATGGAATTACAGATGGATTATTTGATGAGTGAGTGGTTAAAATAGAACTACGAGTACCATGCAAAAGTCCAATATGAATCGAAAGTGGTAGATGAATAAATTGATACGAAGGTAATACCTGCAAAAAGGTGGATTAATATGATTCAAAACATTCAAGTTAAAATTTATAGGAATAACATTACATGTAGTCAACATTCAACTGGTATTACAGCTAAATGATTTTAAATGGGTTATCTAAAAATAAACTACACATATTGAAATTTTATAACAACATTCCCCATAAACTGATACGAAGGTAATACCTGCAAAAAGGTGGATTAATATGATTCAAAACATTCAAGTTAAAATTTATAGGAATAACATTACATGTAGTCAACATTTGACTGGTATTACAGCTAAATGATTTTAAATGGGTTATCTAAAAATAAACTACACATATTGAAGTTTTATAACAAAATTCCCCATAAACTGATTTACATTACAGTGATACTTTTATAACACTGTTCCCTATAATAATGAACCACCCACATTACCAACATTTTTACATTTAACAAAATAACAACACAACTCAATATTGACAAACAAACAAGAGCAAACAATCTCTAATAAAATAAACAACTAACAAATTCGTAACAATAACCTAATGCTAGAATAAGAAATCATTAACAATACTACAAATATTTTAAATAAATATGGTTACACGTAACATGACATGAACAAACTGTGGTACCTTATAGGTTGTTACTCGACTGCAAAAATAATCATGTTCGTGTCATGTTATATTAAGGCTGCCTTAAATTCGACACACATAATAATCTTGTCAAATTATTAAAACCTGGACTCAACACAATAAATAAGGAGTTACCTAGTACGACCCACTTAATAATCATGTAATTTTGTCATCTAAAACCACACAACTAACTACCCAACTTAATACCCATTAACACAAATTATATAAAACATTTGCACACCCATTTCCCATGAACTAAACTAATTTAATACATATATGATATTATGTTTCAAATTTATTATATATACACATCTACCAATTTATTGTACGTTTGCACCATTCAAAATTTACGCCTACCTACAAATTTACAAAAATTCAACACCATGTAAATGTTAATCCTCTAAAATAAAGAAAAAAACCATAAGCATATCCATGATTTTCAACTTCATGATAGGAAATTGTAGATAAATTTATAATACAAAAATGGATGCATTTAACTAATACAACTATGAATTTGTTTTTATTACCATTTAATAATCGTGTCACTCACTAATAAATGGGTGAATATATTCAATCCTAATAGGATGCATAAAAGAAATCATTTCAAACTAAATATGACCCATTCATTAATCCTATGAATTCTCACGTCCCAATCCCATTTATTCCTATGCTACTTAAGTAGTTGGAAATTTTTTTCAACTCTAACAGTAGCAATATAATGTCCACGATATTATCTACAATTATACTCTTTAACTTTTGCCACTAAATAAAATATCATAATACATTCTCTTTCGTTATGCCCCTCTAATGCTCAAAGCACTTCGTAAACCTTTTAATCTCATTTGAATTCTAAATCGCAGCTGGACAATTCATCGATCTTTGGGTATCTTTGAGCAGGCAATTGTGTTGATATATAGTATCCGAAATGAACAAAAATAAAATTCTCATACACATTACTATAAATATTTACATTCTACTATAATTATTTGTTTTCAATCTGCCCAATTTTTTTCCTAAACAATTAATGCGTCCTTTGACTGATAGGAAAGAAACTACGTCTTAATTATTATTAGCTCATTCACAGTTTATATCCACCCGGCCTAATGACCATTGAATCATACTTCAAGAAAAAACAAACAACCACCAATATATGCAACTTTCTCTTCCTTATACCTTGTTATCCCTTCAATTAATTAGCCAACACAAAAAGTAGCCCAATTTCTTGATCTAATAAAGTTAACATCTATAGCAGAAAAAAAAATATGGGAACTCATGTGCACACCCTCTGTCGGACAAAGTAGTGATGAAAGTGCAAACAGGGTAAATGTTACTCTGAATTCATCATTCGTTTTCTTCGACTTTCTCAGCGTCTGAGATAATGTCTTGATATTTATACCTCGCAATGTTCCATCATACTTGTCTAAGTACTCTGCCAAATCTGCCATATCACCATTTAGTTCTATCGAAAGTCATCCGTCCTCAATACCCATTACATATGCAAAACTCTCTGCACTAATGTCAACTTTATTCCATTAATAAGTAAAGCAGACTTCGAAATGTCCACCATATCAACCAACCATCCATAAAGTTTCTTTTGCAACCTTCAAAGTTCATATCCATTAGCTTACTAAAACCCAATTCTCTTGCAACCATTATTTGTTCGTTGCTCATTTTTGCTACTATTGTAGCAAAACAATTAGGCGTACACCTAGACATAGGGGTGGCAATATGGGTCAGGATTCATTTATTCGATTCGTTCGATGCGAATTAAATGGGCTTGGGTTTGAAAAAATTGATTCGTTTAATAAATGGGTGAATTCGATTCGATTCGTTAATTAAACGAATCGAATGCGGGTTTGAAAATTTTAATTTGTTTATTCATTTAGAATTCGTTTAATAAATGGGTCATAAATCGAATAGGAGTCGATTCGTTTAAAATTCGTTTAATTAAATTACTTTTTTATCCTTAAATTTATTTGAAAGCTTTTTAAAATTTGAAGGCTAATATTATAATTTTAAGCAAATAACTACTATATGACAATAAAAAAATAAATAACAAACACATTACACACTTACATTCGCATTTGACATTTCACACTCACACACGATTGCACAAGGCCACAAACACAAAAACCCTAACGCGTAGGGAAAGAGAAGCCGTCACCGCAGCCATCAAAGCCGTTGGCTGCTGCTGCAACTCCTAGCCGCCACCGCCAATTTGTCCACATGGCACACCCCAACCCTCACCGATGTAGCCACTAGTGGCACAAACTCACACCACAACAGCCGCGCCACCGCCACAACAGCCGCGCACAAGATAGGCTTTCATCCCCAGCACCACTTCCCGCCGTGCTAACTACCCACCATCATGGTACACCACTGAAATTTTGCCTTTTATTGTTGTTTTACTGTTGTTTTGTTACTGTTTTACTGCTATTTTACTGATGTTTTGTTGTTGTTTTACTACTATTTTGCTGCAGTTTTATTGCTATTTTACTATTGTTTTGTTATTGTTTGGCTGTTGTTTCGCTGTCGCTATTATTTTACTGGCATTGCTGCTGTGTTTGTTGTTGTTTTACTGCTATTTTTTTGTTGTTTTGCTATTAATCAGTGCCCTTAAAATAATTTTGAATTATTTTATTTTTAGGAGAATGGACACAAGCCAAAGTAATTCAGCCTACACAATTAACGATTCTAGTGTTGGAGATGATGATGTAAATGACATAATCGAACTGGAAGAAGAGATTGAAAAAGATTTAAGGCCAGTGGAACAAAAGGCACCACGGCAAAGGAAACTAACTTTACAAATTTAGTCGTTGTTCCGTAAGGTTCCAGGGGAGAAGTATCCGGACAACAAGCCAAGAACGGTGTGTAAAAAATGTAGCATTGAGTATGTGGCTATGCGCAATTCTAGTACAGGTAATCTAAGAAGACATTATGAAACTTGTGCAAAATTTAAAAAGTGTGATCCTGTACAAATGATGTTAGATTGTAGTCATGGACTGTCAACTCGTGTTCCCAAGTTTGAAGCTCATGTGTTTCGTGAATTATTGTCTTATGCCATTGTTATGCATGATTTGCCATTTCAATTTGTTGAATATGAGGGAATTAGAAGAATTTGGAATTATTTGTGTGATGAATTGCCCAACATCTGTAGGAACACTGCGAAAGCCGATGTGTTAAAAATGCATAATAGGGAAAAGACAAATTTTAGAGTGTGTTAAGTAAGTATCTCTAGATGACAAGAAATGATTAAGACAAGATGTTCCTACAAGATGGAATTCAAATTTTCTCATGCTTGATAGTATTCTATATTACAAAAATGCTTTCCGTCATTTACAATTGAGTGATTCTAATTACAAGAATTGTCCTTCTCAAGAAGAATGAGGGAAAATAGAAAAGAAAACTAAATTCTTGTCTATGTTTTATGAGATCACGTGCATTTTTCTGGTTCAAAATATCCCATTTCAAATTAGTATTTTCCGAAAGTGTTTGCGGCTAAAGTTGCTTTGGATCAATTATTGTGTAGTGAGGATGTGTACATGAAAACTATGGCACAAAAAATGATCGAAAAATTTGAAAAGTATTGGTCTGATTTTTGTACCATTTTGGCCATAGCGGTCATCTTGGATCCTAGATACAAGATGGCATTTATTGAGTTTGCTTATAGCAAGGCTTATGGTCAAAATTCGGAGGAGTTGAAACATGTTCGAGATAAGTTGTTTTCAATTTTTGGTGAGTATAATTTGATCACACCATCTTCCTCCACTACATCCGTACTCACTCAAATGAGTGATGTTGGTTCAAGTGCGGGACGTAATGACAATAGTCAAAGTAAACTTAACCAAAGGACTATGGATATGTTCAAGGTATATTTACAATTTTCTTATTTGTTCATTGTAAGACTTATTATTTCCATGCTTGTTTTGAATTTTGACTGTTCTTATTTCTTAATTATTTTATAGGAGTTTGATGATTTTGATAACATGGATTGTAGTGCTTATGTTAGAAAATATGAATTGGAGCTTTATTTAGATGAGCCAAGAATCTATAGAAAGATTGATTTGGACATTCTAAGTTTTTGGAAAGGAAATGGATTTCGTTATCCTAACCTTTCTTCCATGGCTCATGATATCTTGAGCATTCCTATATCTACTGTTGCATCTGAATCAACTTTCAGTGTTGACGGTCGAGTTCTTGATCAATTTCGAAGTGTATTGAAGCCAGAGACAGTCCAAGCAATTATTACTACTAGAGATTGGAAGTTTAGAGAGATTGGTAAAACTTGCTCATAAAATTTATTTACTTTTCTTTTATAATATTATGTGCAGTTGTTTCTAATTAAGATTTATTTTTATAAAATTATTGTAGAAAATTTGGATGTCACTGTGGACCAACTTACTCAAAACATTATGAACATGAGCACTAATTGTGTTCCATCTGCAGAGAGTGCCAATGATCCAAATGACAGTGTGTGAGTGTGGTAGGTAAAGTTTTTATCTTGTTTAATTATTATTTCCTTGAAAATGCTTCAAATTTGCTATATATTTGATTTTTGAAATTTTACAATGACTATTATCAATATTGCAGCATGTTAATAACATTTTATTTACTTTTTAGTTTAGGATTTTTGTTTTCAAGGTGACAAAGACAAATGAAGAGAATTAAAGAAATTACATTTCTTTATAATTTGAATTTGAATTATTGTTATTTGTAATATTAAGGATTTGGTATTTGGTATTTGGATGACTGTATAATATGATTTGCATTATTTGTATTTCGTTGTGAGATATTAAATTTGTGTTTTTTTTGCTTAATTTTGTTTATTAATTATATTTTTCTAAACGAATTGTAAACGAATCCTGACGCAATTTAATTCGTTATGGATTCGTAAAGGATAAACGAATAATAAACGAATCCGGATTCGATTCGATTCGTTTATCAATTCTATTAAACGAATTAAACGAATTGAACTGAATATTCGTTTAATAAACGAATCGAATCCGAATCCATAGAATTTTGACCTAATTTGTTAACGATTCGATTCAAATTCGATTTGTTTATTCTTTTTGCCACCCCTACGGCTAGACATGAAATTTTCCTTCTCTCTAATAATTTTTTTTTCACATTTCTTGCCCCAATTACAATACTGTAGTTTTTGTTCTAGATGAAGGTTTTTTAATGCAATCCCTATTTCCTTCCTCATCTGCAAAATATTTGTTTACAACTTTTGTTGTATCAAAAACCATACATTTACTAAAAAATATTATGCTTTATACACATTGCCATGCTATCCTTATATTATTTCAAAGTTATATAATATATGAACTGTCAATTGACGTCTATGACAAATTATTTTTTGGTTCAACAATGTACCTTTTTAGTATTGCATGTCCTTCGATCATTCGCTTTAATAGGATCGCTTTAATGTCTCGAATAGCCTCTCACAAAGGATAAAATTTTGATAACAAATCATGCAAAATAACACTTTCATTGACAGTTTTCTCATAATATCATACAAATAGCATGCCAACCAAAATCAAAGGATTTTATAACTAATAGTTTTTTATTTTCCTTTGACTTCCTCTACTGGTTCAACAACGTTATAGGTCATATACTTCCAAGTCCTTTATAACATGAATCGATAAATACATTCCAAACAAAAATTAAAATTATTTGTAGAGTACATATTCCTATTGCCAATATTATGTTACATTTCTATAATTAGTAGAAGCTGCATGAATGTAATATATTATTGAATTAAATTGTCTCCCACAAGCTTTCAAACCTACAAGTAAGAAATATGTTTTTCCTTTTGAATTTTGAATCTGACCCTGATTGCCCGACTACTTTGTCATTCTTTTTACCACATGACTTGCGTTTACGAATCTAGGGATCCATGCCTCTGCTTTTCCAATGTGCAATGCTTCATTCACTTCCCACCACAGTCAATTTCGAATGCAATCGATTATAGCTGCCGCTTATTATCGATCTTTACATGATTCTTGATTCATGCTCGAATGTTGTCTCTGCTTTACAACACTCATCCATGAATTAATACTCCCAACACACTCGAAGTTGAAAATGTGATCAATTATGGAAAGATGTTATTCGTAGATCTAAATCCCTTAAGTGATGATGAAGTGTAAACTATCTTTATTATACTCAATCATAATTACCCTCTCAACAAGTAACCCATAATCCTGTACGGTTCATTATTTTGAGTACGTGTAATTATGACAGTCATATCAACTTAATATAATCGCACAACTTAGATCAATTGGCGTTATGTTGTAGCTGATCTAATGTAACTGGACCCTTAAATTGATTTGCAGTTTAATCAGATGAATGAACGTACATTGGTGATAGAATAAAGTTGAGACATGATATTAATTATTACACCTAAACTTTAGCAACAAATATTTCGACGCATTTATTTAATTGATGTTTCTTGTCGTTGAGTTGAGTTGAGTTGGTGAATCCATGCAAGCATGCACACACATGCATGTGTTTAAGCCATCTATATTTCTACAATCTAACAGTTTTTTTAATTTATAATGTGATAGAGCCATCCCTATGAATTGTGCCTAAAAAAGGTTAATTGAATTATCCACAGCACGTTTTCTTTCGTCTATAAATATGGTAGACCCATATTTAATCTTTCAATTAGGAATGGCAAAAAAGCTCAACCCGACCTAGCTGACTTAGGCGTGGGCCTCCACATGGTCCTAAACAAGAGCTTAAGAGAAAAAAGCTCCGGCTAGGCTCAAGCCCTCTATATTTTAACAAAAAAAATTATAAATTAAAAATTAAAATGTAAAATATAAAAAAAGCTTAAATCCCTAATTTATATATCAATAATGAATCACAAAAAAAAAAAAACCTAAAACTATAATATTAAACCCTCTTTTAAGTGTTCATTAATTAAGAATGTGATTGAACTAGAGAATCTCTAAACTTTTGTTTGCTTCATTTTTATTTATTTATTATTTTATTTTAAAATATTCATTTTCTTTAATTAATTGTTGATTATAATAATTTGTTGATTATTAACTCATGTCAAGTTTACAATAATTTTAAAAAAAATAAAAAGTAAGTGAAAGTCAAACCCGGCCCTTATACTATCACTCCAATGGACTTGCATCTGGGGTTGAAAAAGCTTGGTCCAAACCCTCCATTTTACCATCTCTGCTTTGAATGTATTATTAGAAGAGAAAATCAAGATAACGCCCATGCATTGCCATGGCTATTTCTTGTACACAGATTTCCAAATGATGTCTGTAATATATGTTCCTTTTTTTTAAAACCTGTTAAGGGATGATATGATAACTAATCTAATACTAATTTTTTTAACTCTCAAAGTACATTCATCGTCATTTATTTTTCTTTTATTTTATGGGATCTGTCATATTTCGATTTAAATAATTATAAAATTGTAGTTT
Organism: Citrus x clementina; assembly: GCF_000493195.1. Classification (NCBI taxonomy): domain Eukaryota; kingdom Viridiplantae; phylum Streptophyta; class Magnoliopsida; order Sapindales; family Rutaceae; genus Citrus; species Citrus x clementina. The sequence continues at coordinate 11,942,907 of NW_006262139.1, read as the reverse complement.
AGAGTCAGATTTACTGTACATCGAATACATATCATGCAAAAACTTTTCATTACATTTTCTAAGTTCTTTTAACATATCCTAGTGTTCCATTTGTCCCAACTTTTCATTACAAAATTTAAATTTTAAGAAATTTGAGAAATGAAAGCGTTAACTTGTGACATATAATGACACGCTTGAAAAATAAAATAAAAAAGTTGGTGTGATGCATTGAAGGCTTATCCGCCGTTCCTTTGTCCCCATTTCATAATTTATTCTGTGGTATTTTTTAGTTCTGCTATTTGTCCCGGGTCAAACCCCGAAAACTAAATTAAAACGACGCCGTTTCCTCTTCTTCATGAAACGCTACCGTTTCACCCTAGCAAAAGCAAATGTTCCTCTCCTCTTCGTCTTCCCCTTTTCGTTCTGTATGAAGTGGTGGGTGATGACTTTCTCACATCTTAGTCTGACTTGCCTATAAATACTAAACTCAATCCGGCTTCCGAAAAACACTCCATCAACCTCTCTCTTCACAACTTATTTCCATCTCAAAAGCTAAAATATTTTCTCTCTTTGTTTCTCCTTGTTTACAATATATTCAAATACACCATATATTCATGGATCGTTTTGGTGCTTTTGCAATCATTTTCTTTGTCGTGTTTGCTTCGTCTATGCCATCTTTAGAAGCAAGAAAGCTCTTAAACACAGAGAAGATCGACAGCAGTAGCAAGAAAGTTTCATCTTTGTTTGCGAATTTGGTTCTGAGTGCTCTTCCAAAGGGAAAAGAAATTCGAAAAGAAAATTTAATACAAACTTGACAACAAAAATGAGACAGAAATTCGTAATCAAAACTGAAACTTCAAAAATTTGAAGATTCATACCTTAGCTTGTGCAAATGCCGAAACTTAGTTTTATGTCAGAAAATTTTAACAGCTACTGAAAAATCGAAGAGGAAGAGCTTAAACAACTGTTGAAAAATCGAAGAGGAAGAGCTTAAACAGCTGCGCTGAAAAATCGAAGAGGAAGAGCTAAGAGTAGCTGTTTCTCTGCATAGAGTAGCTGTTTCTCTGCGTTTTTTTCTACTTTAGTTGGTTTTGTTTTTACTAGGCTGAAATGACTACGTTTCATGGAAGCAAAAAAAAAAAAAAAACCAAAACGACGCCGTTTTGAAATAATTCGGGGTTTGACCCGGGTTCCGATATTTTTATGTTCATGATGTAAACATTATAAATTCATATCTTTATAAAAAATTGATATTAATTCGTATACTGGCATTTCTCAGTCAATATTACAAGCCCAGGCCCAACGCATATTTGGGCTCTTGCTTTGAGCACGAGTGAGAAAGATAATAGACTACTGCTACTTCCACCCGTCAAACCTCTTATAAAACCCCTTTTCCATGTGATTTACAAAAAATATTCGAACAGTTTATCTCTAAAATAACCCGCCATTTCTCTCTCTGAAATATCTTAACCTTCTCTGTCTAAGAACTTTCTCTCAACTTAAAAAAATTTGTTTCTGTTCGGATTTTCTCTCATAATATAAATTATTTGAGCACTTTCGTTTTAACATATTACTAACAACTTTGTTTCACATCATTTCCTTCATTTTTACTTCTCAACAAAATCCTATAGGATCTTGACTCTCTTTCTAAAAATAATTTACAAAACCAATTTTTTTCAAACTCAATACACTTTTTTATGTGAAGTGATATAGCATGCGTTTCAGGCAGCTACGCTGCCGCAGCGCAGTTGCTCCCCGCCCTATATTCATAATTTTTATTTTAATTAAAATTATTTCGCTTAATGTAGAATCATTAGCACTTTATATGAAAAATGAAGGTGGGGATGGGTTTGGCAAGATTACTTCCTCTGTTATAAAACAATTTTTAAGGTCAAAACTGGAAACATAAAATATACAGTTTTACAAGATATTTAAAGGGATGTTAAAAGCTGAACTCAAATAGGTACTCGAAAGTTGGGATTTAGCATTCTAACGTGACATTTAACGTCAATTGATAGATATCAACAAAGGAATAAATCCTTGTGAGTTCCACGTTAGTTGGAAATATCAATATTCTAACTTCCTATGTGTAACATTAGTCTTTCAAAATACATCAACCAAAGTTATGAATTTCCATCAAAATTTATAAGGGTAGATTCATATTTTGAACTACCATATAAAACCAAATAGATTCACTTACCATGTAACTGTGGTATAAATCTTCAGGAAAGAGCTTAGAACAAAAGTGCAAAACAATTTAAAATGCAAGTTACTACAGACACAATATTGTTTAAAAAAGGTTCATGAAATCGCCAATCAAAATGAAAATAATCTCAAACTGAGGGCTGCCCTTTTCAAGAGGGGCCGCCTTCACAGGCACGTAGCAATAAACAGTTCAAAAAGTTTTTAACTAGTGTTGTCAAACAAACCTACCAAGTCCTTAAACATTCTTGGAAGCCTAGATGCGGATATTTAGATCAGAACAGGTAAACACAGAGCTTTTTCTCAGTTCAAGAACATTCTGGTTCCCTGCTTGTGTTTTCATTTGCAGTCTGTCGCACAAATTGTCCCCGGACGCGAGGCCGTTGTTCTGCTAGCCTCTTCCTGCTTTGGTACCGAACCTAAAAATATAGTTAAGAAAAAAAAAACATAAGGTCGATCCATCAGAGGAAAAACAAGGATGTGAAATTATGACCAGTAAACAAATGATTGTTTGGAAAGGTTGTGATGAAGCAAAATATGCAGCACCTTTAATACTTGCTAGAGGTTTGCAGGACATAAATAGACTAATTACCCCAGTCAATCACAAAGCCTATGTGCAAAGCCAGACATAAGAGCAACTGCATGCACATAGTGAACAGTGACATCTTTGATATCTAAGATATCTGCTTGAATGCTTCCCATTAAATCATGGTTAACAATGATAAGACCACCAGACTACTAAAGCAGAAAGCCATCCGACATACTTCACAGTTTAAGGAATTCATCCATGCACCAGCATAGCCAATCAAAATGGTGAAAAGAAACATGCTGATAACTTAATTCTCCTAGTCAGACAGAAAAAGATAAAAGAGAGTAGAAATGGATTAAAGTACGGAAATTAAGATAGTTTTCCCCCTACATAGAACCAAGAAGTATAAAATCTGAGAATAAACTAAAACAGTCAAATCTGTTACCTTTTTCCGGAAGCATCTTTCCGTTTTCTTCTGGCGATACTTGGTCACTGCAGCTTCCCTATCGGCAAACTTGTTTTTATCTATTCTGTTTCCACTTCCACTGCCACTCCCACTAGCTCCCCCACTTCCACTTTTCCCAGCAATACCATTATCGCTTTCTACATTCATCCCTCCAGCATTCACTGCAGTGCTGCTTCCATTTTGCCCATTGCTTCCATGGTTACTGCCTGAGGCACTTCCGTTTACACTGTAGTTTCCAGCATTACCTTCAACAAAACCACCCAACATATTTGATGACCCACATTGCGGAACAGCTTCAGCCATCTTTTTCAGTGATAATTGATCATGGTCATGTGGCAGATGTTGCTGTTGCATGTTGTGAACAAGATGGTGGCAGTTATCATAATGTTGTGTGAGCTGCTCTTGTGTGCTCCTAGGTTGGGCCAGCACTGGTGAGGCCACCAAATCATCCCTCTTATCTAACAGAACTTCCCGAGGACTGCATAAAAGGTCATTTTTTGTAGGCTGGAAAGAAGATGAGTGCAAGCGATTGATGGTAGATGACACTTCTGACTTGTTCTTCAAACCTGCTGGCTTGATAAAAGCATTATTGGTGGTAGAACCCATATCCATGTTGTTGCTTCCCCCATTTGAGGACTGATTGAGAGGGTCACCATTTGAATGAGATTGAATGCCACAATCTGATCCTTTCTTTATGATTTCTAAGCTATTAACAACTTGAGAAGCACTTTCAATGTTCCCACCAGGACCCTTATTTACATTTGAGGCTGTGTTATACCTGCATAGTGACAGACAAACAATTATTGAACGAAACCACTCAGGATTCACATGATGCCGATGACAACTGTTTCAGCCTGTCAGCAGAAAGAATATCAAAATATCAAAAGTAATTATCACTTCCTTATACCTTGAGAAGGCTGAAGAGTCGGAACGTCTCAACACATTGCGGTCATCCTGAATTGTTGTCCCAATGTCTTTAACTCCTCTAAGTCTCTTTAAACTGAGTTCCAGGGATGGTAATTCTTTGGAATCCTTAATGGATTTACTGTTTATATCTAAGATCTTGGAAGGTTTGTTTGAAGCCTCATACTCTGTATCCTCCTTATCAGAATCAATAATCTTGGTTATGGCCCCTGCAAGTTTAGCAGCTTCATACTTCAGTTTGCTAGATGGACTCTCACTATTGAGGTCCAGCTGTCCTCTATCAATTTGCTCACTCAATTTAGAGGAGCCCAGATCAAGCCGGTTAGTTTTTTTTGTTCCTACAAGTTTGATGGGAGACTCAGTTTGGTACTCAAGTTGCAAATCTAGACTTCTTTGGCCACCTACATCCAGGTCTCTGCTGCGTTTTGCAAAATTTTCTGAAAGATAGAAATGCAAATATGTTTAAGCTTAGAAACAACATGAAACAAAAAATGGATAAACAACAAAAAAGGGACACAACAACAAAAATGTTAAGCCCATCTTGTACAAAGCCATGCAGATCCAAATATCTCATACCACATCGTTCCTCATGGTCTTGACACTCTTTTGCTGCAGTCACAGGAACCCTTCTGCTACCAGTTATCTCAGCATTTGAGTGGATAACCTGGGCACAAGTGCTATCAGGGCACTCGGCTAGTTGATCAGAAGGAGACATATGCCTGGGGCTATCAACTTCCACGGCTTTTTTTGTCCAAGAGCTCTAGGAAATGTAAAAATAGTTTAATGGTGCATATATACTTATATAGTCCAACTTGTATATATTCCTAATTCATTTTATGAACTTTGAAATCAATATAAGATTTCCACACAGTTAGAAAACTTTTATTGAAGAAATCACTATATTAAACCAAGCAAAATGATACCTAATTGATAAGAAGATGGAGAAGCAACTAAGATGTTAGCCTAATGGACCCTTACCATTTGTAAGAAATACCATAGACAGCACAACAGAGATGCAAATGCAAAAGTAAAGGAAACAAATGTAATATCACACATTTTGCACATTCTTATTTCAAATTGGATATGAAATTGCACATGATTTTCTTGTTTGTCAACGGACGTGGAATACCTGGGTGCCGCTCCCATCATCACTTCCATCCCCACCATTCAGACCAATGCTCCCATTATTGTCTTCATCATTGCTGCCAGTATTATTGCCTGACTTTTCAATATTTTTTGATTTTATCGATTTTTGAGTTTGCGTGCAGCTTTCACTTCCACTACCACTAGACTGAGAGAGATTACAAATTAATAATAGAACAAAAGAGAGACACAAAATTTGGAAGAAAATCAAGAGTTTAAAGCAATATGCAATATTAGTTTAAATATTGCTATAGAAATATAACTCTTTGTAAATAATATTTCATGATATGTGATGTATATCTTAGATGAGAAGAATTTTTTTTTTTCGATTAAAATTGTAGTGTCATAGAGTGGTAAAATTGGCAGTAGATGAAGGCAAAACTCTGTTTATGGAAAGGAGTCCATATTTGAAGCAGAAAGATCTTTAAGAACTCACACTATGACATCTTCTCCATACATGCTGCCAAAGGTTTTTAAGCTCATTCTTCCGTATCGGCTTCACCAGAAAGTCAACAGCACCTTTTGATAAACACTTAAAGACTAAACCCATGGAGTCAAGAGACGACATCACTGCAAATAGATATAGATCTCACCAAAAGTAGTTACAAGTATCCAAACAGAAAGTGTTTTTGAAAAGTAATAAATAATAGTGCTAGAGCAATTTAATAAAAAGGCAAACAAAAGTTAAAAAGATTGGGAAAAAGAATGAAACTTACTAATGACAGGCAAGTTTTTTCGCGTTTTGTGGCTCATAATCTTGCTCAGAAGAGCAACTCCTGATAAGCAAGGCATGACCTCAGTCAAGACAAGGTCAATATGATTGGTCAAATCTTCCAGTATCTTCCATGCTTGTAGTCCATTTGTTGCTTCGGTAACTGGAAATGCCAATATGAATGTTATAATCAACAATAGTACATTAAATGATTCGAAGATATATATATTACCAACAAAGTAGCATATATGATTCAATATATATTGATGCAACAAGTAGAACAATCACTTATATGCCAAAAATAGAAAACACTAGGACTCCGACTGTGTTTTGCAGCTGACCATAGTGGCTTCAGAATATAACTTACAAATCAAGACTTGAACTCATCCTTCCAAGCCCAGTCAAGCTTAGTGCAAATGAATTGCCAGAACAAATTTTATAATTTAGTTTGGTTAGATTGGTCAAAGCATTCTAGTTTGGAACATTCCACTTAACAAAGAGGCGGCAGTTGGCAGAAGGAGAATACAGAATTCATTTCACATAACTTGAAACTTACATAAGGTTACACTAAGATCCCAAATATTCTACTTGATGCCTACCATTTAATTGACAGAGTTTCTTAGTTTCCTTTAGAGACTACACTAAGATCCTAAATATTCTACTTTGTGCCTGCTATGTGATTGATAAGAGTTTCTTAGTTTGACCCCTACTGGTTGAATTGTGTTCAATGAACCTTCATAGTTCTTGTTCATTATATTTTTCAATGGAATAGTAACAACCTCCTACACTGCACTAACAAGGGCATTCAAACCCAAATATTCAATTCCATGTGGATTTTTCTTTTTTCTTTTCTGATTCACACTTAATAATAATCCATTTTATGGTTTCATTGGATCGATATGAAGTTATAGAAACCCACTGTTCTCCTGTATTTCTTTTCCATCTCTTCTGTCTCCTTCCACATCAATACTCTCTGCCCCCTTGCCCCTTTCCCCTTTTTCTGCTTTTTTTCTCCCTCCCTCTGTTTTCCGGCTTTTTTTTTCCTTCTGATTCTGCATCAACTAATTAGTTTTAAAATTCCAAATCTTGCTTTTCATCAGGAATGTTGTATTATAAGCTGGATATGCTTGATAACCAATCAAAACTAAGTCAACATGCAATTAGTAACACGAAATTTTAGAGTCTCTTTTCCACAAAATAAAAGTTATCAAGATGAATTTTGATTTTCCAAGCATATGCTAAAAACAAATCAGTTTTTCTTTTAAGTACAACTTATAACTAGTGCAGTTCTCCCATCAAAAGCTATAGCGTATTCCATTTTTCCCCATATACATTAGGAAATAGATACTGCAAAAAGGGGAAAAAAAAATGCAAAGAGTTTTAGATTGGTACACTGAATATAAACTTCGATTGCATTTTTTATTTTATTTGTAGCCATCTAGTTCATCTCTATGATATAAAGCTTTAAGGGAAAAGTCCCACATTGTTTGAAA
>NW_006262139.1:11894624-11935359 GCF_000493195.1 Citrus x clementina | reverse complement strand
AATCCTGGCTATGCATTAAATTTGAGTCAATCCTCAACTCTTAAGCTGGCTTTTGAGTATTAGTTAGGCCATAGGCTGCCATACAGCAGCAGACCAGCCTACAAGTGGTTGAGAATAAATCGAGGACTATGTATATGAGACTGAGGCAATACTCAACTCTTGAGCTAGCTTTTAGGTATGAGTTAGGAATATTGGCTTTTACATGGAGTACTAAAGGACCAAGATGTTTGTCGAACTTGCTTGAAAACCATGTTTGCTAATAGACTATGTAACTTGAAAGCCATGTTTGCTAATAGACTATGTAACTTGAAAGCCATGTCTGCTAATAGACTATGTACTAAAATTTTCTATGAAGATGTAAAATAATCAGGACGCCATACCATGGCAACATACTTTTACTGACAAAAATTACACTCTTGACTTTCTGACATTTCATCTAATCTTTAAGTTCAAAATCATCTGTGACCACCATCTTTAGTAGTCATTGGTTTCAATAGTCCACTCAACGTCAAACACCAAACATAGATGCCAAAAAAGACAAGTTTGTAGGATGATGTCATTCCATTAATTGAAAAGAACAATAGTTAAAGAGAATAATTTAAAAAGTGGGCAATTCCTTCCAAAAGTGTCAAATCAATGCTAAAAGTTTAAACCTTAGCAAATGGCATCATGAAACAAAGCAGCATTGAAGCAAGGTAGTACATGATCAAAGGACAGGTAAATTGTATAAAGGATAATTATAACAGTTTATCTCTATGATGACAAAAATAACTTAGAGAGGATATGAACAAAAATGTGATACAGAGGTTGTGTCATTTGGGACACATACAAGAGTGTAGGACAAGATAAAAGGAAATAAACTGCGTAAATTGAAAACATAATAATTCATGTCGATGATGACAATAGTACATGAAAAGCTGTCTTGTGTTCTATTACAGATTAAATACTACTGTTGGACCCTTACTCATTAGCTTAAGTGAAAGTTTGAATTTTTTACAAATCACTTTTGGCAAAATCAACCCACTAATTAAATCATAATGAGTTGTGATTATCTTTTTTGCAGTGTTAGTCATTGTGCTTGTATTTTATCCAAATAGAGGGCATTAACAAAAATGTTTGAAACTGTGTTTGTGTTCTGTTGCAGAATAAATAATATTGTTGGACCCTTAACAGTGAGCTTATAAATGAAATTCAATTTGATCAAGAGTTATTATCTCCCATTGTATTAGTTAAATATGATAAGTCTTGCTTGTCTTTTCGGTAGGGTTTGTCATCAAGGTAGTATTTGATAAAATTGTCTAGCATATGGATGGGGCTTTTAGAGCTTAAAGAAATAGTATTGCTAGGCCTTTACCACTCAGCTCAAACTATTTTTCAGTTGAGTGGTTACTTAACATGTTATGGTAAGATCAGAAGTGTAACGACATATCAGGTGTGGATGTCTGCATCTTTTCAAAATCTGAATAATTAACTCTATGTGCAAAGAGTTCAGAAAAAAAAAAAAAATCATCAACTCCATCACTTTGTTATCCAACTCTTTCAAGAGAGAGTCAATCAAGTTCATATCTCTTAGCAATTCTTTGTCAAAAGAGTTATTACATATATGTCATTCTATATTAAATAAACATAGCTACTAACCTTCATAACCGCAATTTCGAAGCAGAGCAGCAACAACATGGCGAGTAGAATCATCATTTTCCACAAGTAAAACCTTGAGGGATCTCAAATGGAGAAACCGCTCCCAACAAACCATTGCACCTTGAGGTTGTTCCTGTGGCATTTGCAGCACAGCTGAGGCCGTAACAGCCCCTTCACAGCCATCTTTTACATCCTCGGCAATGCTACTGTCATTCAATCGATCATCGCCAACTAAATGTTGTTGTTCCCCCACAACTGCATCCTCATCTCTCTTGCTCCCAGCTTGCAGACAATGATTTAGTTCCTGTAACCGTTTGTCTGCTTTGCCATCAACGTTCATCTAGACACTCCTTGTCAATCAGATTCAAAAACACTGATAATAATAATAATAATAGAGGTCCAAGATCGTAGCAGTAAAACAAAACTTCCTCTTCAATCTGCAAAACAAATGGTACATATCTTCCTCTTCGAGAATCCAACCTCTGTAATTACAAAACAGTTCAATCTAATACAACCTGAAGTCACCGTCTATGCAACTGACACAAAAATCAGGTCCATGATTAAATTCACACAAAACACCACCTATGAGACGGTTTGTTCAGAATCTGCTAAAAAATTCCCCAAATCCGATAAGCCGTTTCACACCAGTAAGAGCAGAGTGTCCTGTTAGAGAAAAGTCAAATCAGCATCAACTCAAAACACTGCACAAAAAATCTAAAATATTTTCCCAAAACTTCAACCGAAGGTCAGTTTGATATCAAACATTTTCAAATTTATCCAAATAACTGAAAATTTCACAATTATAATTCCAAACCCTAGAGTCAAAGCATAATCAGACAATTACATAAAATTTGAAAAAAATGAAAATTGGAAATATGATCACTATCATCAGTTAAGGACCCATTTCAAAACTTTTAACACACTCCATAATCATTAAACAGTTCATCAAAGAACTTAAACAATAAGACAAAACAAAATTGAACTCATAACCAGATGATAATAACAATAATAAAATGAAATTTAACAAATTAAATACTCAAAGTATCAATATAATTGTAAAAGTAAAGAAACAATACTGACTATGACTATTACCTCATAAGCTTCATTAACCACCGTTAATGAGCTCGATCGAGGAGAAATTTACTTGAGCCATAAACTTGCACAGAATTTAATCTTAATGTCAAAACATGATTTAAATTGAAAAAATTAAATATATATATACATATATATAAAAATTTATTGAATTAATTTCTTTTTATTTTTATTTTTTTGAATTCAAATTGTCTGCAGTAGGAAACAGAACAACTGAGAACGCAGAGAAAAAATCGGCGACCTCGTTCCTTTTTTGGGGGCAAGTGGAAGAGGAGGGAGGTTAGATGACGAGTACCATGTTGCTGACGTGGACAAAATGTAGGTGTGGAATGTTCGAGAAATTCCACGTGGGATTTACGAAAATCAAGGTGGCAAAAAATTATGGGTCCGGGGGTTTGCTGAGCTGGAAGAAATCAAAAGATGTGAGCTCGGGCGTTCGTAAAAAATCTTGGAGATCTCGTTGGTGACACTTGTCTCACTGGCAGCGGAGGAAAATGATAAAACAACGCTAGTGGGAACGTCGTTTTCAACGAGGAAAACTTACTTAGAAACCCCTGTTGTTTGTAAAAAGTAATCAGAATCCCTCTTTTTTTTTTTTAAACCTATTCAAATTTCAAAGTAACTGGTATTAGTTAAAGTAAAAATTTTATTAATTATTTTACTATTTTCTCATAATAGCTGTAAAGTTTAATTGTTTGGAAAATATCTAAATATGAATCAAATAAGACGACTTATATATCATTAATGAATAATTTCCTCTCTTGAAATGTTATTTTTCTCAAATGCATAAGTCTTAATTTTATGAAATTTATGATGACATAAATGAGTTTCACTACAAGATATAGAAAATTTTGTAATTTGCATAAGATTTGAATTAAGTTGAATTTTATGGTGACATAGAAGAGTTTTATTATAAGAGTCATGAAGAAATCCTATGATATGGAGATGGTTCGAATTAAGTTAGTACATGTTTTATGATGAATCAATAAACAGTTGTGATCATTTGACTAGATTTTATTATACCCATATATTTTATTAATGTCTATAGAAGGATCAAATACTACTTATTTATGTCATTATTAACCTTTAATTTTATTATAGTTTAATTATTTTATGATTGTCAAGCTAACAAACACATGGACTAATGTATGCTTTAGTATTAAAATAATTCAATCAATATAAATGTCATTATTTTTATTCATATTCCTAAAATGATTAAGCGTTACGGCATTTAGAAAAGAAAAATAGTAAATGATAAATAAAATTGACACTTAACTATGGTCATTGAGGCCGGGGGAGTACAAAGGAATTTTAAAACATAGTACAATTTTGATTATTTCTCCAAAGTACAAAGGCTTCGGCACCGTTTCTCTTGACGTCGAGTTTTGTAGCGCATATTTTTTTATATTATTTTTCTGGATTTTTGGTCGGTCTAATAAAATAACAGAAAGTCGTCACCGCATTATGGCGGTGTAAAATTGACAATTATAAAACTATTTCATATGTGCAATCGTGGCTACAAGTCATTCGTTAGTACGGAAAATATCTAGGGCCTAGGCCACTCAGCCAGTCATCTATACGAATGTAGTGAGCATATTCCCTTACACGAAAAGACAAATTTGCCCTAGTTCAAACACTTTTTCCAATTACGTTCAAAATTAATAATTTGTACGGATGATATTTGTAAGACGGGTTCAGTTATATTGGAATTCCTTTAAGATGAAAATTTTTTATAATTACATAATTAAAATTATAAATAATAAACTTATAAACTGTAAGTAAGATATTATTATTATTTAGGAGAAAAGAAAATCTTAATTAAGACTTGGCATGAGTCTTAAATCCATATAACTAAATCATATATCTTTAAACTCTATTATCATAAAAAAATTTAAAAATACCCTTATTATGATAAGTTTTCATTTCAATCATTTAACTCATCTGATTGAAAATATATGTTTGTGGGATTCATGCTTAGAAGTCTTGGCCTTGTACACTATCATGCATTCATGCATGCATCTTTGCTACATTTTATACAACATACAAGATTCTGTTTTACGGTGTACCTTGTATTACAAGATATTGGCGTGAAAATTAAATCATTAAAGATATAAAAAGGCATTAAAAAAATTAAAAATTCGGAAAATACATAGGGTCAAAACTCATGACAGGACACTCTAGGGATTTCTTAAATCAAATAACGCATCACTAAAACAATTGGTTCAAGGCAAGATAGTCCAAAACAAGTCTACTAGATGCTAATTTACCTAGTTTAATAAGAATTTCAGATCTTATCCAATAATAAGAATAATAAGAATTCCAGATTCCAACTTTGCTTTGTCTGGTAAGTGGCCTTCGAAATTCTTCAAATTGACGAGTGAAAATAACAGAAATAAGATGTTTACCTTTGTAAAGTCAAGTAACACTTTCTTGCCAATGTTCTCATTTGAGATGAGAGACAGCCTCTTTGTGTTATTCAATATTATCATAATTTTTGTGATAATATTGTTTTTAGATAGAAGATAACCAATATCTATCAGTGCTTTGACACATCCGCAATTCATCACGATCATTTATCCATCCAGCGTGTACGAGATAGAAGACTCTTCCTGTTAAGCACTTTTCTACCAAGCAACTTCCAACACTTTATGTTCAAAGTTAAAAAAGAAAAAAAAATGAAAATGGTACACAAACAACGAATAGTTTATGCCCCGGTAGTGACATTGGATTAAAGGCAGCCTCACATATAAGTTCTTTTTTGGTACATTCAACTTTCAGTGAAATTGTTTGGTCCACTTTAATGGGGCATACGCTGCATTTGCTTCCCTGGCATGCAGAGAAGATGCTGTTGATTTACATTCCAACCAGTCCTTTCCCCAGCATAATTTGCAGAAGTGGGCACATTTTTTAAAAAAATAAATAAATAATAATTGTAAACCAGATCTTACCTCAAACAAAATTCAATCCCCAGGTTTCTTCTAGCACCCTAAGATTTATAATAAAAACACTCTGGTAGCTTCACTGCCAACACTTTCTTTGGAAAATAGCAGAACAGGGTGCCAGAGATTTGATTTCTATGTGTAGAAGTGTGAGACACCATCTATCTTCACTGCTCAGACTAACACAGCCAAGAGCTGGTTTTGCGTCCCAATTTATTATATGCAGCTGTGTAAACTTACTGCCTGGCAACACTAAAGCCAGCCAGCTCGGCCAGCTGCAATGGCAAGTGCAATTTGAACTATGTTTTATAATAAACAAACCAGATCAGACTTTCCAGGGGTCTAGTTCATAAACAAAATGTCAATGTGTTGTCAGCACCATCACTGCAACCATTATGGTGGTAGAACCATCATACAATTGCAGAAAGGAAATACAAAAGACTGAAATAGACAAGATTCCAATGGAAAAGGAACATAAAGGAACATCTACACCACCAATTTCAGAAAAATAAGGGTATATGATATTTGTGGAGGGTAATGCGCGCAGAGTTTCAAAAAACTAACATCAGCATATTGATCAAGCTTCGTTTTATATCTACATCATAAAAGCGTTTTAGTTGAGACCTTTTGAACATTAGATTAGCACTTAGAAATGCACCCATCTTTTAAATTCATAATCATATGTACAGCTCTACAATACAATTATACCAATGCCAACAAAGTATGTCCTTTCATATCAATTTCCACTATCAGAAGTACTTAATTGACTCCTTTGCCAAATCATCGTTCAACCACAAAATGTGCTGACAAATATTCTCCTCATCTTAAACTAGATACAGCAAAATTTCTTTGTAAAATGAAATACAGTAAGCCTGACAATGCATCAGTTATGATCTAATGAATAGTCAGATCCTAATTATTTTTATTCAAAATTTATTAAAAAAAAAAATTCTCTTCATCACGCAAAATTGATCCGCATGCACCTTTTACATGCAAAGAATGGCAACACTTACTATTAAAAATACAGTAGTATGCAATAATTTATGCAGCAGCAGACTGCTTTTCCTCATACTCATCAAGATTTAGAGCTTCCAACAACTTTGGCCAGGATTCTGGGATTCCTCCGGGTAAATCGAATTCCAACAATTTTCCTCGATTGCGGTAGAATTCCTCCACAGGCTGACTCTGCAAGCACAATGGAAATACCAAAGCATGAATTATGAATTACTAGCACAAGAAGGGACTTAGTGCAACTACCAGTAAAGAAAGTCCAAACACTATGGAAATGAAACCACTGTATGATCCCACGCCAATTTGACACACAACATCTGCACTGGCCCGTGCAACATAAAAAAAAAAAAAAATTGGACGAATAGTTATTGAAAAAAAAAACCATTTCCTGATTTTCAATATGAAAAATACATTTCACTTGAATAAAGAAATCACATTACAAATGATGAAATTGTCCAATTTTGCGTACATCGCAGACGCCTTTCTCAATCAAAGGATAGTAAAAGAATGTAATGATACCTTTTCATTGTAAACACGAAGCCTTTCTTTAACCACTTCTTCGGTATCATCTGCTCGAGTGATTAGCTTCGACATACAATGGGCAGGGGGAAGAAGGGGGGCCATGCTAATTGAAGGGTTCCCGTTCCCACCCTTGACATTGATATTGGCGACATTGAAATTTCCTCCACACTGACTGCACATTCTTCTACCAAGGCATTTCTCAAGCAAGACATCTTCACAAAGCTTTAGATTAACAACCAAATCAATGTCCATCACCTCTTCCAGTATTTCCTAAAACATAAGTAAACAAGCTATGTAAAAAAGTATAACCAACCAAAACAAAAAAATAGTGACAAATCTGTAAAGACAAAATGAAGGACGAAGAGAGCGACTAGGCAAAGAAATGTGAGAAAATAAAATGATTATTTCTTAAAGGAAGTATTTGTTGTACGTCAAAAGGAGAAGCACCTCATGCAGATGACCAAACAACATCTGAGAAACGCAGAGGAAAAGTAATATGTTCCAACTTAGAAACATAAATTTAACAACACCACGAACATTTCCAAATTGAGAGCAAACCAACTGATCTTTGGCTAAGAGTTTTAAAATCACATGGATAATTCTATTGTAGGAATCCAACAGGCAATTGGGAAGCTGTAAGATATAAGCTTTCAGTAGCAGAAAGCAGTATTCTTGTTATTTAAGGAAAGGAGCTGCTCACCGCTTGTTTCACTGTCCTAGGAAAACCATCAAGAATAAAACCCGATTCACCTCCGGCTTGCCCAGCTTCAAGTCTCTTCGACAATAAGTTGAATATAATTTCATCTGAAACCAACTTACCTTGGTTTACAATCTCCGAAAGCTGCGGCAGACCACAAAGAGAATATGAGATCAACATCTTAGTTTGATACAAGAGAAAAATCAAAGCAAATGATAAGAGCTCACTTGAACCCATACAAGTTTGACAAAATTGGATTGTCATCATGAAGTATTGTGACCTACAAGAGCTCACTTGGTTTACAATCTCCGAATTTTAAGCAGAAGTAGGTTCAATTTCAACCAATGAAATAAAACTTTAAAATATTAATAATAACAAAAAATAATGATAAAGAAAAACCTGCTGAGAGAGGGAGCCAGAGGAGGCGAGTTCTTCGCGAACGAGATCACCGGTGGCGATATGAGGGACGCCGAGGAACTTGGAGAGGCGGCTGGCGTAGGTGCCCTTGCCGACGCCAGGGCAGCCCAAGAAAACCCATTGAACATTTCTGTCCTTGGGAGCTTTACGCGCGAAATTGTGGTTCTGAAAGTAAGATTTGATCTCAGGCTCAGGCGCTGCCGAAGCCGAAGAGTAAAAGTATACAGATCTTGTTATATTAGCGAAGAATTTTGAAGAGGGTTTTGATAGGCGTGATAAGGCCGCCATTATTGGTGTGCGATACTGAGATCTTTTGAGACAGCGGCGGCTCTGAGATGAAGCTACTGGTTCAACGGCTTACTCTATTGGCTACTGCTTTATATGGTAAAAACGTTACGGGTTTCAACCCTATTTTTGCGCTTACCGGTGAGAAATAAGAGATAGAAAATCGGAAACTTTTCGTTGACTTTTTATTGTTGTTTGACTAATTTACCGTTAATTTCAATTTACCCCGAATGTCTTGATAATACTTCAGCATACCCACAATAGGTTGGAAACCTCATCAAGGCACTATTTAGTATCTAAGGTGTCGGAATTTTTAAGTCATAATCATTATAAAAATAACTGTAAATATGACATATTAATAATAATTTTGATAAAAACATTAAAAATATTATAAATTTTACACCATACAATTGTGGGTTCAAATCATTTTAACTTTAAAATTATAGACTCATAATAGCAAGTGTTTATTAAATATTTTAATACTATAATTTAAAAGTTACAATTACCTAATTTTAATATCAAACCGGACTTAAATCACCCCACAATAAATATACAAAAATGTTATGTTATGTGGACACACAAGCCCAATAAAATGTGCTATTGGTGTTTGATTTTTTTGGACAGAGTTCTGACAATTATATTTGGGGTAAAATAACATTATTTTTAAACGTATTCTTTGAATATAATTCTTAATTGTTTGCTATTACTATTATCTCTATAATGTGCCTATTGATTTGAAATTGAAACATCACTTAATTTTTGTAATAACTTAATTAAGGTGGCACTTATAAATAAAGAGTTGCAGTTTTAAAAATGAATTTACTTAGGATCCTTAATTATGAAAGGAAACTTCATTAATCAAAAGAGATTGCCAACAGCGGATATAACCATAGAGGTGGAACAGTCCTCCACTCTCCAAGATCTAACATAAAACCCCCCACCCTAGCCACTTTATGGGCAGCGACATTCGCAGATCTACGAATAAAAGAGACTCACTTCTCCAATTAATTGAGCTAAAGCTCGACAATCCTCAATAATTAAACCAAAACCATTGGGACTAATAGACTGATTAATTAATGCAGCGTAAACATTTAAACAGTCTATTTCAATTATAATTTTAGATATCTGCAAGCTCTTCATCCAGTTAAGAGCTTCATGAAAAGCCAAAGGTTCTGCCTCACGGGGACTAGACAAGCCAGGAAAACATTGACACTTAGCCGCAACAAAAGCACCTCTAGAATCTCTAATTACTCCTCCAAAGCTGAAACTGTCCTGAGAATTAAAAACTCTTGCATCCACATTACACTTTAACTATACCATTGGTGGCTTACTCCAACACACCAAACCATGACCCAGCTGCACGAGCTCAACAATAGTAAAAATCCTCTTTCTAGCTTCTTGCCATTGGAAGAGATAACGACCAGCAGCATTCACCAGGTTTTGAGCCCGACTACTATGCTCATTCCACACTTTATCGTTACGATTAAGCCAAATCCTCCAACACACCATCATTGCTAGCTTGCATTCTTCTTTACTGCACCGATTAAACATTTGCTCAATCCATTCAAAGAAAGAAGAGTAGCTTCGAACAAATCCAATAGTGGACAATAACCAGCAAGATTGAGAAAATAGGCACTCCACTAAGCAATGTAAAACAAACTCGTTAGCAGCACTACAAATGGGGCATATAGGGAAAACCTTAACCTTCATAGGCAGCAAGTTATCAACCGTAGGCAAAATATTTAATAAGGCACGCCAAATGAAGTGTTTAACCTTACCCGAAACTTCTAATCCCCATAAGCACTTACATACCTTGCTGCTTGGAGCATTAAAAACATGATTTAGTAACTTGTAACAACTTCTGATAGTATAATTTCCTTTAGGGTCAGTAAGCCAAAACCAGCCATCTTTGTCTTGTCTAGCACTAAGAGGTACCTGCAAAATAAGAGCAGCATCCATTGTATTGAAAACATCCGCAACCAAATCATTATCCCATCTTTGTTGATCAGGAAGCATAAGATAATTCACCATAGCTGTTGCAAGACTCTCATCCAGCACAGTTGCAATGCATCCATTATCTACATCTGGAAGCCACGAATCCTTGGTGATTTGAACCCGTTGCCCACTCCCTATTTGTATTCGACTTCCATGAACTACAACATGCTTGGTAGCCATAATTGACCTCCAAGTATAACTAGGATTAAAACCTAAAGTTGCATAAGTAAATGCAGATCTGGGATCGTACCTAGCCTTGAGGATCCTTACTACAAGAGATTGTGGAGTAGTCATTAGCTTCTAACATTGTTTACCTAACATAGCAATATTAAACTCATGTATCCTTTTGAATCCAATACCCCCTAATGACTTCGGTTTACACATTGAATCCCAGCGACCCCATTGAATTCCTCGATCTCCATTTCGCTTAGTTCCCCACCAAAATGAGTTCATCATAATTTCTAACTCTTTACACAACTCAAGAAGAAGCAAGTAGATATTCATGGCATAGTTTAGAATAGCTTGGACTACTGTTTTTAGCATGATTTCCTTTCTTGTTGTACTTAAGAATTTTTTATTCTATCCTTGAAGCCGCTGCCATACCTACTCTTTGATAAAATTAAACACAACACTTCTTTTCCTGCCAATCTGCAAAGGCAATCCCAAATAGGTTCCATGGTTGCTGGTGGTGGAAACATCCAGGATTTCACACACCTGACCTTTAGCGGCCTCATCCATATTTGCACTGAAGGATATGGCTAATTTATTATAATTCACATGCTGTCCAAAAATAGCCAGTAGACTCTTTCTAATTCTAGCTTCATGGAGGTTGGCTTTGAAAAAAAAAGAAACAATCATCAACAAAGAATAAGTGAGAAACAATAGGTGCACTCCTAGCCACTTTGACCCCATGCAGTAATCATGCCCTTTCACGATTCCGAATCAACGAATTGAGTCATTTAGCACAAATAATGAATAAGTATGGTGATAACAGATCGTCTTGTCAAAGGCCCATACTTGGAATAATCGGCCCCATTTCCACCCCATTTCTAATCACCTTGTGGCTCACTGTAGAAACAAACATCATAATAAGCTCAACCCAGCCCTCAATAAACCCCATCCTCAGCATCATAGCTTTTAGGAAACCACATTCAATTTGATCATATGCCTTAGACATGTCAATCTTGAGCGTAGCCATCCTAACTTTTCCTTGTTTTTTTCTCTTCAGAAAATGGGTAATTTCAGCCGAAATAAGGATATTATCAGTTATCGCTCTTCTCGAAACAAAAGCACTTTGGGATTCATAAATAACTTAATCTAAGACTAGCTTCAGTCTGTTTGCAAGCATCTTAGAAACTATTTTGTATAAAACATTGCAAAGTGCTATGGGGCGCATATCTGTCAAAGTTTCTGTTAGAAAATTAGAAAAAATATGTGCTGTAATTATATATTAGCTGTAAATTAGTCATTAGCTGTAACATAGTTATTTAGGTGCAAATCTATGTATTTTAGGAAAATCTACCTAGAAATTATTCGTTCCTTAAATCAGTGATTTAGTTTCCTGATTTAATGGTTTTATGTGTGCTGTAAATCTCTATAAAAGAACAATCTCAATGACATAATAATTAGTTCTGTGCAAACCTATTTTTCAAGTTGGTATCAGAGCAGGAAGAATATCTTGCCGAAATTCCTTTTTTACTTCCTTTTAATCCCTGCACCCTAAAATGATGTCTGACTCTTCATCCAATTCCAGTACTGTCCCTCAATCCTCCATGAACAATCCTAGTAGCACGGATGTTTCAAAAATCAGTGTTACCTCCTCATAATCTCATTCTGTACAAATCACCACAATTCGTTTGAATAGTGACAATTTTCTGAGATGGTCTCAGCCAGTTAGGATGTATATTAGAGGGCGTGGAAAAATGGGCTATTTGACTGGTGAAAAGAAGGCTCCTGCAGTGGATGATCCAGCCTATGTTACATGGGATACCAAGAATTCCATGGTGATGACGTGGCTTGTGAATTCAATGGAAGAAGATATTAGCTCTAATTATATGTGCTATCCAATGGCACAAGAGCTTTGGGAGAATGTAAATCAGATGTATTCTGATCTCGAAAATCAATCACAGATTTTTGAGTTGATCCTCAAACTCGAAGAGATACGACAAGGGGAGCACAATGTCACAAAATATTTTAATTCCTTAAAGCGGATTGGGCAAGACCTTGACCTTTTCAACACCTATGAGTGGAAATCTCCCGATGATGCTCAACATCACAAAAAGACTATAGAGGATGGCCGCATTTTTAAGTTTTTGGCTGGACTGAATGTCGAGTTTGATGAGGTGAGGGGGGGAATTATTGGAAGACAGCCCCTACCTTTAATTGGTGACGTTTTTTCAGAGGTCAGAAGAGAGGAGAGTTAGAGGAATGTGATGCTTGGCAAGAAGGGAACTGGGGTTACTGAAGGTTCTGCCCTGGTCTCCATGACTAGAAGTAAGGCTCCTATTTTGCAATGCAAATCTGATGAAAAACAGTAAGTTTGGTGTGATTTTTGTCATAAGCCTTGCCATACCTGTGAGACCTGCTGGAAAATTCATGGGAAACTTGCAAATTGGAAATGAGGTTGAGACCAGCCCCTTCACCAAAGAGCAAATGGAGCATCTTCTTGCACTATTAAAATTTAATTCGGTACCCAATGTTCCTAGTGTTTCTGTGGCACACACAAGTAATCAATTCTATGCTTTATCTTGTTAATTTAAATCTGCTCCATGGATAATGATTTAGGAGCACCCGACCATATGACCAATTCCTTACATTTGTTTGAGACTTTTTCACCATGTCCTGAAAATAAGAAGGTTAGGATAGCCGATGGTAATTTCTCACCAATTGTAGGAAAAGGCCTTATAAAACTATCTGAGAGAGTAGATTTTAAATCTATTCTCCATGTCCTTAAACTTGCTTGTAATCTCTTGTCAATTAGCAAACTATCTAGAGACTCTAACTGTTCTGTTATTTTCTATAAATCCTATTGCATTTTTCAGGACCGGAGCTCGGGGAAGACGATTGGCAGTGCTAGGATGATTAATGGTCTCTATTATTTCGAGGATAAATTTCTTAGTAATAAAATAGTTCAAGGGCTAAGTAGTATTAGTTCTTTATCTGCTCGTGATCAAATAATGGTTTGGCATTGTTGTTTAGGCCACCCAAGTTTTCCTTATTTAAAACATTTATTTCTAGTGCTATTTAAAGGGATTGATCCTTCATCATTTCAATGTGAGAGTTGTTTAATGGCAAAAAGTCAAAGAAAATCTTATATTCCAAAACCTTATCATGCTTCAAGACCGTTTTATTTATTCCACAATGATGTTTGGGGTCCTTCAAAAGTGACCACAATTTTTAAAAAAAAAAAATAGTTTGTGACTTTTATTGACGATCATACACGTCTATGTTGGGTTTACTTAATGAGAGAAAAATATGATGTAGAACAGATTTTTAAAGAATTTTATAGGATGATTGAAACTCAGTTTCAAACAAAAATTAATATTTTGAGATATGATAATGGAACATAGTATTTTAATAAAGTTTTGGAAACTTTTTTAAATGAACAAGGAATTTTACTCCAATCCTCTTGTTCCGACACACCTGAACAAAATGGCATTGCTGAGCGTAAGAATAAGCACTTGTTAGAAGTAGCTAGAGCCATGATATTTTATATGAATGTTCCAAAGTATCTATGGGGTGATGCTATACTGACAGCTTCGTATCTTATTAACAGGATGCCTACTAAAGTTTTACAATATATCACCTTGTTGGATTGCTTAAAAAAGGTATTCCCAGAATCTAGAATTAATTCTAACTTACTTTTGAAAATATTTGGCTGCACAACATATGTGCACACTCTAAAGAGGCTAAGGTCTAAATTATATCCAAGAGCTGAAAAATGTGGTTTTATAGAGTATGCACCTAATAAAAAAGGTTACAAATGCTTTAATCCCTATAGAAAATGTTTTTTTGTCATTATGGATGTTTCTTTCATGGAAAATACATCATACTTTACCAAAAATTTGCTTCAGGGGAGTAGATATTTAAACCAAATTTTTGGGAAATTGCTAAACCCTTACCTAGCACACTACTTGATACCTTTTTGAAAAAGAAACCTTGGAAACTAGGCCTAAAGAAACCGAATCTGACATTGGTCTGACAGAAAAAGAAATACTACGAATGGAAAAAAAATAGAAACAATCTTGAGCCTGTGGTTTATTCTAGGAAAGGTGTCCTCAAAAGTGGTAGAGACCAGGCCATTATCCTAGCACGTGGTCAACCGGAAGCCCTAAGCAATGGTCATCCAAATGCCTCAGGTAATCCTTCTTCTGTTCCTTCCTCTTCCTTTCCTATTACTGACTTAAACTTACCATTATGATCAGATTCTAGGGAAGAGAACTCTGCACCTGAATCTATTTTGGAACCAGCCCCTGTTATCCTTGAACAGAATCTTGATCTTGACCTCCCCATTGCCCTTAGAAAAGGAACCCGAACCTGTACTAAACATCCTATTGCCAAATATATTTCCTATCAAAATCTTTCTGACAATTATAGAGCTTTCACTACAAACATTTCAAAACTTTGTGCCTAGAAATATTCAGGAAGCACTTGGTGATCCGAATTGGAGGTTGGATATGTTTGCAGAGATGAATGCCTTGAAGAAGAATGATACTTGGGAGATGGTAGAATTACCGAATGGGAAAAAGGTTGTTTGAAGAGATGAATGCAAATGAGTGTTTACTATCAAGAGTAAGGCATATGGGAGTGTCGAGAGATACAAAGCCCGTCTTGTTGTAAAAGGTTTTACTCAAACCTATGGGATAGACTACCAAGAGACCTTTGCTCCGGTAGCTAAAATCAACTCAATTAGGGTACTGTTGTCTCTTACTGTTAACTCTAATTGGCCCTTACACCAATTAGACATTAAAAATGCTTTCCTTAATAGAGACCTTGAGGAGGAGGTATATATGAGTTCCCCACCGGGCTTTGAAGAAATATATGAAAATGGAAGAGTGTGCAGATTGAAGAAGTCCTTGTATAAACTTAAACAGTCACCAAGAGCTTGGTTTGAGCGCTTTGGCAAGGTGATAAAGCGCTATGCATATATTCAAAGTCAAGCTGATCATACAATATTTTTTAAGCATTCAAATGATGGTAAAATAGCTATCTTGATAGTATACGTCGATGATATCGTGTTAACTGGGGATGATTTTGATGAGCTAGCAAAGTTAAAAAAAAAACTGGCTGAGGAGTTTGAGATTAAAGATCTTGGGGCTTTAAAATACTTTCTTGGAATGGAGTTTGCTAGATGTAGAGAAGGCATTTTTGTAAATCAGAAGAAGTATGTTATCGACTTTTTAAACGAGATAGGCATGCTAGGGTGTAAACATGTTGAAACCCCTATAGAACCTAATGTGAAACTGCAACCTGCAGAAGTTGAGAATGTGAAGAATATGGAGCATTATCACAGACTTGTTGGGAGATTGATTTATCTATCCCATACACGCCCATATATATCCTTCTCTGTTAGTATGGTTAGCCAGTTTATGCATGCCCCAGGACCGGTACACTTTGAAGCTGTTTACAGAATTTTAAGGTATCTAAAAGGGACACCGGGCAAAGGACTTCTGTTTAAGCCACAAAGACACTTGCAAATTGAAGCCTACACAGACGCAGATTGGGCTGGAAGCATAGTAGACCGAAGATCCACTTCTAGATACTATTCATTTGTAGGTGGTAACTTGGTTACATGGAGAAGCAAGAAATAGAATGTGGTCGCTAGGAGCAGTGCTGAGGCTGAATGTAGAGCTATAGCCTATGGTATTTGTGAGATCATGTGGATGAGGAGGCTGTTGGAAGAGTTAAAACCAACAAAATCATCTCCTATGAAGTTGTACTGTGACAATAAGGCAGCAATCTCAATAGCACACAATCCAGTCCTTTATGACCGCACAAAATATGTGGAGGTTGACAAGCATTTCATCAAGGAAAAGATAGATAATGGATTGGTTCATATGGAGCACATTCCTACTGGAGAACAAGGGACTGATGTATTTACCAAAGGACTACACACAAAACAATTTGATTTTCTAGTTGGCAAACTGGCTATGGAGGATATCTTCAAACTAGCTTGAGAGGGAGTGTTACAAAATTAGAAAAAATATGTTCTGTAATTATATATTAGCTGTAAATTAGTCATTACCTGTAACATATCTATTTAGGTGCAAATCTATGTATTTTAGGAAAATCTACCTAGAAATTATTCTTTCCTTAAATTAGTGATTTAGTTTCCTGATTTAATGGTTTTATGTGTGATGTAAATCTTTATAAAAGAACAATCTCAATGACAGAATAATTAATTCTGTGCAAACCTATTTTTCAAGTGTTTCATGGTGCATCTTCTTAGGGATTAATACAATGAAGGTATCATTCAACTCAGCAGAAAATGTGCAATTCATAATAAAGCTTAGACAAGAATCAGTAACATCCTTTCCAACTATATGCCAAAATTTCTAGTAAAATGCAGGGTTCATACCATCCGGCCCCGGGGATTTATCCGAATGCATTCTAAATAATGTTTCCTTAACATCACTAGCCGTAAACGGCTCTAACAACAACTGGTTATGTATATCAGTAATACTAGGCATGATACATGATAATACGGGATCACAAATACACCCACCAGAAGAGAATAATTTATGGAAGTGCTCAACAATTAATTCATTTAATTCAATAGGATTCGAAATCCACATACCGTGGTTATTTCGCAGCTTCTCGATAGTATTATTATTCTTCTTCATTGAGGTTGTAGCATGGAAAAACCGAGAATTCATATCCCCCTCCTTCAGCCAAAGGGACTTAGCTCACTATTTCCAGTAAACTTCATGGCTGTGAAGCAATTCGTTGAATTGTTTTCGGGCTTCAGTGAAAGCTTCTAGCCCCTCTTGGTCTCTCCTACCATGTATCACAACCATCTTTTGCTTATAGTCTGCAATGCGACTACGAAAATCCCGAATTAACGTCCCCTCCTACTTCAGCAACTCCACTCCACAGACACAAAGTTTTTGCTGGATTGGTAAACCAGCAGAGGAATTCCAGCTCCTGCCAATTATATTTTCGCACTCAGATTCACGAATCCATAAATTGCCAAACCGAAAACGGTTATGCCGAGGACTGGGAATCGAAGGATTTGGCACCAGAAAAATTGGTAGATGATCGGAGCATGATGCCTCCAAGCTCCGAACCTTGGCCGTCAGAAATAAGCTACACCAAGTCGTATTAGTGAGAGCCCTATCAAGGCACTCCTCAACCCACTATTTTGTTCCCCGAGCTCTCTCCTAAGTGAACTGGTAGCCCTCCATCCCCAAATCCACCAAACCCGCATCAGCCACTGTCTCCCGAAACCCATTAAGCTTCCAATTAAGGTGAGCTAAACTCTCTCGCTTCTCGAAACTTGAAAGGAGGTCATTGAAATCCCCTAAGCAAACCCATGGAAAAGATGAAATGGTAGAAAGATAACGAAGAAGCTGCCACGATTCACGCCTTCTTGCTGATTCCGGGTACCTATAGTATCCGGTCAAACGCCATTGACCCGAACCCACCCCACCAATTTCTAAATCTATAACATTATTTGCATATTTTAGTAAATAGGCTTCAATCTTTCTATCCTAAAATAGCGCCGGCCCACCACTACGGCCCACCCGATCCACCACAAACAGATTTTCAAATCTCAATTTACTTTTATGCTGCGTTTACTTTTTGGATTGGAGTGGGAATCTTGAGGAGTGGGAATCCTTGGATTAGGAGTGTGGAGTGGGAGTGTGAGTAGGGTGTTTACTTAGACTAAATGAAAGTATGGATTGTCAATCAGAATCCCAATTATTTGTTTACTTTGTCTTGGATTGGGAGTAAATTATTTTAAATTACAATTTTATCCTTATGTACAAAATTATAATTTGTAATTAAAAAATTAATAAAAAATATATTTGGAAAATAAAATAAATATTTTATTATATTTATAAATTAATAATAATTACTAATATTCTTAATTATGTAAATCATAATTTTTTTATTAATTTAAATTTAAATTATGTGAATAAAAATTATTAATAATAGCAACACAAATGAAATATTATTATTGATAATATAGTACAAAATTAATATTTTTTTAGAATAAAATATTTATTAAAATTAATGTTTAATATTATTAATTTAAATATAATATTTATTTATTTTTATTTTATTAAATTTAATAAAATAAATATGATATAATTATTATTTTTAATAAATATGATATTATTTATTTTATTAAATATTATTTATTTATTTTAATTTTAATTATAAGGATAAAATAGGAAGAGGGGAGAGTGGATTCTCACTCCCACCTCCCCTCATGGGAGTGAGAATCTCACTCTCCACTCCAAAATTAAGTGGGACCCACGAATTTTCACTCTCACTCTCTCCTTTTTTAAGATAAGTAAACACTGGAGTGGGAGGAATCCACACTCCCACTCCAACAAGTAAACATTACTTTAAGGTATTCCAATTGATTCCGATAACAGAGAGTTTCCATTAGAAAAACAAGAGAAAGTTTATTGTGTTTGACTAATTCTGTCAGTACTTGAACTGTCCGTGGGTGGCCCAGCCCACGACAGTTCCAACTAAGGATATTCATTGGCTTTGGTGGGCTTGATCTACAGGACCCACCGCTAATCCCTTTTTTGGCTTCATTACTCCTTCCATCATATTAGATGTCACTTTGAAAGCCCAAATTCCCTTCCAGCCCTAGGTTAGTTCTTCTCCTTTCGGCCTCCAGAATAACAAGGCCCATTTCCAATTCTTCTTTCCCCTCCTTTGAAAATCCCTCACCCATTACGTTCATTCCCTTATCTTTGAGTTAGCTATTAGTTGGCACCATATCCCGAGTTACTTTATTAGGCCACATGATCCTTTCATTCTCACCGTCCCCCTGGCCACTAGAATTAGTATCTCCCGATTTTGAGGAAATCATGGAGTCAACTATCATGGCGACTGCGGAATCAATGCAATTGCCATATTTCTCACCCCCCATTTCCGGCGGCCCCGAGCGCAACCATCTCTCCCCGGAATTCAATTTGTTTCGTCTTGTAGGAGCCTTCATCTATTGCCCATAAGGTTTTGCAATGGCACCTTCAGGACAATCGTATAAGGATGGACATTGTTTTTCGATGTGGCCAAGCAATCCACATATGAAACAAAAAATGTGAAGACGCTTATACTTGAAATCTATCTAAATCCATTCTCCATCTGATTTCTTCAATTGCATACGACATTTGAGAGGCTTTCGAACATCAATAGACACTCTTATACGCATATAATTTCTCCAAACCCCCATTAAGTTATTCTCATTAGATGCCTGAAATTCGCCGATGTAGTTTCCAATGTTTTGCAACACCTTTTCAAAGAGAAAGCATGTTGGTAAATTATAGATCTGAATCTAAAAAAATGTGTGGTATAACGGCACATCATGAGGTTATTCTAATTCACCCAATCGCTTGACAATTAGAATGTGTTTGTCAAACATCCAATGACCTGATTCAAGAACCCTCCTAATATCAATTTCATGGAAAAATTGAAATAGGAATAATGTTGGTGATAAGTCCTTGATACAAATCCCTTTCCCCGGGTGCCAGAGGGCTGCCATTGTGTTTTTCATTGCCAGAAAATTGATAACCTTGTCCGTTAAGAATCTACCCACCAAGCAATATCGGAAGTCGACTTTTCCATCTCTCCTATCAGCAACATCTTCTCCTGTGATTATAAGACCCCCGTCCTCTTTTTCTTCAATAGACAAAGAAGCATAAGCCTTGTTCATGTCCCGCTGTTGACTGGTGTTTATGGACGTCATTGAACTACAAATGGAGCATAAAAAAGAAAGCCTGGAAAAAGAAATAAGAAAACTAACTTGTCATATAGACAAGACAAATTCAAAAGATTTTTATATAATAATTAATCAATGGGAATTATACTGAAAAATTATTAATATAATTAATCTATGGCAAGTGGCAACCCTACACACCTACCACTTTTGACATCTCAACATTTTATTGCATGGATAGTAATCATAGAAAATTTTGTGTCAAAAAGAAAAGGTGTTAGGATCCTTAATATTATTCTTATAAAATAAGGCAATTAATTATTTTAAAAGTTTTAGTCAATGTATATTACTTTAATTAACATATTTGAGATGAATTCTTAAAAATATGTTTGTTTGAGATGAATTCTTGAGAATGTTTGTTGAAGAAATACCATAATGAGTTGTTATTTTAATACATAATTTTAAGTGGCACTCACTTATGTAAGTAAAGATCATTGATGATTTGGATTCTCCTCCAAGGGTGCTTTGAAATAATGTATTTATATATTAAAAATTATGTTTAAGTGAATGAAAAATTGATGCTCAAAATACATTGCAAGGAATAAACAAATATTTTAATTGATAGTTAAATTTGGAGTTAATGATATAATCAATTCTAGTATTTATGGATTTGTTATGATTCTAAAATTATAAGGGTTAATTAAACTCGGATTAAGTAGGTAATTAAACTCATAATTTAATGAAAGCAGGGGTACAAGTATTTTAACAGCCAAAAATTATTTCTGGATTTGATTTTTGATATTAACTCTAGACTTAATTGTAGTGGTTATACATTGATTAAATAAATAATGTAACATATAATAAATGGGCATTAGTTATAAGTGCGTTAAATAAGAAGTTAAATGCATCTGTTACAAATGATAATAAAGTTAGTTTTAGACCAAATTGCCGTCGCACAAATGGCTAAAAATTGGCCCTTTCCAGTTTCCTCATCGTTTGACAAGACACGAAGCAAGCACACAACAGCAACAAAAGCATCTTTTCTCCTGCGACGCGAGTTTTCGTGTCATAGAGTTTAATTAAACACATCATAAGTTCGCTGGAAGTAACTTGGTGGTGCACCAGAGTTGCCTGACTTTGCTGTATCTTGGGAAACAAACGCTATGTAATCCCACCTAAGGCATCACGAGGTGTAACTTGTCTAAGGACTCTGTGGTATCAAACAGGCCTTGGGTTCCATTAGCATTCTTTTATTATATCTTATCGTGATATCTCTCTACCGTTATTAAAATCCCCCTATCTTATATTTAATGTAAGATACACTCTCACACATAAACAGTGTGTGGGCCCTACACATACACTGTTCATGTGTGAGGATGTATCTTACATTAAATCTAAGATAGGTATTGCCTTGTTATAATTGTCCTAGCTGCAATATTTCTATTTTATATAGTTTCAATTGTAATTTATATTTTAGATTCTGTACCACTAATACAATATATTTTTTAAGAAGGTTTTGGGTTAAAGAATAAGTTTTGGGGTGAGTAACTATTCTAATTTTGACAATAATAAAATAAATAGACAATTTTATCATTCAACAACTTGAAGTCATGTTTGGGAGCAGGACAAAGTGTGGAATTAGAATAATTGTTTGGATAATATATCTAATCACATGTTTGGCAAACACTCTTAGATTAGATTATGTGGACTAAATTCAAATTTAATCCTACAATTATGGGATTAGTTATCCTTATTTTCACATGGTTTTAAGGAGGATTAGACTAAGCAATGTTTTTTTTTTATTAAAAGGGGCTCAAAAGAACGAGCTAAATTGGAACAAAACGGGGTTGAGTAACCCCAAACATGTTTTGCAGCATAATTGAATAAATACCCACAGGCGGGCTTGTAAAGAAATACAACCCATGAGGAACTGAATGAGCCAGGTTAGACATGAAATCCGCAGCTGAGTTCGCTTCACAAAAGATTTGTTTGATAGAAATTTGCCAATTTCTGGTTAAAAGATCCCGGATAGCAGCCACTATAGCATAGAAAGCATTAGGCACGACCACCTGCTTAGAGATCATCTGTGAAACACAAAGACTGTCCACTTCCACCAAAAGGCGTTTTATACCAGCATCCTACACCAGGACTAAGCCTTAGTAAAGACCCCATAGCTCAGCAATAAGCACCGAGCACTTTCCAATATTCATACAAAATCTAGAAATCCAGTGCCCAATAGAATCACGAATAACACCACCAGCCCCTGCGTCCTCAGAATTTCTACAAGATCCATCCGTATTTAATTTGCACCAAGGCCATGGGGGAGGCTGCCAGCCGATAAACATCTTTTTTCTCCTCGATTGCTGACTCATGTGAGACTTATTCACTCTATGAATTTCATTTGCTCTAGCCATAATATCCATATTAATTGTTGAGCTATCCACCAACTTCCCCTTTACCATGAAATGGTTTCTCCAAAACCATAATCGCCAAACAGCCACACCAAAAACACACTTCCAAGGGATATGGTTCACGAACCTTCTCTTATTCTGGAGGTTAACCATTATCCATTCCTGTAAATTATCGTGAAAAAAGGAGGAATGCTCACCCTCTGGAACAAGACGAAACCAAACCCGTTTAATACAATGGCAGTCTCTCAAAGCATGAAGGATATCCTCAGATGAAACCCCACACCTATCACAAGCCATAGACACGGGGATATGACGCCGAGACAGCTCAACATGAGTCTTCAACTTCTCATGCATGATCTGCCATAGGAAGAGGCGAATGGATTGAGGCCCCTTCCACGACCAAGCTAGGTTCCATGCTTCATCTTGAGTTACTATGTTCTGATGGCAGATGGAGTCGTAAGCTAAGCGGACAGTAAACACTCCTCTTGGATCCAAGCTTCAGTAAATTTTGTCACCGCCTAGTTGTGATGCAAGAGGCATAACCGAGGCAATTTGCATGAGGATGTAACTTGGCAGTAAATGTTCAAAACTCAGCCAATTCTAACCCCCGTGAACATTGATAAACTCACTCACAGTAGCATGCACCATCTCATAAGGTATCAATTGGAGGGAAAAAATTTATCAAATGATCTTGCTTCGTTACCCAACAATCCAGCCAAAACCGAATTCTCGTACCATCACAAATTGCCCAGCGGGCTCATTGCATGGTGGCTGACCACGTTCTTCTGACAGCCATCCAAATACGGGACCCTGGCTTCTCTGGGAGAGAGTATGGTAGGTTTCCAGGGTCCAAACCGTACTTAGAGCAGAAGACCTTCACCCATAATTTATCCGAATTGGAGACAATTTCCCAGGTCAGCTTCATCAGCAGCGCATGGTTCATCACATCTAACTTTTTAAACCCCAGTCCCCTATGTTTTTTTTGTATACAGATTCTATCCCAACCCACCATATTCATCTTATGCCTCCTCGACTTCCCGTCCCAAATAAATCGACGACAAGCCTTATCAATTTTGTGACGCACCGGGGAAGGAAGCAAGGTTGTTTGCATTGCATAAACAGGCATTGATTAGATTACCGAATGAGCCAAAGTAACTCTTCCAGCAAAGGATAAATGTGCCACATTCCAACCAGTAAGCCGCATGTCCACCTTATCCAGAATTGATTGGTAAGTGGCTTTGTTCACCCGAGAATGAATTAAAGGCATTCCAATATAACAACCCAAATCCTTAGTAGCCGAAAACCCCAAGGCATCACCAATAAGCTGGGCATCTCTAGCTAGCACATTTTTAGAGAAAAATACTTTGATTTTTGATTTATTCACCTTAGCTTCGGATGTCCGACAATAATTCTCCAGAACTGCATCAATGATATAGGCTTGATTAATTGAGGCTTCTGCAAATAAAAGTAAATCGTCAGCAAAAAAAAGATGGGTTAGTGGAGTTCCCCGTTTGGTCAAACGGATTGGTTTCCAACTGCCCTCCATCACTGCTTGGGAAATATCATGGCTTAAACGCTCAATGCAGAGAACAAAAATATAGGGAGACAGGGGATCGCCCTGTCGGATTCCTCGCATAGGAGAAAATTCCTCTGTAGTCTCTCTGTTCCATAAAACACTCATTTTAGCTGTAGTTATACACTCCATGATGAGCCTAGATAATTTAATCGGAATTCCAGTCAGCTTGAGAGTATCAAAGATAAAAGACCAATTAAGTCGATCATACGCTTTCTCAAGATCGACCTTGATAGCCATAAGCCCTCTCTTACTAGTTTTTCGTTGCATAGTTCCTGAGCAACAATAATATTGTCTACAATATGACGGCCAAGAACAAAACTTGTTTGATGAAGTCCTATAATTTCAGGCAGCACAGCTTACAGGCGGTTGGCAATTATTTTAGTCACTGTTTTATAGGCGATTGTACATAGGCTGATAGGTCTGAACATTTTTAAATTAGTAGAATGCTCCACTTTAGGGATTAATACCAACATGGTAGTATTAACCTCTTGAGGAAGCTTGCCAAAATTAAAAATGTCACCGATAAACTTACAGAAAGAATGCCCAACAACTGGCCATTGAGACTGATAAAAAATAGTATGCAATCCATTCATACCTGGGGCCTTTAATGGTTTCATACTAAAGACAACATTCTTGATTTCTACTTCCAAAACAAGGTTGGCAACGCAGTCGGTATCATGAGCATCCAAAACCGGGAAATAATTCGGAACATGGTAAACTTGAGAACTTTCAGCCTCACTTGTGAATAATGAAGAGAAATACCCTACTGCATGATTCCAGATTTCTTCTTCATTGTACAACCAATTACCCTATTTGTCCTGGATGGCTTCAATTCTATTCCGCCTCCTGTGAGCAATAGTTTTTTGGTGAAAGAACCTGGTATTTCTGTCCCCATGCATAATCCAGTCCTTTCTTGATTTTTGCCATAAAAAAATCTCCTCCTGCCCCATCATTATCTCCAATTCTTTTCGCAAATTGGCCTTTAGGCTCATTAACCCTTTTGAACTATAATTCTCCAAAGCTACTTGAATCCCGATAACTTCAGCCATTAATCAGCGTTTCAGCTGAAAAATATTCCAAAAAACCTCTCGATTCCAAACTTGAACCTTTTTTACAAAAAGAGATGCGGCATCGCTATAGTAAGCTTTAGGGTCCCACGTCTGCTTAACAAAGTTATTAAAATTATCATGAGTTAGCCAAAAAGCCAAGAACCGAAAGGGCCTATTACCATGCTGTCGACGTTCAGCTCTCTTAAACCGAACTAGTACCGGTCGATGATTTGAAGCAACCTTCGGAAGATGGAGAACCGAGTTATCCGCAAACTTTAATAACCACTCATTATTGCAAAGAGCTATGTCTAACCTTTTGAAAAGAAATCCACGAGACCAAGTAAACTGTGGGCCTTTGGACTTTAAATCGAAAAGTTGATTACCATCAAACCATTGCTGAAACAAGCCACACACTCCTGACTACCCTGTAGCTCCCCCTTGTTTTTCAGAAGCGTACGATATAGAATTGAATTCACCACCAATCAGCCAAGGTCCTTGAATTGAGAGAGCAAGGTTATCTAGATGATTTCACAGCTGTCTTCAAAGCATTGGATTTGGGCTAGCATAGACAGTCGTTGCCCAAGACACAAAACCCTTATTTATGCAAATCCGGAAGTGAATAAATTGCCGATGGTTTATCAACACCTCCACTTCTATAACACTCTGCCAAAGAAGCCAAATTCCTCCAGAGAATTCCACTGCCTCTACACGATGTGAATTGTCAAACCCACTTTTTTTAATGAGCTCATCGGCTTTACTCCCACTGATGTGAGGTTCCATCAAAACTACCAGCGAAGGCTTATAATGGTTAACAATAGTCCTAAAAGCGTGGCGAAAATTAGACGAGGCCGCCCCTTGAACGTTCCAGTACATTATGCTTATTGACATCTTAAAAAAAACTAACATTCAAAGATGACAGAAACCTTAGTATTGCTCACCATTAATATCATCCATCGACGCCATAAGCGTTTCTTGAACCATCAAGTCTTCATCATCAGACATTCCAGCAGCTTCAACACTACTCAAGGGCTGCACAGGTTGTGTTTGGGCATTCTCAACTTCATTTACACATGGTGTTGTATGCACATCTGGCGGGTCAACCATATGTTGAGGGTCCGGTTCCTGCCGAGTTCTATACTCCGTGACCTCATCTCTTATAGTCCCTGGGGGAGAGGTTTGTGGCGAGCAAAAGACCACAGTATGCCTCGTTGGGTCTAAGGTGGTAGCAAGGTGGGAAACTTAGTGGTTACTAGGTGCTCTCGGTGAAGTAGCAAAAGGGTTAGAATTAGGGTTTGCATGGGATGAGAAGTTCACCTCCTTCTCTCTCATGTTGAGAGCGCTCGACGGGAAAGGGTTTTAGATTGGATTCATTGGGGTTGGTGGTCTCCTATTATGAGTTTTTGTACCAGCAGCCTTATTATGAAGCTTGCTTCTTGTTGAGGTCCTTATTAGGTTCTCTTTATGGGCGGTAAAAGTAGGATTCAGAATAGGCAAGGCTTGTTGTCGGGAAGTGGAAGGGATGTTTGGAAACATTGCAGGGGCAAGATCCTCACGCTCCTCTGGGACCTGAGCTAGAATGTGGAACCTTGTAGTGTTAGCCCCAAAAGGCTCGCAGTTCCGATTTGGCTCACTGCTATTCTCTTTGCCATTATTAGTTTTTCTTCATTTTCTTGTAACAATCATCCAGGGGCCAAAGGGTTCAATAGTACTGGCATCGTGACAGCCACCATCCTGATGAGCGGGGATTGTCTGACACTGTATAGCAGGCTGGGGAGCCTTTTTAGCATCATTTGTTGTATCGGCTGCCTTGCAAATATTACTGCTGTGTCCATACCTTCCACACGTAAAACAGATTACTGGCACCTTCCCATCCAACTCAAACTGAGACACTAAAGGCTTGGCTAAAGAGATAGTCACTACAATTCGAGCAAAACGTACCCGTGCAGAGGATGATGTATTTGCATCAATTTTAATCACCGTCCCCACCAACTGTCCAAGTTTCTGTAGGATTTTTTGATCATAAAGATGGACAGCAAGGCCAGGTAAACGAATCCATACAATAACTTGATCCATTGCCGTTGTGGTGAAATCAAAAGTGGGTGTCCATGGCTGTACCGTTAAGTAATGCCTCATGATAAGCCAAGGTCCCTTAGTTAGAGCATCAACGACATCACTAGATGAGTGGAAGCGAATCAAAAAGTAGTTATTCTCTAAATCAATCACTGAGAAACTCATGGTAGTTTTCCACATGACATTCAATCTTGTACAGAGAGCCTTGTAACCTATTGTGCGGCCAAGTAGTTTCACCACGATTGAATTTCTCCACGGTTCACTCAACTTTTCATGTAACCTAGCCGAGAAAGTTATTGAGATTAGACTAAGCAATGCTTGTCCTTATTATTTATTTATTTTATTTTATTCATGGTTCCATAAAAATTAAGTAATTTATTTTTTATTTTGACTGTGACATCTTCTTTCATTTATTTATTTTTATTAATATTTAATGTTGAATAATTAATTAATAGTATATTATATGTATTAACAAAATTATTATTAAGAAACATCCCATTTATCATTTGAATATTATGTAAAACATTAACATTTGATAAATAATTAATTTTATATTTAATTATTTTAATAATATTTTATTCAATAGGAAAAATATATCATATATAAAAACATATAATTTAAATAAATTTAATTATTCTAATTAAACACTATTAACTTCACTTGTATTTAATTTGACATAGTCTAATTCAATTCAATTCTTATAATTAATCTAATTTAATCCTACTTGTCAAATATAGCTTGAAAGTGCATTTTTTTTTTCTTTTAGACCAAATGTAGCGCATACAGATAAAATTTTTCAAATAAACCCGTATTATTCCCTCTCTTGACTTTGGTCATGTAATTGTGTATATATGAATATCCCTTCCCCAACTTTGAGTGAAGGGGATTCAATCCCCGCTAATGGTACATGTTGTGGCGTTATGCGTAGAAATCTCAATTCTTTAGAATAGATTCCTCTAATTTCGAAATTTACTTTAGGATTATACTTATCACTATTATACTGATTGAGGGTGAAGACCTTTTAATTTGCATTTCATTATTTTTTTACAAATATTTGCATCTATTTGTCAACATTCAAGTATTTAAGAACTTGAACAAATATTTGTCAAAATTAAATAGAAAATCCAAAGATGATTATTATTTTAACCAAAATCCGGCAAAAATAATGAATTCCGTGTTTACTAATTCATAATCAAAATGAAATTGGAATTAACTGAAATTGAAATTGAAATGAGTTGGAATTAAAATAACGAATGAGAATTCAAATAATTTATTTACTTGAGTTTAAGGAATTAAAATCAGAATAAATTATATTATTAGTATTTACTTTATCCTAAAATAAGAATGAATTATTTCAAATTACTACAATATCCTTAGTTTATTATTAAAATATTCGTTATATTAGTATTCAATAATAACAACAGCAGCAACAATGATCATCATCATGACCATTTTTGCAAGGTGTTGCTACTTCCCCCATATGAGGTCCATGGCAGGTGCTGCTGCTTCGACTCAAGATTGACGGCTGCCCGTCAGTGGCTGTGCAATCGGTGATGATGGGTGTTGCCATGTTGTTTCGATATTAGAGTACAATTGCTACTTCGATTTCGATGATTTTCACTCGAATTTTTTTTGCTTTTACATTTTCGTGATTTAATTAGGATAAATTTGAAATTGAAAAACTTCTAATGGATTATTTTCAGAATTTTTGGGAATGAGGTTATGATTCCCAATCCTTTACGAATCAGAATTTCAGTAATGATTTCCAACTTCATGCGGGCCCAAGCTAATCCATACCCCTTCTTATTGAATCATTTTAACTCCAAATTTATTCTACGAGATGTGATTTAGGATTGCATTTTATGCGTTATTAATTATTACTTCACCCTTAAATGATTTTTTTTTAATTTATAAGGAATTCATGGGCTTTGATTGCAATATCAAATAATTACAACCTTGTCGATTAGTTAACCGTCTTCAGCGCATGCCACGCGTACCTCTTGCATCCCACACAACCAATTAACGGTCTCATAAGCAAAACACATCCTCCTGTGTACGCAGACACTCAATTCGTTAAGCCATGGCGACCTCTCTCTCAACAGCCATCTCCCCTAACACTACTGTACGATTCAACAGACTCACTAATCCCGCCCCGACACGTATGCTCCCCAACCAATCACCACTCTGGCGACCACGTCACTGGAATAAAACATTAAAACTCTCGCCGCGGCGGCCAAGCCACGTCATCGCCTCCGCAGTCTCTGAGTCTCCTCCTTCTGTGAGCGAAGATACTAAAAATTTACTAGACACAGTGAAAGTGTACGATGTAAACGGAAACGCAATTCCAATTTCCGATTTGTGGAAAGACCGAAAAGCCGTCGTCGCATTTGCTCGCCACTTCGGGTGATCATATTATTACAACTCTGTTACTGTTAGTGAGAATACTTTTGTTTGATTTTTTTGTAACCTATTTGTTTGTTTGTTTCAGATGTGTGCTTTGCCGCAAGCGAGCTGATTATCTTGCCGCCAAGAAGGTAATTATTAAAACCTGGACGCCATGTCGTTTCATTACTACAGAAATATGGACTACTTGTCGTTTTTTTTATCTCTAAATGTTTTTAATGACTAATTGTGAATTGTAATCATCATGGAGAAATCTAGTGTGCTTCCAGATTGATGTTAAATGTTAGTTCCATAAATGTTAATACAGAATTAACAAGAAGCTTGTAGTGACTATCAACAAGATTAAGAATGATTGATTTGTTTAGAATCATTGTAGGGAGTAGTAGGACCTGCTTTCTGTTAGGTACAGTCTGTTGGAGTGCTTAAGACTATTGTTTGAGTTAGTGCTTAATAGATTACACTTTAGGGTCTGAGACTAAGCGGTAACACAGTCTGTTAATGCGGGAATTTTCGTGCACAAGGACAAAAGGGTGAAAAACTACAGTGGAAAAGATGGGAATTGGCCTTTTGGCCTTTTATGAAGGTTATAATGAGCCGTGCATAACACGAAACAACAAGTAAAATACATTCAAAGGCAAAGGAGCTGAGTTAGAATCCCTCTACAAAGCCAAGCCAGACTCTCCTAAAAATTCTTCCCATATTGCTTGCTTTTTGGAACTGAGCCCAAAAAAAGGCAAAGCAAAAGGGGAAACCGACGCTAGTTAGTAAACCTACTCCAACACTAAAGTCAATAACTAGGTCTATGAGATTTCGGCTAACTTTAATGAAAAATTATTTTGTCCTTCTTTAAGGAAACAAAAGAGAGTTAAGGTTGAAAATTCTTGGACGAGGAAAAATGTTGAACATTAAGTCCAATTGTCCTTCATAGAGTGCTAAGCTGACTTTCAAATAATGACTCTACCCTCATGTGATTGTTCCATGTCCCCTTTTTCTTCCAAGATCCATTCGACTTTTTGTTCGTAGAGAGAAGGGAATATTTTTATGGTATAAAACATATTTCCTTTACTTAGACCCATATGTAAGCATGCAACCTTATCAATTATCCTCATCTTATCTCTTGGATGTGTGTCTAAATTCTATTAGTTAATGATATTTATTGTCATGATCTCATTGGTTGAGGAAAAAGAAAAGAATGGTGTCATGACCTAACCTAGACCTGGTAAGATATTGTTTTTTTCGAGTCTAGGCCATCACGGATTTGTTGTTAGGGCGCTTATACCCCAAAAACGCGTTTAGTAAGTTAAGAGAGACCATAACTTACAAACCATTCTAAAAACTCGCTCGCTATAAATGTAGGATATTGCATACTTCTCCTTTGGAGGACTTCGCGCCCTCGTGAGGCTCATCAGAAATAAAAAAAAATGAAATCACATCGTAACATATTCATCCACATAATGAATCGTGATTGTTATGCTAATCCAGACCTAATAAGATATTGTCCTCTTTTCAAGAAGTCCATATACTCAAAAATGCATGTTGCTAATTATGATGTGGTTAAGCTTCTCCCATACTCGAATAATGCAGGATATTATAATCACCCCGGGCTTGGATCCCCAGGGTGTTTCGTAATAGTCTTAGATTCCAGACTCCTACACTTTCGGTTGGGACTCAGGATGATTCTGATACCATAGATCAAACTGTTTTTAGCTTTGACCTTATTTATTTTAAAAGCACAAAACAATTTATTCTTTAATGATAAAATCGTGAAACTTTCCAAAAATATACTATATATATGCAAATTGCGGTTCCAAAATTCATTTGAAGATTGGTAAAACAATTTTATAATTCACATTCTCCAATAAAATAAAAAAATTTCAAATTTTCAGAATTTATTTTTGAAAAATCATAATAAATTGAACTCTTATACAACTATGCTAAAACAAGTTTCAAAACAATCTTTGAAGATGTCTAGTTTAACATATAAAACTTACAGATTCAAAATCAACTTACAATATTAGTATAGACTTTGAAAGTTTTTGTCAACATAATTCTTTGTAAAATATTAGTTTACTACTATCTTCTTATCTAATCATGTTTCTCTATAAAAATTATCAAAGAACAAGAATTGAAACTTACTTCGAATTGCACATCAATGGACACTCCTTTGATGATTTGTGTAGATCCATTCTTGAAAAACATCAAAATGAAGATATTTGAAGTCTAAAGACTATTTTTGAAGATTTTAGAGGGTAAATGAAATTTTGCCTAGACTTTCTTCTTTTTCCTCTCTTTGCCGTCTTTCATTCTTACTAGAAGAAAAATGACATTTTTCATTATATACTGAGGCCTTAGGGTTAGCTAAGGGCTTTGGGAAGAGACTAAAATGCTTCGAGTTAAAAATGTTACTACAATATTCCTTACCTCCTTAAAAGAAGTTCATCCTCAAAATTTGCTTTCATTATGCTTAGAAAGAATCTACACCTCAGTATTACTTATGAACCACATAAACTTATAAAATCTACATCTCATCATTACTTATGAACCACATAAACTTATAAAGATCTATATAGAGCATATCAACCTTCCGCAGTGCAATTCTAATACCTCAAATACTTATTTCTCAACAATAAATTACGAAGCCTAGTTTGGCATAAACCTAATTCCAAACATCCGTACTTTGAAGTCTGCATAATCAAAACGAAAATCAATCATCTAAATGAAATGCCCCAACCAACTAGCAACATCCTTCCCAAGCGATATGGGATATCACTTGGTTGCTTGGCCCGGACCATTACAAATGGTGGTTAAGGACAAGGAACTTTTGATACCACTTTCCACTTGAAGAAGTGTGTTGTGTCAACTGTTCAAGTTCTTTCAGCCACATGGAGAAGTGTGTTGTGTCGACTTCTCACATTCTCCAAATTGCGTGTAGATTTGCAAATAAACGCTAGCTCAATACCTAGGACATTTGTCAACTTCTCCATTTGGAAAGTGATTACTTTGTCCTTATCAGCCATTCTTGTCTCTTTCCTCATCCAACGAGATCATGACAAGTCTTATCGTGAAATATTAACTGATAGAAATTGGATACATGTCCAAGAGATAAGATTACACGTGGGTTTAAACGAAGGGAATATGCTATATGTTATCAGTATATTTCGTTTTCTCGACAAACAGGATGCCAAATGCATCTTTTAACCTTTAGAAAAAAGGGTGACATGGACCAATCACATGAGGAGCAAGTCAATACATAAAGGCTGACTCGGTACTTTGTGAGAAACTTTTGGAACTATTGTTCAACATTTGTCTTTACTTCTCTTTCTCGTAACTCTCCCTATAGAATATTCAATCTTAACTCTTTTTTTTCAAGGTAGCCTAAACTTCATAGACCAATGATTGACTTCTACGTCAGAGTGGATTTATTGGCTAGCACTGGTTTCTCCTTACCTTCATTTTTCCTGTTCTCAGGTTCAAAAAGTGAGCAGTACAGGGAGACACCTGAGGAGAGCAGAAGCTTGACTCAATTGAGGAATCTATCTCAGGTCTTTGAACATATTTTCTTTATTATTTTGTGTTATGCACCATCATTGTAACCTGCGAAGCTAGTTCCCACCTTTTCCGTCTTTGGTGTTTCACCTAAGGTGCTCATTACTTAGGTGATTTGGCCCCTTGCTGGTGCATGAAAATTTATGTTGCTACAATTATTGGTAATGGTAGCATCATATTCATGATTCCAAGAGCGCTTCCTCACATATGTATAAGATTGAATCCATTTGATTTCTGAAAAGGATTGCTAACTTTTCGAGGAATCCTTTATCATGGTTGTGAATGACTGATTTTTCTCAATTTTTGACCTTGGTTCCAAGGGAACCAAATTAGAAAGATTGAGAAATAGGACCATCATCAAAATACATGGCGAAGTTTGAACAAGAGGTCTTTTGTTCTAGGCCCCCACGTTACTTACAGTTGCATTTGTTTCTATCTTTTGTCTCTGTTTGATCTTGCTCTATCTTTTTTCTGCCTTTGTTAACTTGATAGCACAGTTAACTTTGTATTTCCACCTATATGAGCTCTAAGAGTTTAGGAGTTTGATATCGATTTTGGATACTCTGATATTTTGATGGATGGCATTTTGTGGGTACTTACTTTCTCTTCAAGGTAGGAACATTAAATAGACTATTATTAAGCTTAGGTAGCTTAACTTGGGAAAAAGGTCTGCAAAGGATAGACGTCTTTCATTTTTCTTATTCCTAATTTGGTTATTTGCCTGCTAATCATAACTGATGATACTTCCTCTTAAATACCACTTTTTTGATCTCATGGGTATTATATATGACAGGATGTGATGGATGCATCTGGAGTGGCACTTGTTTTAATTGGACCTGGTAGCGTTGAACAGGTATATACTCAACATGCACCAAAAAAAAAAAAAAAAAAGCCAAAAGAGGTCAGCAAATAAAAGAAAAATATATCTTCTCAGGCCATGAATTGCACAGAAGGTTAAGTAAAATTTATATCCATTATATGAAAAAAAAAAAAAATTTCAACCAGCATCTCTCTAATAAGCTCATACGCAAAGACTCTCTTTTGTCTTGGAAGAGCCAAAGTGCACATGCATGTCTTGGATCTTATTATTTTGAACTTATTTCGTTTGTTTCTTTAATTTCCTGCACTGCCTTGGAATCATTTCAGCCATTTTTTTCAATACATTAAATGATGAAATTGGCTTGATCCAAAAAAAAAAGGCTTGAATTATTATAACTGTCTGTTGTAATGTGATGTAGGCAAGGACTTTCTCTGAGCAAACAAAATTCAAAGGAGGTATGCTTCTTAACAAGTGTAGTGCAATTACTATAATTTTTATCAGTGGTTTATATTTATATGACATATCAGTCATTGGTTCATACTAAAAGGTAAACAACAAACCCATCGTGCACATAATTCTTATAGTACAAGGGAATATATGATTCTTGCAGCCAAATGGCTTCCTTCTTATCTCAGCCCAATAACAAACTTTGTTGTTTGTTTCAGAAGTTTATGCAGATCCTAACCACTCATCTTATGAGGCACTAAGCTTTGTTTCGGGGGTCTTAGTCACATTTACTCCCAAAGTATGTAAGAACATTCTCTCTGAAGAATGTTGCAGGTTCATTCTGTTAGTAGCTTTCTAGACGTACTTGAAATTTATAGACCTCAGTTATTTGCTTTCTTAATTTCTTAGGCAGGCCTTAAGATAATACAATCCTATATGGAGGGATATCGACAAGACTGGAAGCTTTCATTTGAAAGGGATACTGTGAGCCGAGGTGGCTGGTATGATACTCCTCTTTTTGAAGTACTCTAGATGTATTACCATGCAGAGTCAGAAGTTCTCCACTTCTATAGAGTAGTCAGTTGAAATTTAATGGAACTATATTTATAGTGGACCTAAAATTTGTTTCCAGACCTGTAACCAGTGTAACTGTTGATCTCAAAAAAATACATATAGTTGACAGAACTTTGGTGGCACTCTAACAAACAACCGAATTCTTACTTTTTATTGCATCCATTACGATTAATGTACATTTAAAATGTCTGCATCAATATTGATACGTGCTTGAATAAATCAAATGAGTGTAGGCACTCAAAAAGTTCTACGAGTTTGATCGACTGCTGTATTTTAGTAATCATCTGAGAGCAACTGGAACTTTCCAGATGTTCCGTATGAGAATATCTACTAAAATCTTAAAAAGTTAATATGAATATACTAATTATGCTGGATCACGCCTCCAATTTTTATATCAGATTGTCATCCACCTATGGAATTTGATCTATACTTTATTATAAGGAAATTATACATACACATAATCCTGCAAGTAATCACAGTATTATGTCCCCACTATTTTTTCCAATTACATACGTTGAATATAGTTTTGACTGACATCTGAAAGTGATTTTTCTCAGGCAGCAAGGTGGAATTATAGTTGCAGGTCCCGGTAAAAGTAACATCTCATACATTCACAGGGTCAGTTTCCCATACTCTCCAGTTCCCGCTCAGTGTGTTGGAAAAGTGATGGTTTAATGTAGGATAAAAAATCGATGAGAAGGGAAAACCTAAAATTTCTACAAGAATGATATCTGACCCATTATTGTTCTACGAGTCATACAGCACCGTTATCCCATGGAACTACAACCAAATTGAAGCTCGGACTCCTATTGTGTGCTCATGGATCATTGCATATTGAAATAGAAACTAAGACCATTTTGACCATTCACAATAATTGAAGTATTCTTCCATTCATCCACTTTTTTCTTTCTTTTTTCTCTCCTTTTTTCAAATCAAACTTGTCTGAATGTTTCCCAAGTTGCAAAAGATTCACAATAATTTGGAATTATGCAGGGAACTCTTTTGGTATTTATTTGTTCAAATCTTTTTAATCACAATTAGCTCCTAATGTTCTGATATCATCTAAATTTATTGCTTTGAACAGGATAAAGAA
This sequence comes from Citrus x clementina, assembly GCF_000493195.1. NCBI lineage: Eukaryota > Viridiplantae > Streptophyta > Magnoliopsida > Sapindales > Rutaceae > Citrus > Citrus x clementina. The sequence continues at coordinate 11,898,877 of NW_006262139.1, read as the reverse complement.
GCTGGGGATGATCCAGATATTCAGGATATACTGAAAGCGTGTTGCTCATGAAGAATTGGGTGGTCCTTGATCACATTTAGTCGATCATTGAAAATTACTCTCAGACAATTATCATATGATCTAGTTTTATGGGGCTGCTTGCTGGCTGTTGAAAAAACTAGCTGTGCCGGTTACATCTAATGGAAGAAAAATTCCTAGATAATGGAGATAGTAGAAGACTCTCCAACACCTCAGGTACTAAAGCCAAAATTGCTCCCAAATAAGGTTCTTAGTATATAAATTTGCTTGCAATTCTAAGTAAATAAACTACTTCTTTCTCTATATATATCCCAATTTTTCACCTTTCACAAGTGCTCAAGTGTAGTAATATTTGTAAATTTCCGGCTTTCTATGATTGACTATTGAGCAAAATTGGGACGTTATAACTAAGACTCAACTTTGACAGTTTAATAAGGAACTCTAGAGGAATTTGAGGAAAACATAACCAAACATTAGTATAATGGTGCTTTTACTAATAGGTAATTGGACTGGAGTGGAGTCGGAATGAGTAATAAGAACTAAAATAAATTATTTACTTTATTTATACAAATCAAAATCGGAATGAGTTGTATTATCATTGATGTGTTTACTTAGTTTTGTAATCAAAACAAATTATTGTAAGTTAAAAAAATGATTTTAGTTGATCATTGTCATTATTTATTATAATAATTGTGATTATGCTTATTATTATTATTATTCAATTTTTTTATAATAATAAAATTAATAACTTTTAAAAAGAATATTGACAAGATTATTAATAATGACATTAATAATAATAATTTATTCAATAATAATAATATGAATAATAATGGCATCAATAGTAAAAATAATGTTTTAAATAATAAAATTAATAAATATTATTAATAATAAAAGTAGTAATAACAAGAACAACAACATTAATGAGGACGACAACAACAATAATAATAAAATTAATAATTTTAACATTAATAATTAACAATGATGATGATAATGGTGATGATGATTATTATTGTTATTAAAAAAATATTTAAGGACTTATTTATAAATATTACAAAATTTCTACAGGGACCAAAATGTAAAAAGTGACAAAACTTGATTTAAGACAAGCTGGAAATTATGAAAATTTAATGGGGGTTAAAGGAATTGGAATTTGATTTCTAAATCTTCACGGAAATCAAGTTCTTATTTGTTAATCCCAAAAATCTGTGGGTCTCACAAGTTTTATTCTCATTCCCCTTTTACTTTAACAAGCAAGTACCGTCAATAATTTTTATTTTAGATTTCGATTTTCTAATCTTATAAGTAGACACACCATAAAATCTATATGATTTAGGGCCTGTTTGATTTAGCTTTAGCTTTTGATTTTATTTAAAATTAAAAGATAAGTAAAAGCTCTAGCTTATTTTTGCTATTTGGGTGACCATTTAAAAAAGACATTTTAATTATTATAAAGTCATGAATACCCTTAAATATTTGAGTCTAATAAATACTTACAAAATTTTAAAATCAATGACGAAAAAAATAATTATTTGATCAATCTAGTTAAACTTTTACAAATTAAAGTACCATTTTTCTTTATAAAAAAAGAAGAACAAAAATAACTAGATTAAGTTTAGGGAAATTATCCACCGTTCACCCGTTTTTTCACCGTTTTTCAAAAATACACAATTTTTTTTTTTTGCTGAAATCCACCTGAAATTACATTTCTTTTCACTTTTTCACTTCCGTTTGGAGACCGTTATAACTTTGCTAACATCATAGGGGTAAAATCGTCATTTTACAACACAGTGGTGGATAGGTGTAAAACAATACAACTTCGAGTGGAGGTCATCAAAAAAAAAAGAGAATTGTGTATTTATGAAAAAATACGAAAAAAAAAGTGGTCGATGGATAAATTATCTTTTACATTTGAGGATAAAAAAGTCATTTAAGCAATATTCCGTTAATTTCCTTAACGGATTCCAAACGGAAGTGGAAAAGTGAAAAGAAATGTAATTTCAGGTGAATTCCAGCAAAAAAAAAAAAAATTGTGTATTTTTGAAAAAGTTGAGAAAAACGGGTGGACAGTGGATAATTTACCTTAAGTTTATTTAAGCATAAGTTCCCTAGTAATATTTTCATGAACCACTCCCATTTCACTTGCTTCATTTTCGTCAACATTAATGTTAGTTGATGATTTATCATCATCTGGAATATAATATTTTTTTCCCTCATAAGACTCGAACTCCAAATCTGCAATAACCTCTCTCCTTATAAAGTTTTGTAGAGCCATTGATGTGGCAACAATAGCTACTTGCTTATCAAATTTGAAATTAGGCATATGTTGTAAAATTTTCCACCGTGTCTTCCATACTCCAAAGGTACGTTTAATAACACTACACAATGATGAATATGCAAAATTGAATATCTCTCGACTATTCCTTGGTAGGCCACTACTGCGAAATTTAAGAAGATGATATCTATCTTCTTTATAAGGAGCTAGAAAACTTTTCATATTTGGAAACCCCCATCAACCAAGTAATATTTACCTACAAATTATAATAAAATTAATTATTCTTTTTTTAAAAGAAGTAAAAAAAAGTACAATAACTCTTACAAAGTGAAGAATCTACCATTTTGTGGTTTAGGAAATTTTACATCATCGTTTTTCAATGCCTCAAAAAAGATATGAGTATCATGTGCAGTTCTTTTCCATCTAAGACACACAAATGTAAACAACATGTCAAAATTACATGCTGCCATTATAGTTTGAATAGGAATACATTTTCTACCAATGAGGCAAAAATATGAGTCCTATAAATAGCTCGATACAATCCTAAAATGTAATATATTAATACAGAAAACTAAAATTAATTATAAATATATTAGTCATGAATTAAAAAAAATGTATAAATTACCTTAAAGTAGGGCCAATACTTTGGATTTCGTTGAATGTATTGTGGAGTTTCGTCAAAATTATCAGGTGCTCTAATTTTTTCACTATCTAACTTCATTATTGCTTTTAAAACATGTTCAAATTGATGAATCACAGTCTCACCTGGATGTTGAAATTGTTCTTGAACCATTCAATTTCCAAGATTGTGCCTAAGATCATCAAAAACATACCTACAGTTTCTTCCAAGTTCATACCTCTAGTAGCTGTTAAACCATAACTTCTTAATCTATCATATAATTTGCAAAATACATGTTTTTCCATCCGAACTTTTGCAGCTTCTGGGTGTTTCTATTATTATAATTTTAGAATTAGCGATATAAAAATTTAATACATGAATTAAACTTAAAATAACTTGAATTTAAATAATCTACTTGTAACTTTGCCTCTCACAATTCATTGTAACTTATATTGTTTGTCTCTCCACATTCCAACCTCTGTTTCTCCCCTCACCAATGCATCCCATATTTTGGATCCCAAATAACTTTGGATTAACCTTGGGAGAAACCATCAGTTGCCATCTAATTATACTTAAGGGTAATAGATATTTATCAATAAACATATCAACAACACCAAATCAGAGCAAGAATAATAGAAAATCAATAAATACAAAAGAATATAAAACAATTCGACAGTAATTGATGCCACAACTACCAATATCTTCAAAATATTAAATATCGATTGTTGTAACTTTAATTTCAGTTACTTGTTGCTGCACATGCATATCATAAAATATGCAGATCAAACAATATTCTTCATTCTGAACAATTCGAAATAAATGCAATTCCTCACTTTACATCCTAAACAACAACTCTTCTATATGCCCACGTGAATAGAAAATCATGTGAAATAAACAAAAAGTTTATAAATTAACAATAAAAAATTAATTAAATTTAATTTGGCAACTTAAGGCATGTTTGGTATTGTTTTTGAATTTGTATTTTTTTAGAATAAAAATGAAAATGAAAATGGTGTTTTGCAGTTGCTGTATTTCGAATTTAAATATGCATCTAGTATCATTTTCTGTATCCTGTATTTTAAAACTGAAAATAGTAATAAGCATTTGATAGACACAGTTGAAAATGATAAAAACAGAGAATATGCGTTCGGTAATACTTTTTCCAAAAACAGTTTTTACTAAGCATTTACGTCATATTTATAGTTATAAAATCATTATTTAGCTAATACATACACAAATACAACATAATAATTTAAACAAAATTATTATAAAAAAATTACATGATGATAAAGTTATAGAATTAACATTAATTAAAAAAAAGTTTTACATTGTCATTGTTTTCTT
>NW_006262139.1:11884070-11894524 GCF_000493195.1 Citrus x clementina | reverse complement strand
AGATATATATTACAACACATGATTGAAACAAAATAATTATAAAAAAATTACATGATAGACATTATGCATTACGTATCCACATAGAAGCTACAATTCTATCTCTTGTAGCATTCATCTCTGTGACACTTGTTGAGATAAATCAATATTAGTAAAAGGCCTAATAGGGTCTTCTTCTTCGTTGGTAACCAAATCTTGCACATCAAAGTCTCCAAAAAACCTATCACTTGCATTTTCTTGTCAAATAAAATTATGTAAAGCGTAACATACAATTAGAATTAGATGTTACTTACGTAAATTATAATTATGCATATCCCTTAAAATTGAAAATCGCGCTTTTAAAACACAAAAGCATCGCTTAATTACATTACGCAATGATAAATGTCTATAATTAAACAATTCCTAGGGGCCTCTAGGTGCTCGACCTGGTCCTCTATAATCACGTAAATGATATCTCTCACCTCTATATGGTGTCAAAAATCCGTTCATATTTATATATCCAGAATCCACAACATAGTGATATCCTAAAATATAAAAACAATAAAACATAACTTAATTAAAAAATAAAGGCCAAATATATTAACATATATATATATATACTTACTTTCTTTCGGACGTGGAAACCTAGATTCTGGTCTATTTAAGGCATCCATAAACACCCTATAGTCATTGGTGGTACCTTCCCAGCCTGTATATATAAATGTGAACATCATGTCAAAAGAACATGCACACATTATATTTTGAGTCACCTGAGTCTTTCTATTTCAATATGATTTTTGTTTATGTGTTGGTGACCATGCAGCAATGTGGGTTCCATCAATTGCACCGATACACTTTGAAAATATGTAAAAATTATTAATTTATTAATCAAATGTTAACGTCATATAAACATTAAAGTAACGTGTATTGAATTTCTTACCTCAAAATATGGAAAAAAAAATTGGATTGTTTATAATCTCTAGTGGCGTTTTCCCTTGATGTTTTGGTTTATAATGTGATTTGCCAAGTGACAAAGTGCTTTTAACACACATTTAAAGTGTGTAAACACAGTATCCCTGAATGTTGAAAATGCTCAGATACAACCCGCACAACAGCACCATGGGACAATATATACAAGCACATTGCTACAGCCTCCTTGATACAACCATGTCTATCATTCTCTAATAATTGTAAATGTTTAAGTGTGTAACATAATCAAATAAAAACTTCTTTATCAATTCGAAACATGTTATATATCCTGTCCGGATAACCATTTAACAACTCTTCAACAAATTCAATGCTACACAATTGTCCTATATAACATTGCCTTTTAATACCACACTGTTGTTTCTCATAAATTTTTATAGTAATGGCTACCTCTAAAACTTCTTTTTCAATATCTATTAAATTATCAATATCATCATCTTGATTGTTGTTGTTGTTCATTTTTATGCTTTGATTAAAAAAAAAATGACAAATTATATCTCAAGTATATGATAATTAATCTACAAAAATAAAATAAAATGAACATATAAATACAAAATTCGTTCACCATCTAAAAATATTGTACCAAATAAATAAATAAAAACATTAGAAAGTTCAACTCACAAAAATAAAATAAAGTTCAACAAAATACATTTCAACTCATAAAATAACATAAAGTTCGACAAATAAAAGTACTACAAGGTCCAAACCATAAAATGAACAAGCACAGAATTCACAACCAATAACATCCAAGTTAAACATTACATTTTAAAAAACAAACTATAAACTAGTTAACTAATATTTTTTCCTATGCTCAGGCATGCTCAGAAAAGCTTTCCTCCACTTACTACTAGGCACTAGCTTATCCATCAATTTATTGTATGTATCTCCATCAATGTCTCCCAATTTCTCCATAGCTTCAATACACTCTTCAATAGACCACTTTTCAACACATTGAGAAGTTGACTCCGCACTTTTGCATTTAACCATCTCCATTCTAGCATTCATCATTGAACTAGTCATTTTAAAGTAATTGTCAAACTCACTCTTATTTTTTTTACCACTCAGTTGAAGTTGCAACTGACCGACGAGGCCTTTTTCTGTCCTAGTGTCGGAGAGAGATTCTATTGAATCGTCATCCTCAATATCAACATGAACTCCATGACCAAGAAAATTCTCTTCGAATTCACGATCCTCATCCGAGGACAATAGAACTTGACTAGAGGAAAAACGTAAATGGCCAAAAGTTGTGGTGGTGTTGAATATCTCCTCTAAGGTTTGATAGTGCTCTAATCATTTTTTACGATATGGCTTCACTCCAGACACTCTCTGTGGAAAAAAAATAAGTGTATAAAACCAAAAAATAATATTTTAATTTTATACGAAACTATTTAATATACTGCGAATATAGTTTTACCTTAATATATTCAGCCCAAATAGCTTCTGATGCTATGACAGTATTTGAAACAGGATCCCAACCAAACCTGGTATGAGCTATTAAGGCAGAAAACTCTCGATGTTTTTTGCGTAACCTATTAAACTTGGACTTAAGTTGCCCTACATTAAATCTTTTTTGGAATTATTCAAATAACTCATCACTTATGGTGGTCCAAATTTTCTTAGTGAAAGTTGATGTTTGTAAATCACCATTTTTAACATGGTCATATACTATACAAATAAAAACAGTTTCGATCTAGCTAGACCAATCAACCTTATCCTCACATCATGTGGATCCATATCTTGAAAAATTAGAAAAAATAACACATATCAAATTCAACATAGCATGAAAGCCATTTCAGCAACATGCATACATTAATAACTTAATGTTACCCGAAAAAATTAAAAAAATAACATATATCAAATACTAATCAAATTAAAAACACTGCTCTTACATATACATAGATTATAAATTACACAAGCCAATTTAAATTAAGGCCGAGCTCTCATCAAAATTTTTTAACTTATTTTTTTCCAAGGCACAACAAAAAAATGGGTTTCTATTTTTTGTTCTCACTTCCACAAGTTGCAGATTGGAGTGAATTCTATCCAGGCAATATTTTCAGAGTGACAGACAATAAATTGAAATTGTGAATTCCATACAAAGCAATAAATTGAAATTACAGATTGTTTAATTGAATTATATCCAAGTCAACGCTTGAAAAATCTCTATTTCTTTCTAATAACAAAACCCAATTAAAAGGCATAGGTACTGCGATAACCGTGGTCAATGAGCTTCAATCTTTACATAGTAAATCAATTTTGAAATTGCTTTGTTAACTTTGAGTAAAAATTTCAGATATAAATATACAATTTTTGTAGTTTGGACCCATCAGCACAATATAAGAAGAATCATAGGCTTTGATGAGTAACCCATCATTATGAAGGGATCAGCAAGTATAACCCCCAATATTCATCATTCAAGAGTGAAAAGAAATACTACAACATTGAAAGAACAAGTACATAAAATATAATTAATCTACAATACTCTAGTTTTAGTACATGCTATTAATCGACAATATCATCCTATTAAAAACAATTAAAATTACTCAAAGAAATTCTCAAAAATTTACTTAAACAAAACAAATACTGGCAAGTGATAGATTTGGGAGAGCAACATCGGTTGTGCAAGTGAAAGATTCGGGAGAGCAAAGACGGAGTAGCAGCAGCTGGGTGGAGTCAGACCAGCAGCGGCTACGGCGGAGACAGAGCAGCGACAGTGATTGAAATGAAGTAGCGACAACAACTAGCACACCAAGAGAGACCAAGAGAGAGTGGATCGGGAGAAATAAGAAGAGAGAAAGATGTTGGATGAAGATAAGGGGAGGGAGAGAGTGTAGATTTGCTACAACTGGATCGAGAAAGCTGCGAGGGAAGAGAGAGCGACAATGAAGAGATAAGGAGGAGGAGGATCACGATATTGCTTTTGTTTTTTAAATTTATTTTTAGGTTTAGTTTGTAATATTTGGAGAACATGTTTAACATGTTTTACATGTTTTCAGTTTGCTAGTTATAATAATGAATCCATATTTTTTGTTTTGTAATCTGTTTTTTGAAATTAATCCACTGAACATGTATTATATGTGTATTATGAAAACGAAAATGAAAACACTGCTTGGAAAAGGGTCTCGAATGGGCCCTTAACTTCTACTCCATATTCCACCAATTTGCAAAACATTATTCTTCGTTCCAAGTCAACTTTATAAATTCATTTCAAAAAATAATTAAATAAAGTATAACCGAATGGACAAAGAATCAAAGCATGAGATTCCGTATATATATATATACATTGAAAAATTAAAAATAATATGCAAATCAAAGCATGAGATTACAAAAAAAAATCTTACTTGAAAAAAGATTGGTGTGGCGATTGTGCTCCTTTTTTTGTTGTTGTTGTTGTTTTTTTTTTTTTTTTTGTAGTTAAACAATGAATAGACAAAACAAGAAAAATACGTAAGAAATAAGGTTTAAGGGTTTGGATATGGATGTAAATTTTTTTTGTTCCTTTATTAATTTAATGTTAGTTTAGGAATTATGAAAAGTATAATAAATGAGAAAATAGCTTCTCAAAAGGTCTTTTGGGAAAAGTTATGGGAAAAATTAGAAATCCTGACTTCTCTCAAAAGACCTTTTAGAGAAATATTCAGTTATGGGGTCGTATAACACAACTTCATGCACACTTGATTAAGGTCATCTTTAAAACCAATATATATATATATATATATATATATATATATATAATCATTCTCAGGTATGGATGCCCACATTTTTTTTGAATGCGGACATATTTTTAAATCATACGGTTTAAAAGAGTTAAAAACTAACTCTCTTAAACCCCACGGTTTTAAAGTGTGCTTTCATAAAAAAAAAAAAAAAAAGGTGCCCCCATTAAAAAAAGATTATATATATATAAAAGGAAACAAGACATTGATAGTTCACATTAACATGGAAAAGTTGAAATGGGCAGTTAGAACTCAAAAAGTTGGATTTCATGTCTTTTTATTTTATTATTATTATTTTAGTGAACGCAGTGCTTATCGATCTCAACTTCAAATACAATTTGATGTACTGCCTTTTGAGGTGATTCTTTTCAACCCACAAGTTTCTCAATTTGTCATCAAACTCCTTTAATTATGAGCTTAGACTGCTATTAGTTTTAATAAAATAAAATGAATTAACAAAGTCCTAAGGAACTTACTATGAAAATAAGAAAATTGTTCACCAATTTCATGCACCATGTTCTATCGTATGCATAATATGAAAATATTCCTAACATCTTAGCAACTCTTGTTCTCCTTGAACTCTTTAACCCTTTTTTTTTCTTTTACATAAAAACTTAAATTGATATGTAATGGACTGAATAAGACTAGTGTTACGGCAATTTTCCTTTAAGGCTGATTTGCCTTGATTCTAGCTAGCTGTTTTTCCTTATTTAGTTGTTTCCTTTATTGGCTTATTTCCTTGTTTTTTCTGTATAAGGAGAACTCGATTGAGGAATTATTTTTTTATGCAAAAAAAACTTAATAAAACTTCAGGAGCTTTGCTTCTCGTTTGGGTTCAACCTTTTTAATCTTAAGATTTGGTATCAGAGCTCGATTTTGGCACCAATATGGCTGACGGAACAAGAGCGCAAGAGCAAAAGCGTGTAGATGAATCTCTGAAGCAGTTGTGGGAGACCTCAGAAAAACACGGCCTTCTTTTATCAGATTTGTCTAAGATGATGGCTGCTATAAGCTTGAAACTTGATCAATCCACAACAACGAAGACAGGGGATTCCAACAATGGAGGAAGTACCTCAACCAATAGGGGATCGAATAATAATCATATTGGTAAGAATTCCGTTCAAACTCGATTTTCCAAACTGAATTTTCCCAAATTCGAGGGTGAAAATCCTAATGGATGGATTTACAAGTGTGACCGTTTTTTCAACATCAATGGAATTGTTGAAGAGGAGAAAGTAGAGATGGCGTCGATTCATCTGGAGGGACATGCCCTCGAATGGTTTCAGGGGTATGAAGCTGGCCATGAGAACATCAATTGGGAGAGTTTTTCTACAGATATCATTGCTCGTTTTGGTCTTAGTGCTTATGACAGTCCAGTTGGCCAGTTAACCAAGTTGAAGCAAACTACTATAGTAAAAGCCTATCAAGAACAATTTGAGGCATTGATGGCTAGAACGAGGGGGCTGCCAGAGGATTTCTTTGTTCAATGTTTCATTAGTGGCTTGAAGGAACACTTAGAACACTTGGAATTGATGTTTGGTGTATTGACCCAGAACCAGTTATTTGTTAAAAAATCAAAATGTGCTTTTGGTAAAAAGAAGATTGAGTATTTGGGGCATGTAATTTCAGAGGAAGGAGTTGCCACTGATCCTGCAAAAATTCAAAACATGCTGCAATGGCCTAAGCCTAATTCCCTCAAGTCTTTAAGGGGTTTTTTGGGGCTCACAGGTTACTATCGGCGGTTCATTAAAGATTATGGAAAAGTTAGTCAACCACTCACTGTTTTGTTGAAGAAAGACAATTTTCAGTGGACTCAAGCTGCAGAAGACGCCTTTGACCAGCTCAAACGCATCATGTGTGCGACACCAGTATTGGCAATGCCAGACTTCCAGAAAGATTTTGTGATTGAGTGCGATGCATCCGGAAATGGGATAGGAGCCGTATTGTTGCAAGAGGGCAGACCCATAGCTTACCTGAGCAAGGCCTTAGCTCCGAAGAATTTGGGTCTTTCGACATACGAAAAAGAAATGTTGGCTGCTGTCATGGCAGTACAAAAATGGCGGCCATATGTGGTAGGAAAGCACTTTAAGATAATCACTGATCATCTCAGTCTAAAGTTCCTTTTAGATCAACGAGTTTCAACTCCGATGCAACATAAATGGCTTACCAAATTAGCTGGTTATGACTATGAGATCGTCTACCGTAGTGGCAAGGAGAACACAGCTGCAGATGCCTTATCAAGGGTGCAGGAGGAAAGGGAAGAACCAATTATTATGGCTTTGTCATTTCCAATAGCAAATTTGGTTGGGCGTGCTACAAGATGAATGGAAGAACGATGAAAACATACAAAAACTCATCCAGGAGATTCAGCACGATCAGAACCTACACTCTAAATTTACCTGGGTAGATAATCAGCTGAGGTACAAAGGAAGGTTGTGGTTAGGAGATCGTTCTGAATTAAAGAAGACGATATTGCAAGAAGCTCATGGTGGAGTAGAGGGTGGACATTCGGGGGTGAAGAAAACATTAGAAAGAGTACGGAGAGCTTTTTATTGGAAGAAGATGAGAAGAGAAGTGTGTAAATTTGTAGCTGAGTGCGACACATGCCAGAGAAATAAGGCTGAAACTATAGCGTCTCCGGGACTGTTACAGCCGTTACCAATACCAGAACTGATTTGGTCTGACATTTCCATGGATTTTATAGAAGGCGTTCCGAAATCTCATGGCAAGAAGGTTATCATGGTAGTGGTTGATAGGTTGAGCAAATATGCTCACTTCCTGGCATTGGCACACCCGTACACAGCAAAAGATGTAGCTCAAGTGTTCTTAGATAATATTTATAAGCTTCATGGCCTGCCAAAGACCATAATAAGCGATCGAGATCGAATCTTCACTAGTCAATTCTGGAGACATCTCTTCACTCTACAGGGTACTCAATTACTTATGAGCACATCTTATCATCTGCAGACCGATGGTCAGACCGAAATCGTTAATAAGTGTTTGGAGCAATACTTGAGGTGCATGACTGGAGACAAGCCAAAGGAGTGGAGTAAATGGTTGCCGCTTGCTGAGTGGTGGTATAACACTTCATTTCATTTCTCTTCTAAGATAACTCCATTTGAGGTTGTCTATGGCAGGGAGCCTCCTACTTATACAACTTATATTCCTGGTGAGACAATTGTAGCATCTGTGGACCAAGCTTTAAAGGACAGAGACTCAATGATTCGCCTTCTCAAGGAGAACTTACATCAAGCTCAAAGCAAAATGAAAAAAATGGCGGATAAGCATCGGACAGAGAGGGAATTTGAGGTAGATGATTGGGTTTATCTTCGGCTACAGCCTTTCAAACAAGCTTCTCTAGCTCTTCGGAAGGATAGGAAGTTGGCTCCTAGGTTTTATGGACCTTACAAGGTGCTTCAAAGGATTGGGCAGGTGGCATACAAGCTAGAACTTCCTTCACACTCCAAAATCCATCCAGTTTTTCATGTCTCTTGCTTGAAAAAAAAACTGGGAGCTGCTAATGTTCAGCAGACAGAGCTGCTTACAATCCAAGAAGATGGGAGGATGCAGTTGGAGCCGCTAGCATTGTTGGAAAAACGTACGGTTAAGAGAAACAACAGGCCTGTAGTTCAGTGGTTGATTCATTGGACTAATTCCTTTCCTGAGGATGCTACATGGGAGGATGCCTGCGTTATTCGACAGAAATTTCCAGAATTTGAGCCTTGAAGACAAGGCTTCCTGAACAGAGGGGAAATGTTACGGCAATTTTCCTTTAAGGCTGATTTGCCTTGATTCTAGCTAGCTGTTTTTCCTTATTTAGTTGTTTCCTTTATTGGCTTATTTCCTTGTTTTTTCTGTATAAGGAGAACTCGATTGAGGAATTATTTTTTTATGCAAAAAAAACTTAATAAAACTTCAGGAGCTTTGCTTCTCGTTTGGGTTCAACCTTTTTAATCTTAAGAACTAGTAAGCTTTTTGACTTTTTTTTTTAAAGAATTTTTTCTATAGCAAGTACTTTGAGGAGAAGGAAAATCAAACAAATTGTTCTTATTATTTAATTGATAGTCTAAGTAACTTTTTGCTGCTTTATTAGAGTGACACAAATGTTTTGGTTTGGTAGTAATTCGTTTGTTGTATTCTTATCATGGAAATCCAAGTCGTAGCTATAAACTTGAATACTCAAATTGGTTGGTTTTATTTCACCTGTTTTGCATGTAATTTATCTGTGTTTATTTTTATATCCTGATAGAAAGCAGTTTTTCTAGCATTCAGATTGGCCAATATATTGAATTACTTAAACAACGTCCTTTTGGATAACTAAATTATCCAATAAAATTTTTAAAAATAATAAGAATGATTGTAGTATTTTGGTGGATGTACAATTAAAGACAAATAAGTGCTTAAGGAAAAACAGTTATAAAAAAATATGAATGTATTTTTTAAAAAAAGTACAAATGCACCAATAATTCATTGTGTTGTTAAATTAAAATATCCAAATTTTTTTTTAAAATAATAGGAATGATGGCAGAATGTTGGTGGATATACAATGAAAAACAAATAACTGCTTAGACAAGAATGAAAAGTTATGGAAAAAAAATATAATTGTACTTTTAAAAATAAAAACATACACACACACCACTTTGGTGTACATGTAATTGGTACATGTACAGCAATAATTCATTATATTGGTAATATACCAACATAAAAGTAAATAAGTACATATAGACTAATAATTAATATGCCAAGAATGGGTGCTCAACACAACCTTATCTGAGCACCAAATCTTTATCCATCATTAAACTAACATAAATACAAAGAGATTAACGATACTTCTATCTTATTAGAATGCCTTTGCAATCAAATGAGTTTATTAGAAAAGATAAGCTTCAAGTTGGGACATCTTTTGATCTCTTCTTATCGTCTAGTAATTAATTTGTTCAGCAATGTCTAGTGGCATGTGGAAATTGTTGCCTCCTTTGGATGTATTCATCATTGGATATGGGTTTATACAGACACACATATGTATATATGTATATAGGCTTCTTACGTACTTTTGTGAATCATTTTTGAAGTGTGATAATTTCATACACCAGATGTTGCTTCTTCATTATGAAGTTATGAGTTGTGTGTGCTTTCTGTAGAAAAGAACTAAAAGAAAGGTTTTAATTAAACTCTTTGAGCTAAAGAACATAGGAATAATGTTGAAATCCACAAATAAATGGTTCCCACAATCAACTATTTAGGGTTTTGGTGCTAATTTCTTTAAATCTCTCTTTGCGACCTTAAAAGTTAAGTGGCTCTTGTTAGTATTTAAAGTAAAATCTTCAGTTTAGCTTTGACATCTTTTAGGTTACCTTATCTCGCCGATCTTCATCAGAAGGTTTAAGTTCTTTTAAGCTGTTGAATGATCAACAAATAGGCTTTGGTCTAGTGGAAGTGAGAGCTGTTTGAACTCCATAATTTTCAATTTCCTTCCTCGATTATAAAATGTAATTTTTAATAGGGAAATTTACACTCGTCTACCTATTTGTTTTGCCGTTTTTCAAAAATACACAAACACTTTTTTTTTTTTCAGCGCGCCACCTGAAGTTTGTTTTTTGTTGCATTCTTCCACTTCCGTCTAATTTCCGTTAGTGGATTTAACGGAATGTTAACGAAATGACCTTTTTACCCCTCAAAATTACAATTTAACCCAAAATAAATGGAAATTGGAGATAAATTGCATTGATTTAATTTTTTTCCAAGGTGGATGCTATAAATTGGGGGGAAAAAGAG
>NW_006262139.1:11796050-11883599 GCF_000493195.1 Citrus x clementina | reverse complement strand
AATTGTAATTTTGAGGGGTAAAAAGGTCATTCCGTTAAATTTGCTAACGTAAGTTAGACGGAAGTGGAAGAATGCAACAAAAAGTAAACTTCAGGTGGCGCGCTGAAAAAAAAAAAGTGTTTGTGTATTTTTGAAAAAGATAAAACAAACAGGTGGACGGTTGTAAATTTCTCTTTTTAATATTTAGTACAACTTGTTAGTATATTAATTCAGTTAATAATTTATAACTTTTAGCTATAGTTAGTATTATAATTTGTTATTATCCCTAATTATTTCTACTCGTTTTGCAATTGTGGAATGAATTTTTTCTTTTTTTTTACACCATAACAGCTTCTGTGCATAGTGATAAAGCTCAATTACTTAGCACAATGCTTTACCAGGCATCCTGATTTCAATCAATAAATATCGATCGAAAAGAATTGGTATTTGTCATTTAAGCAATGTCCTTACAATAATTTTATTAATAATTATTTACGAATAAATTAATTTACAAAATTAATCTAAATGTAAATAATAACAAAAAAATTTCACTAATTTTTTATTTTATTTTTAAGGTTAATATGATAATTAACATTTTTTCATTAATATTCTAAAAAATATTATTGTAAGGATATTATTATAAGAGCAAAAATGAAAAGTAAGGGTAGAAGTATAAATGAGTAATATATTAATAAAAATAATATCTTGAAGCATTCTTTAAAATATAGAGATTAAACAAATATTTATCCATAATGCATGTATACCAATAATTCATACACTTAAAAAAAATACGTACATTGATAATACATAAAAGAAATGCACATATCAGCGCTTTTGTCATATGTTAACAACATGTGACATGTTGACCTCTTTTAAGTTTTGGGTTACATCAAATACTATACTACGCGACTTATATTTTTGCTTCCATTATCGAAACCGACAATGGGAGGGTTATTTTTACTTAAATTTTTTCAAAGCCTTTCTTACCTTTTCTTTCTCTTTTCTTTATCCTTTTTTTTTTTGGATGACATGAGACTATTGCTCAAATTATAACTCATATTACATGAGAGTATAACTGATATGTATAATTATATATATATATACTGAGATCTGTTGACATTAATGTTGATATGGCACCGCTCATATTTTTAACCCTCTCAAATATTTAAAGGACGTCAAACTCCCAACCTGGGAGAAAGACTGCCTTCACTCAAGCTCTGGGACTCCAAGAAAAGACATTTAAATTAAACCCATGCAATGAATATGCGGAGGCTCGAACCACTTCCCTCTCACATTTGTGAGGGAGTTTAGCCCAAGTGGTTCTCTTTTCTTCATCCTTGAACCTACATTATTATTATTATTTTTCACGTATTCTCCAATACTTGAAACAGCCCCACGTCATATCCACTCTAAGTGGTTTTTTGAAATATTTCCGTGGAGCCATGGGACGAATGGCAGAAACTTGTCTTCTAGCTTGCCTTTAGCTTTCTAGGTTGTTTTATACTCGTCCATGAAGGGAAATAATTGTCCTTCATGGGTGGTATTTTTATTCCAATAATTTTACGAAGTTCATAGCATCATTCAATTCCATTTATTTTGTACTTCCTTCTTTTAGATCTAACTTATTTCAATTATTTCGATATGATATTCCAATTCATCATTGTCAAAGACAACTATTTGTATTTCTCTTTTATATGTATTTTTCTTGCGACTTTTAAGTAATGTTTTAACTTACATCACCAGATTTATAACTTCCAAGATCAAATCATATAATATAAGGGTTCTTAAACTGAATTTTACTAATTTCTTCATTCTCCCTTCTCTCTCTTTTTCTTTCTCTTAACTTCCGTTTAAGTTTTAACTTTTTTCTTTTCTTCCTCTACATCCCCCACTTTATCATTATCAAGTCTTACCCTATCCCATAGTTCACATCTGCCATTCAATATCAAAGGTGGGTAGTATGTATTAATTGATCTAGCAAAAAATATAGTTAAGATATTCCATTCAATATTAAACATTGATAGTATGTATTATCTAATCTAACAAAAAATGGAGGAAGGAGTAAAAGTTAAAATGTAAGTAGTAAATATAGCTTCTAATTTGGAAATTTAATAAATTAAGTCCTTCATTTTAATTTTTAGTTTCAATTTAATGAACATTATGAACGAATAAAATTTGAATTTTGCTCATATACAATGGCTAAGAAGTCACAGGGAAAACATAATCCTTCCGGACCGAGGATGGAATCAAGTACAATGAACGTACCTGCATCCCAAACATATCCGCTACCGTATCAAAAGTGCTTCATAATTTATAAATGTGATGCAAGCTATCAAAAGAAGGTTGATGAAATGACAATTAAAATTATTCCAGAAAGACATATTCAACCATTTCACGAAATATGGATAATTTTATGTTCAATGATTGGATCATGCGCAATGTGCTACTTAGGCAAGTGGCGCATGAAGAATGTGATAAAGATAAGGTGTGGTTTGAATATGGTGGCCAATTAGTACAATTATCAATTAGTGAGTAGTGCTTAATTAAAAGACTTTGCTATGGTGCATATAGTTGAGCACAAAACTGAAATTCCTTTTGAGTATAAAAAGTGCCAAAACATGATTTGCGAAAAATTTCAAGTTGTTCATCACTAAGTTGCTTTTTTTTTTAATTCATATTAGATTAATGATGACAAATTAGTAACTTTTACTTTCAGCTTGTTGCTTTCTTTTTTTATTTTGGAATATTTATCGTTGACATTTTCTGCATAGCAACAAATATAATTCTTAGCACAAACTAAGTTTTCAAAGAAATAAATTATTCTAATGAATTAAGAATGATGACATAAGTTATGTGATTGTGAGATTGTGTATCGCATGTAGTCGTGTATTATAGAAAATCATGTATAACACAACTAAGGGTTGGGCGTTACATGAAGTCATGTATCAATTGGTAATCTACATAACCCATCTCATGAAGAAAAATAGTTTTCAAGTTTGTGTTTTTTATTATGTTATGAGAGACCCACAACAATTTCATTTATTTCTTCAACGTTGCTTTTTTTAAAATAAAAAAAATATCAAAGCCCTATGAACTTATTACAAGAAGGAAAATTGAATACTTACCTTAAGAAATTGTCAAATGTGGTAGTAATGAAGTGTTCCAATGATCGGCAGTAGAGAAGTGTTTCGATGATTGGCACTTCCAATTCCGGCTTTTGAATGTTAATGACAACTCTCAACTTCTTTTCAAGCTCCAAAGTCAAATTAGCCATGTACAGGAGTCGTGTAATCCATATTATCCATTTTAAGTTGAAGATATTCTAGTAACTTCATGGGACTATTTAGAATGTATTTAAACATTTTTGTGAAATTTTATTTTTAGGGTTAAAAGTGTTATAAGATATCTGTCATAATTAGGGATGATAAAAAAATATGGGTTTAGCCCATGTCCACACATTTAAAAAATATGGATCCGCATGCTAAAACTTAGATCAAGCGGATCTGAATCTTTATATCTAGAAAATCAGATATCTGGATCAGCTTTAATTTTTTTATTTAAATTAAAATTAAATGAAAAAACATAATAGGATTAACTAAAAAAAATATAAGTTAAATTAAATTAAAAAAAAATCGGGATCCGCATTTTTTTTGTGTGGATTTGCTGTTTTTATAATTTATTTGTTGATTTGTAGTGGTGTTAGACTTGGATTTATGTTTGATTTATATTGTGGTACTTTTATTTGTGAATTTATGATGTTTTATGTTCTTTTAAGTATTTAATTGTTGATTGTTGAATTATGATTGAATTCTATTTAATATTATTAGGTAAATTATTAAATTTTAAATTGTTAAATTTCAATTTATATGGATCTGGATACTTGAGATATCTGCCAGCAATTCATGCAAATATTAGTCGGATCCGAATCCGAAAATTTTTTAATAGATGTAGATATCAAAATATCAAGGCCTATCTGAGTTCAGATTAGCCATCCCTATCCGCAGTTACCTCCAAAGTGTTTTATGTTGTGTTTACTTGCTGGAGTGGGAGTGTGGAGTGTGGATTCCTCTCACTCCAGCGTTTACTTACTTAAAATGGGGAGGAATTGGGAGTCCCACTCCGTGGGCCCCACCCATTTTTGGAGTGGGGAGTGGGAGTGGGACTCCCATTGGGGGAGGTGGGAGTGGGAATTCACTCCCACCTCTCCTATTTCTACCCTTTTTTTATTTTATGTTTTATAATTAATAAAATAAAATAAATAATATTATATTTATTTAAATAATAATATTATATTTAACTAAATAATAATTTACATTGATTCTAAGTTAAAATTATTTTAAAATAATAATATTATATTAATAGAGAATTAATAAATATAATATTATTATATTTATTTTAAAAATAATAGTACTATATTTATTTAATAATAATAAATACTTTATTCTAAGAAAATATTAATTTTGTACTAAATAATATTATATTATTATTTTATATAATAATAAATTTAATATAATTATATTAAATAAAATAAAATAACATTTCATTTTATATTAAAATTACAATTAATAATTTATTGTTCATAATTAAGAATATTAATAATTATAATAAATTTAAAAATATAATAAAATAAATATTATTCATTAAATATATTTTTTATTAGTTTTGTAATTAAAAATTATAATTCTTTAAATAAGGATAAAATTGTAATTTAAAACTATTTACTCTCAATCCAAGACAAAGTAAACACATAAATTGGATTCTAATCTCCATTACATGCTTCTATTCCAGTGTAAGTAAACAACCTACTCTCACTCCCACTCCACACTCCTAATCCTAGGATTTTCACTCCCCAAAATTCCTAATTCAATCCAAAAAGTAAACACTACCTTAAATGCTTGGGACTTTTAAGCAGCTTTTGATGTGTAGCTTGTAAATAACCATTAGCTTGAGGGGTACAGTCTCAATTTATCCCTCCCGCCAAAACAATCATCTAATACATGAAACGCTGCCGTTTTTGGATTTATTCACCTCACTTCCACTTACGGGCTGCAGCTGAAGGTTGAGGATCACTAGATTAACCCTAACGGTAGCTAGCACATTCATTTCCCGCAATGGCCGACAAGAAACTGAAACAAAAACGTCGGCGGCCCGACCCGACATCAGATGACGAATCCGAACTCCCCTTCAAGAATATCCTTAAACCCGACCAAGCAATTCTCGAAACCCTTAAGCAACTCTTCTTAGCCGCCACCACCACAACCACCGCCGCAGCCAACGGCGCTTCAACTTCCTCCTCGTCATCAAAACCCCTAACTCTATCAGACCTCAGTCTCTCTGCCACGTGTCGCGAAGTCACCGACCTTTCACTCTCCGCCGTCCAATCAACCATCGAAACCCTAATCCTCCAAATAGCCCGCTCCATACTCGCCGGCAACGGCTTCAGTTTCCAAGTCCCCTCACGCGCCTCCTCCAACCAACTCTACGTCCCCGAACTCGACCGCATCGTGCTAAAAGACAAAACTACCCTCCGCCCTTTCGCGAGCCTGTCGACCGTACGCAAATCCACCATCACCGTCAAAATCCTCTCGCTCATCCACCAGCTCTGCTTGAGAAACATCCACGTCACCAAACGAGACCTGTTCTACACTGACGTCAAACTCTTCCAAGACCAGACCCAATCCGACGCCGTTTTGGACGACGTCGCTTGCATTCTAGGCTGCACGCGGTCCAGCCTCAACGTGATCGCCGCCGAAAAGGGTGTCGTCGTCGGAAGACTGACTTTCAGCGACAATGGCGACATGATTGATTGCACTAAAATGGGTATGGGCGGGAAAGCGATTCCGCCAAATATTGATCGAGTTGGTGACATGAAAAGCGATGCCATGTTCATACTTTTGGTTGAAAAGGATGCCGCTTACATTAGATTAGCTGAAGATAGATTTTACAATCGATTTCCTTGTATAATTGTGACGGCGAAAGGCCAGCCTGATGTAGCTACTAGGTTGTTTTTGAGGAAGATGAAGATGGAGTTGAAGTTACCAGTTTTGGCCTTAGTTGATAGTGATCCTTATGGATTGAAAATTTTGTCAGTGTATGGATGTGGGTCGAAGAATATGTCTTATGACAGTGCTAATTTGACCACACCGGATATTAAGTGGTTGGGGATCAGGCCGAGTGATTTGGATAAGTATAAGATACCGGAGCAGTGTAGGTTGCCAATGACAGAGCAAGATATTAAGACGGGGAAGGATTTGTTGGAGGAGGATTTTGTGAAGAAAAACCCGGGTTGGGTTGAGGAGTTGAATCTGATGGTGAAGACCAAGCAGAAGGCTGAAATTCAGGCGTTGAGCTCGTTTGGGTTCCAGTATTTGTCTGAGGTTTATTTGCCTTTAAAGCTGCAGCAGAAAGATTGGCTGTAAAGTGAGAATTATGGAAACGTATGACAGACTGCAAAAATTGGTTAGTGGTTAAGAGTTTTAATCTTCATTCTTGTGGGCTAATGTTTGCATTTTAGTACTATTGTTTTTCCTTTGTGTTTGGGATTAAATTTTTATGATAAAGTGTATTTTAATGGTTCTTACAAAGGACCTTTGCTTCAACAGTCAGGAATGTTGTGTATATGAAAATGAAATCACCAGCAAATTCTCAGAAATTTGACTATTGATTACCTTTTAACAGTTTGTTCTATTGATGTAAGATTTAGTTTCACTGTCCTTATGTTTTGCCAGTTGTGGCTGACTTAACAGTCATGCTGAACTAAACCTTCAGTTTCTATTATCAATTGCTTTGCTTGTTAGGTCACCTCAAACCCCAGTTATTATAACCTCTTGAAAATGGTAAACATGGATAAATGGTTGGAGGAGGGAAAGAACAGACTAATTTAAAGAAACAAAAAAGAACAAATGAAAGAATATGTATCATTATGTTAACATTTTGCAAGGCTAGTTACATTTGACATCAACAGATCAAACCGCTATCATATACACAAGGACAGGTAACCTGCTCTGAAGCGATTACAACAAGAATAAACTACTATCATCATTGGACGTCGACTGTTATCAGATACATGATGATAGATAACTTATTCTGCTCTGAGGCAATGACAATAAGAATCAAATACAAATTATACAAAATTGGTAACATAGATATACTCAAAATTGGTATTTGTACACACATGGTTACCTTCCTGTGGAACCCACTCTTCTTTGCAACCAATGGTGCAAAGATTTCTTCGGCACCTTTAACCTCTGTAGGATCTTAGGTCTTCTAGTTGAAGATTTCAATTCAATATGTAATGTTTTGGCCATATTAGATTCTGAATCAAGAAGTTTCTGCATATGTGCATTTTTATGCTGTATTGAAGGTCCATCCAGAAAAACCTTGAGCCCCAAATCATCCTGCAAAAGTTTAGTTATTGCATCTTTGACCTCCAAGTCATGTTTTGCTTGAATTTTATTGACCTTATTAGGTCCTAAGACAATCATCAAGTCATCCTTTACTGGTACCCCTGCAACCAGAAACATTTAAATGTACCTAAATATAAAGTTGGACACATTTCAATAACTGAATCCAAATAATGTGGATCCTAGAGTTAGTCTTACCGAAATTACAGAGCATCAACAATCTAATGGTAAAACTCTGAGAGATATGTTAATACAGAACCCAAGGTGGTAATAGAGTTAAAGCATGATATGAAATTCAGCCGTACCTAAAGAATAGTTCTCTTTCATCATTTGTAGCACAGCAAGAACAACAATACGAGCCTCAACCTGTGATCACATATTACAAAAGTACAGATGAGTGCAGGCATGGAGTTATTCCAAGCAAGCACAA
Source organism: Citrus x clementina (assembly GCF_000493195.1). Lineage (NCBI taxonomy): Eukaryota > Viridiplantae > Streptophyta > Magnoliopsida > Sapindales > Rutaceae > Citrus > Citrus x clementina. Next base: position 11,875,787 of record NW_006262139.1, on the reverse strand, counting down.
TCAGATGAATAACAATAGTAAGCAACAATTTATAAAGCAGCTTTGGTTTCAAGACTAGCATATTGGTCTCATCCATGTAACATAAATTATATTTGATCTGTTCAATCAACAAATAACTGTTCCCATAATTTCAATGCGTTACTGAATGAAATCTACCATACCTTTGTCAGACCCTGAAGGTCAATTGCTAGGTTTTCAGCAGCACTCTTCTGCAAGTGTACAGCAACTTTTTCAAGCAATAGACTCTGAGGTCTTTGAGAGTTGGTTCTTCTGCAGAGCGTGACCTCTCCTTGGTTTTGATTTTTGTCCTGTATTACTCCTTCACACCACTCCTCAATTACTTCCTTCAGGTAGGTATCATTGGCTTTGTACCTGCAAAATTCATGCTTAATGAAAAGGAAGAAGAATGTCTACTATTTCTCTCAGCATAAAAGTTGACAATGTATAGCACATATCTGCAAATGCGCTATCTATTTTATGATTTCCAGAGATTTGGTTGAGGATATGGTTTCTCGTTGATAGGACAATAAAGAAGATTTATGAAGGATCTATTAACCCCCATTAAGGAGTAGCAGTGAAACTATGTATGTCTTTAGACACGAAGGAAACTGTTGCATAAAAAATTATACTACTTGATTAGTAAGAAATGACGAGCACTAATTTAAATGTATGGCCATAATGTACACTCAATCATGAAGCAGAAAAAGTTCCATGCTGCATGCCACCTGCACTTGTCAGTGAAAGGTATGTGAAAGGAATAAGTTGTTTTAGAGTGACATTCATGCCAACAATCAATAAAAAGCACAGAAATAATATTTAAAGTAGCGACCACATGATGACATGAACAGCAAGCAACATTTGTGAAAAATAGTAAGAAAATGAACTGCAAGACAGTCCAAGAAGAATCCATATTTAACAGCTCATGCCTACCCTGCTTTCCACATATCCTGATATACAGCCAGACATTGCTGCACTTCATGCAAGGATCCATATCTGCTTCGAGCCCTTAAAAGAGTAATATATGTGACCTGAAAATACAAGCTGAAGAATTACACACTGAGTTGATAAGAATCCTTTTCATTTTTTATGGGTTTATAATGCCTTTGCACACAAGCATTACCCATAATGTAAACTGTTTGATCTTCATTATCTAAACCGTTATAATTAACTATTAAACCCTTATCATTGACTATGCTCTTATCATAAGGAACTGTATCTGGAAACAATACACTCGCTTTTAAAGTGTTCACAGATCAGCACGGCATCACTTTAGCTACAGAAAAACTGGAGCCAGACCCAACTTTTATGACTTTACAGTCTTAAGATAAATACAATGATAAGGGGATTGAAGAATAGATCTCTGGTGCACATACCAAGTTTGGCTGTATTTGATAATGTTTCATTTCTTCAAACAATGAAAAGGCTAGCTTCAGTCTTTTACTTCTGACACAAACCTGTGAAGCACAGAGCAAGATGTATCAACATCTAGGGAGAGTCAATATGAGAAAATGGAAAAAACATATTTATCATGAGCATATTTTGAGGGCAAAAATTACAGAACAAACAAGCTTATTCTGACAAGAAAACTTCAGACCTTGATAGCTGTAGTATACGCAACAACATCAGGACTCATACCATCTTCACGCATAATTTTCAAAATCTGCACTGAAGGAAAACCTGGCCATCAGATATACTATATCCAAACTAACCAATCCTTCAAATTGAAGGTGTCAGCTGGAAATGAAATCATATCATTGTCAGCTGGAAATTTGAGTGAAAATTAGGCATTAGAATTTCACCAAATGAGAGTTCAAAGTCATCATGGGATTATGTTCATGAGGATCGTGTTACTGCTAAACTAGAAACAAAAGAACCCAAAGAGAGCATCAAGCTACCCGGACAAAGTTTCTTAATCTCATATGACCAACATAATCAAAAGACATTAATCATGGGATCTGACTAAAAAGGGGCATCCATATCATAATTAAATCAGCAACATAATTTGAGGATTTTTACGTCACAACTGAAAAATAATGCTTAAAAAAAAGAAAAACAAAGTAAATTCAGATCAAAAGTACATCTTACCTGTAAGGCACCTTCTACATTGCCTGATCCTCCACATGCATCAATTAAAATTGTCCAGCTTATATGGTTAGGGGAAAGACCTACTGTCCTCATCTCATCCATCAGAGCCTTTACACGATAGTAATCAGTACAACAGGCCTTCATCAAAATATTATATGTTGTAGTTGTTGGTTTAAAGGAAAACCTCTTGTCAAAGCTTGAATAATGTGAATTAGGCACAAAATTTGGTGTATTAGTGATAGATTGTTTGTCTTTATGCTCCATATTTGAAATCCGATCAGTGTTACCATCGTAATCTTCTCCTAAAGCCACCTGAGTTTTACTTAGTGTCCAGGACCGGAAAAGTCGAAAGGCTCTGTCAAACTGGCAAGCTTCAACACAAGCTTGTAAAAGGATGTTACAACACTGTGAATTAGGTTCACAGCCAGCCTGACGCATCTCTTCAAATAAATGCATTGCCTGCTCAACAAGTCCAGCATTGGCACAGGCATTGATCAATGACGACCATGTAATTGTATTAGGGGTAACACCAGCTGATAGCATGTCTTCTTTAACTTTTAGTGCCATTTGCCACCATTTTGCATCTGCAAAGACCTGGAATTAATGCAAAGGCAATGAAGAGATCAAAATATGGTGCAAGAGCCTTCACTGGATGAATTGTCACTTCTACAAGAAAAAAGTGACCCAAAAAAGGTGAAAAAAAAAGTAATGGTTAGAGCAGATCGATGTGTTATTGTTGATGCGCACATACTGCAATGATATATTAGATATACCTTTACTATAGTGCTATAAGTGAAGACATCCAACTTCAACACTCCTTTGGCCTCTAAATGCTTCACTTCTCCATAAATTTCTTGGGCTAAAACAGTATTTCCAGCAAGACAACATGCCTTCAAAAGTATATTATAAGATGCCATATCTGCCATGACACCAAGTTTCTGGATAAAGCATACGAGAGATACTTTGAGTATTCCAATTTTCAACCAAATTCTAGTATTGAGTGTGTGTGTGTGTGAGAGAGAGAGAGAGAGTACATTACTTGCATATTTTTGTACACTTCCAATGTGAACTTCAGATCATGGGCATTTACATTCATAAGACTGTTGAAAACATATATATTTAAAGTAACATTCTGACTGCGTAAATCCTGCAAAATGTTTCATGTGCAAAGTAAATCAAATATTTCTTAATAGCAGTAAAAGAAACTAGAATGTTATGCATAGTCATGAGCGGCTAGGTACTGCTGCTTGCACAAACACAATATAATAAAGAAAAAGACTATGCATTGGGAATACCTCATAAATGGCCCTAGACTTCATGTAGTCACCGCAGAGGCCACAAACATCAATTATTGTGCGGCATATATACATATTAGGACTACTCAAGTGTTTCTTGGATGCTTCATATGCTCTTAAAGCAGACACCAAGTCCCTTTTCTTTCCAAATTCGCGTACAAAGTTACAGAACAGTATATCTGCACGAGGAACTATACATGCATATCTGCAATACATAAAAGTTAAAAGTATCAAATAGAAGCCAACATAAAAATGCGACAGCAGAGATCCATTGTGCCCCAAAATTATCAGAGCTACAGGCTAGAAATTTATCTCATCAACAATAAAAACATTTAACATCCTTACAAGAACACACAGCAAGGACTATGCAGTCAAGAAAGCAATAAAATCATACCTTATTGCCAAATTTACATCAGGTTTATTAACACAAAGCTGTACAATGCGAAATTCTTCATCGAGTTCTTTAACCGGGAGCCGAAACTCTGAACCAAGAAAATAAACCCATCAGTCATTCAGAGCCAAAAGGTAAATATTCAACAAGTACAGTTTTGTTTTGAAATAATCTTGAATAAATATAGATAGAGCTCAAGCTAAAAACAGTACAAGCAAAGTTCACAAAATAAGAAAATACCTTCAAGAACTTCCATTAAACCAACAAACATCTCCACTTCCCCAGAATCAAGCAACCTTTGACACTCATTTTTAAGCAACTTAAACCCAGACCCATGAAACAGCTCCAATGGAGCAACCCCAAGCTCGTTCAGTTTCTTCAAAACCCCAACAACACAGTCGATCCTCCCTTCGCCAATACTCTTCACAATCCCACTTGCCACCATCTCCAAACTCAACATTGAAGCAAACTTCGAAACATTCCCTTCAGAAACAACTACGCTTTCAACGATCATAGCAAACTCCTCAAGTCTTCCGTCTTTGGCTAGTTTTGAGGCCATGTCGGCGTAATAGTCGTTACGGGAACTGAGGTCCCGTCGGACGGTGGAGAGGAGAGCGGTCTGGGAGGAATGAACGGTGGGGATTGAAGATAAAGATGAAGACGAAGCCAAGGGAAAGAGCTTGGTAACTGGGTGTTTGTTGGGTTTATTGCGGTGGTTGTAGAGGCGAGTTTGGGTGGCGACAATGGCGGACGAGGAGGAGGAGGAAGAGCCGAAAACGACTCTCATTCTCGGCCAAGCGTTGGGCTTTATTGAAATTTTTGAAGCTTGTGGGACTATTTTGATTTTTCCTTTTTTTTTTTTATGTGATTTTGGGTTTGAAGTTGAAGCGGATTGAATTTCAGTGGCAGGTAGCTGATGAGTTTATGATTTTTGTTGGTGATAAGGCTAATATTGTCAGGTGAAAATTGCGTGTGCCGCATTTTTTTCGCTCCAATTTATAACGGTCAACCGATCAGGAAATTCCATTTCATTGGCATCAATATTTTCTGAAATGGAAATGATAAGAGCCACGAACTATTTTATACAAATAAGAATATATAAATTCGCATAAAGAGATTGATTATATAAAATTATCACGGTCTTATTATTATTTTTTAATTAACTTTTTTATACTATATTAATTTGTATAAAATTATTTGTAACTCTTTTCATACTATTGTATACACTTATTTGTGCAAAATTACTTGTGATTATATAATTATTATTTTTTAATTTTTTTGAAAAAAATGTATTTTATGCTTTTACAGTGTGTTTATTAAACGAAAATTAAAATTGACTGGAATCGAAATGATTAGAAATCAAAATAGACTGGAATGAGAATCAAAATAAGTTATTTGTTTGAGCTGTAAAATTTAGAATTGAAATAAACTTCATTCTCATTATATGTTCATTTTGTTTTGGAATCAGAATTAAAATGGGATAAACTGTTTTTAATTACTAAAAAATCTGAAATTAACTATTGTCATAATTATTATTTTATATTTTAATTATTGTGATGATCATTATTCAAAAATTATTATTATTATTGATTATTTGTTGATAATAATTGTATTATTAACATTAATATATTAATTATAAAACTTTCTATTGCAGCAATAACATCAACAACAAACAACAACAACAACAACAACAATAATAATCCATTCCAAAAAAATAAAAATCAAAATCAAAATCAGAATCATCATCAACAACAACAACAAAACCAACAACAAATCATCATTGTCGGCATCATCACCATCACTATATCGGAACTGCGGCCATTGGAGACGAAACTGAGATGAAAACAAAACCGAAACAGCCCAAACTGAAATGAAACCGGCAATCAACTGCTACACCACAACTGACGGTCCAATGATGATGAAGATAGAGGTTGATTTTGGCAATGATTGAGGTTTCGCTGCAATGGCGTTTGGCTGAATGTAGATGCTAGAAGTTTAGCTAGGGATTTTTTTTTTAATTTTTTGACATTTATATTTATCATTTAAACGGAGAGCATTTTAGGAGCATTAAAATGTTAATGGGAGTAGAATTGGAACTCTTAGGAATGGAGATTGATTCCTAACCCTTTGAGAATCAATCTCTCATTCCTTATTCCCAAATTGGAGTGGATCTCACAATTCAAATTCTGATTCCTACTCTTATTTTGTGAAGTATACTAGCAATGATTCTTGTTCTTAATTTTGATTCTTCAATTCAGCAAGTAAACATACCATTAATATAAGAGAATATTTTCTGTATTTAAAAAAAAAGAGAATATATTCAATATTATAACCAAATTCAGTAAATTCTACTGTTATGAGTGTTTTCTTTTTGGGTGGTTATAAGAACCTACGTATATATTTGTGGAATTTACTAAGATAAGATTGATCAAGAGCCCGCGATTGCACATGTATATATGGTAAGTTATGATTGGGACTATTGTGCTACTTGTCCCATGGTCCTCCATTCATAACTTGACATGCGCTTAGCCATACACCATTAAGTACATGTTGACCTAAAGGGTCTTACAATCCTTGATTTTGATAATAACAAACAATGTAATAAAGGCAATCTGGGGAAAAATACTTTTGGATCTCATTAGTTGTTCAAAGTCTAAAGCCATTTATGTGAGATCAAGCTTGAAGATATGTTCATCAAGTAAAGACTCAAGCTCAAGACGTTGGTTTTGGTGATATCTTTGTTTTTAATTTATCTTGTAAAGCTAGTTTGTCTACATTTATGGATGATTAGAAAATGTGAGCTCAATAGTCTTTTATGCATTACATTTGTTGCGGTTATTTTTGGTCAACTAGAAAATTGAATAAATGGGGCGATATAAAGAGCAAAACACAGAAAATTTATGTGGTTCAGTGCTTGGCCTACGTCCATAGGATTCAAAAGATCAAACTTCACTATTCAATAATAATTACAGTGAAGTCTTTTTTTATTTTTTTTAGCTATTTGCCTCTAAATTTTGCTTACCGATCATGCATTAAGGGCTTTCTATTTATAATATAATTTTTTGGTATTCTAAGTTATTGATATTTTCTTATTCTGATATGTTTCAACCACTTAATGAGAATTTGATTTGAGTCTACATTTATCTCCTTTGCAAAGTTGATCTAGATTTTTTTCCTTTTTTTTACCGCCACTTTATCTTGTATGCATTTACTTTTTTTAATTAATCATTTGACTTTTCATGCTCCATGCTCTTTAATTAATTATTTTGTTTTTCATGCTCCATGCTTATCTTTTATTAATTATTTTATTTTTCATGCTCCATGCTCCATGCTTCCACTTTAATTCATTATTTTACTTTTCATGCTCCATACTCCATGCTCCATACTCCATGCTCCATGCTTCCACTTTAATTCATTATTTTACTTTCATACTTCATACTCCATGCTTGTTGGGTGATTTGCTTAATGCTATAGGCGTCAATGTGCAAATGTACACAATAAGTAATATATTGATGAATATTCAGATTGTCTCCACATGGATTAATATTATAAGATTTGCTACAACAATTTTAACAGTGTAATTTTAGACCAAATTAAAATAAAATAATCAATGAAACTAATGAAGTAACTAAATTTAAAAAAATGCAATAAAAAAAATGCAAATAGGAAAATCTCAAATCAAACACAAAGATAAACTCAATAGGAAATGACTAGTTGAGTGATTAAACTCACTTAATGATATTGACTATTTTTCCAATTAAGATTCTGTCGCTACAGTATTTACTACAGCACTGGGCAGAACATGCATCCTCAGTTGTCGCCTGTTAAATATCTTATATTTAAATGCAACCTAATAGTGACCAGTTGTTACACCAACATTAGATATATCATTATGCGTTCTAGGATCCAATAGCCCTACAAGGTGAATCCCTATATCAAGTTCTTCACTAATTTTAGATCAAGTATAGCCCTATTGAAATTGAGATTAACTCAACTTGGAAAACTCAATCTAAAATAATGTATTGTCTTAATTTGCTCCACTGTGTCAGACCTTTTTTAGGCGCTTTCTTAGCTAATATCCACTAAATATGTGGTCAGCCAAAATAGGGAATTGCAATAAATAAATAAAATCAAGACAAAATGCTGCAACAAATTCAGAGCAATACACATATATCAGTCAAATAACCACTAAGCTTGTTTATCACTCAACTACAATAAAGTTTAGTTCATGAGTTGAGATAAAACAGTAACAATAATCATTTTAGCCATCAAATACATTCCCATAAATAAAGAAATTGAGTCCTGCTTAGTCTTTGCGATCTTTCCTTCTTTTTCTCCTTAAATCTTCGGTTGCAGCACTCAAATCTTTCTTTTTCACTATTTTCTTTTAGTTTTTCTCTGTTATTTTCTTTTATGATGGCCCTCTCTTTTTCTTTTCATATGTGCTCCTTTTATATCTTGGAATTAGGGCAATTAAAAGCATGTGGCCGCATGTCTTTGGAAACCTTGGATCGCAATCTTTCAGTTAACACACGCAAAATCTTGTCTGCAGTTACTACAGGATTGCTACAGCAACGGCTATAACATTTTCTCTATTCCAGACTTGTTTTATTTCCTCTGTAGCCAAGTTTTTTTGTCATCTCTGCAAGTCTGTTGCTACAGCTCTCTATCCATAAAGCTTGAGCTTTTTGGTCCCCTACAATCATGCACATAATCAAAGCACAAAGTAATTTAAAACACAAAGTAATTTAAAACACAATCAATTTATAAAGATTAAACTTAAATAGATGCTCATGCAAAATGTAACTAAAAATACAATAAAAACACATCATTTACTCTCTAAGTAATATTGGTTTGAGTCTAAAAATGTCATGGTAACTCTCATTTCATAGAGTTATCAATGCTCCATATTTCTACTTTAATTAATTATTTTATTTTTCATGCTCCATGCTTTACTTTTGTGCATGCTACACTCTTGTGTGTGGATTGTAATGCTTTGTTTTTCCCTATATCAATTGCACTCAACTCTTTGGAGCTTGATTTTAAAAGCTTAAAAGAGCTATTTTCTCACTTATATATACATTGGTTGTTGGCTTGTTGTCTCTTCTACCCACCAACTAAGCATTTTCTCACTTATATAAACTGGTATTCTTCTCTCTCGTTCAACAATCAATTTTCTTTCCATCTCTTCTCAAGTTTAGGTTACCTAAATTTTTGGTGAGTATTTGATGTGGTTTTTTTTTAATGCTTAGTCAGTAATGTCTTCGAATTCTCAGGGTTTCTCTGACTCTGAGCTTTATGAATATCCTTTAGCAAAGGATAATTATTGGCTTGTAGCTAGTCAACCACTCGTTGTAAATTTTGCTCTTGCTTTTTTTTTCATCCTTCCATTTTTATTGGGTGGAGCGTAGATAAAGAGGTTAATTATATGGATGAAATGTCAATTGAATTCCTTTGTATCTCTTATGGTACAATCTTGTTCCATTTCTCTATGAAGGCCTAGAGAAAGCAACAAACCTAGTCAACCTCGGCTATGAGTTATCACCATGCATCTTGACTTTTTCACGCTTGGTGTTACACTTCCTTTCCTTTCTTAGGTTTATGCTTAGCAATTTTAAGTGTGCTATTTCTTAATTGAGTTCGAGTGTCTGGCATGCCATGATAGGCATGTACATTCTTTAGAAATAGAGATACCTTCATTGCCCCACATTCCAACAATTTCAATTGTGTTACCAACTGATGGCTATTCCTAATCCCAATAGAGGCCCTCCTATTAAAGGTTGGTATTACATGCGCACTTGGCCTAAATTTTCTCCTCTGATTGTTCAAAAGAAATCTTTTGTGGGTCGTGGAAAGACTTGTGGTTTTTTACTGATGGAGATTGGGAATTTGGGGAATCTAGTGACAGAAACTTTGAATACCGGGTCCAAACTCATTTTTTTACCCCAAGTAATTGTTTGGGTACCATTTTAATATATCATTCGGCAATTTCAATAACTTTATTTCTCTTTTTTTTTTGCAGCAACGTGGAACACACTTCCCCATTCTACCATTGTTTCTAAGAGTGAAAGAGGATTTTTACTGAGTATCTTCAATATTCCATCAGAATATAGATCTTAGGCATTTCTCTCTTAGTTTGGTTTCTTATCAATATTCAGTTTTATCTCCTCCATACATATTTTAGACCCTCATAGAGATGAGTTTTTGCTCTTTTTCTAATATTTTCTATAAAATAGCTTTGTCACGTAATAACACGTATTTATTTTTTCGGGAATGACAATGCTTGTAAAAAGAAGAAGATTGAAAAGTTTCTTCTTGCTAAGATCAGTAGAAAGCTGATGGATAAGTCTACTTTCCATGTCAGAGGGTCATCTTCTCAAGTTATCATTTCCAGTTATCATCAGCAAGAAACCTTGCCTCTACCTATTGTTAATATGACTGCTTATTTGCCATTTGTTAGCTCTTCTGCCGCTACTAACATTCTGGCTTTTGCTAATTTTCCATTAGATTCTAGCCAAAGGACCTTGCCTTTGTTAGAGAACTTACCAAGCTTTGTTTGGAAGGACCCTTCTCAGATATATCTTAATTTCTTCAACCAACTTTTGCCTCAGTACATTTCTTCCAACAATGTGAGGCATATTGAAAGTTGTGACCCAATGGACATCAAGTTAAATAACATTTGTCAAGTATATTCAGCTCCCTTATTCTTGGTGTTTCAATACAATTGGCTCTTAGTGTCTCTTTATTCAAATTATCGTTTATTCCACTACAATGTAGCTTGCCATCTAAGTATTCAGAAGGAAAATCAAAAGTTTAAAGCTGCAAAAGAATACTCTAATTGAGTTTAGACGAGCCTTTGAAAGGAAGATTGTTGAACTAGAAGAGAGTTTGGCTGAAGAAAAAACTCCCACAAAACTTGTTGACGTCTTGAAGATGCTCTAATATATAAAATGGCTGCTCTAACTTTTTCTAAGTAATGATTTCTATGAGTCATACCAGCTTGAACAATTAAATTAATAATATGACACACACATCTCACATGAAAAAATTTTGAACCACATGCAGGCGTGAGAGTAGAAATATTCCGCAAAAACATATCAATTGCAGTTGTATTGGCAAGTGCATTATCAAATGATATACTAAACAATTTATCAGTAATTTCATATTCTCTTAAAACAGACATTATAGCTGCATAAATTACTGAACCAATGTGAGGATATTCTAATTCACGAAATGCAAGCAATTTTTTTTTTCCAACCTCCATTTACCATTAATCTCATGTATAGAGTGCGAAGTCACAAAAAAATAACCAACCATATTAATACCAATCCAACAATCAGAAGAAATTGAAATAACACCATTAAAATTGATAAAAGTATAAATTAAAAGTTTTTTCATGTCATGAAAATTTTTAGTTAAATCACATTTTAATGTATTTCTAGGCACTTTCTTAAGTTGAGGCTGAACATACCTTTGCAGAAAATTTATTAGACGTTCATCTTCTGAAAATGTTAAAGGTTGTTCTGCTGCAGCAATATACCGAGCCAATCCTTCTCGCATGTTCTGTTGTGAATATCTACATGATGTCATACCAGAAGGTCCAGAACCATATCGTGAGAGTTGGGTTTGTGTTGGGTCTTGTGGCGCGTGTTTTGTCTGACAAGTTTCCATATGTCGTCTAAGATGTCCATTTCCACCATTGCTTTTGGCACTTAAAGCAGATTGACAATATTTGCACACTGCTTGATCCATCATTTCACCTTTTTTGTTTTGACATTTTTCCAAAGTAAAACATGACCAAACAATCAATGTTTTTTATTGTTTGGAGGTAGTAGTAGGATCAGCAGTCGAAGAAGTAAAACCACTTTGACTTGCTTGAGAAGTAGAAGGCGATCGTTCAGGTAGGACAATAAATATATTACTTGGATCAAATTCTAGTGCAACAATTTCTTCATTTGCAACTTCCTCACCCTCTTCAAAATTAAAATTCTCATCTAACTCGAAATGAGAGTGAGACATTTTATATAATTAGCGTTTTGGTAAATAAAGGCGGCTGGAATGTATTTGTGCGGGTGAAAAAAAGAAAAAAATTATTGAGCAAGAGAATGGAGATTCGTGTGTTAAATGGTGTTGAATGATGTTTTGCTTTTGTTTGAGATTTCAGTAACAAAGGGAAGTTGTTGTAATTGTTGCTTGAATTGTAGCAAAGTTTTGAGAAGATTGGGCAGAGCAGAGAGTAGAGATGACTAGATGAGACAAGAGAGATAACGAGAAGATAGAGATTGAGAAGTGAGATAAGTTCGAAAATAATTTAATCGTTTAAATAGAATAAAAAAGTAAAAATATTAACGGTCAAAACGGGGCAAACACGCAAATCTTCCTGCAAGGCTGCACCTGCAAAGCTTCCTACAAGGCTGCAATAAATTAAATTGTTGCATTTAATCACTCATTTGTCCGTTGGGCGTTCGATGAGTAAAAAAATTAATTTAGAATTTTTTTTGTTATTAAAAATCAGAAATAGTTAATTGCCTAGTGCCTATGCTATAAAATTGACTAGTCAACTAGTCGTATCAATTTTACTGTTAATTCAATTGAATTCATAATTTTTTTGTCCGTTGGGTGAGTAATAAAATTAATTTAGAATTTTTTTGTCATTAAAAATCAGAAAACATTAATTGCTAATCGGTGCCCAACTGCCCATGCTGTAAAATTGAGTAGTCATATCAATTCTACTGTTAATTCAAAAAAATTTTGTCCGTTGGGTGAGTAATAAAATTAATTTAGAATTTTTTTGGTTATTTAATAATTAGAAAAAATTAATTTTTACGTGCACCGTGCACATGCTGAATTGAGTAGTCATATAGTACACTACTATACTCATATCAATTTTACTGACTTACTGTCACACTTGTGAAATTTGAAAATTTTGTCATTATATGCAAACATGGAGACGTGCAGATTGCAGTGTAGTCAATTCAAGTTTCAGAATTTGAAAATTGTGAAAGTTGCAAGCATGTTGTAAAATTGAGTAGTCATGTCAATTTTATTGTTATGAGTCTTGTGACTGTAAAATTTTAAAATTATGTGTAGTGCAATCAATTAAAAATTTGAAAAATTGTGAAAGTTAACCGACAATGATGTTTAAATAATAAAAAATTGGGATCATTATGCATTTGTGCTCATGACTCATGAGTTTGTGTGTAGTCTATAGATTACAATCTACAAACACTTAAAGTCAACATTCAACATGTGAGTATGAGAGTAATGTGACATGTCCAACTGTAGTTCAACACTTTTTATTAGCTTGTATAGTTGTTTGATACTTTTTCATTTTGGGTTTGTGCCAAGTGCCAACAACTCAACAAGACAACAATGCGATTTTTTTTTTTTTTGGTTTTGGTCCTTTTGGAAATAAATTTCATTTGTTTTAATATTTTCATTTATTTTTTAAATAATTTAATATCTTTTTCCTACATGCCAACCAAGCACTTGCCTCACAGCTCCACAAAAATTAAGATCTCAAGATTCATTCATTCACAAATATTTATATTTCACTAAATATTTTTTTACTTTTCTTACTCCCATCGACAAAGTAAATAAAATTAATTTTTCTCTTTTTATTACTATCTAATATTATATATACACGCCATTATGTTATGATGCTTCACAATTCTTATTCTTCTTCTTGTTCCTCTCAAACTTTCCAATATTCTAAAAGCCAAAATCATTATGAATCCGCAGCAACATAATATGAATGCAGAAGAACCTCAACACCCTCAAGAATACGGTGTTGATGTAGTTGGACCTCAACAAAACGCTAGGCTAAATCAGTCCAGAAGTCATTCTTTAAATGAGCTTTTTCAAAAATTTACTACAATAAAGGAGGAAATAATAGATAATAGTTTGCATCGTCCTTACAAACAGATGATCTTGAGGTGCAACTATTGTCATCAAGAAGTTATTTATTCAGACAGCCATGGCACCTTGGGTTTACGTCGGCACGTGTCAAATTGTTTAGCTCGCCACCTTAGCCTAGATAGAATTAACCTTGCTCGTTTCCCATATCCATAGTTGTGATTAATAAATGTTTTTTCGTGCTTGTTATTTGTCAATTTGTCGTAGTTCGTGTTTCGTAGTTGTAACTTGTAAGTTGTGACCTATGATTTGTTATATTGATATTTCGTAGTTATGACTTATTGTAACTATTATTCGAGGATTGTATTTTTAATTTTAATTAATTATTATTATGATCTATGGAATTAAATTTATGTATTATTGTGTTATGATTGGTTATTGTGAAATATAATATATAATTGTGAAATTGTGATAAACTAATAATAAAATGTTAATTGCTCTCTTAATAAAAATTAATATGATTATGATTATGAATTTATTATTATTATTATTATTATTATTATTGGTGGGCTTAAAAAAGCACGCCAGGCACGTAGGCTTTTTTAGGCATGCTAAAACAAAAGTTGGTGGACTTTTTTTGGGCACGGCCCACGGCACAAGTGGGTTGGTGGGCCGTGTCGTACCGGCCCACGAGCCCTTGTGGGACGGCAGTTGCCGGCACGACCTATTGGCCATAGTTAACTATGACGTGGGCTTGAAAGTAAGGCCTTAATTTCCTAGTAGAGATTACCAATACTAAGGCCATCTTTTCTATCATCGAATATTTCATTTTAGCATCTAGCAGTGCATGGCTCACGTAGCAAATGGGTTTTTGCACATATTCTCCTCTCTTATTAATAATGAGCTCACTATTGAGTCTGACACAGCAAGATAGATATAAAGATTCTCCCCTGACACTGGTTTAGAAAGAATTGGAGGACTGCCCTTGTACTTTTTCAATTCATGAAACTTTTTCTTACATTCATCTGTCCACACTAGATTTTTCCCCCTTAGAGAGTTTTAAAGAATGGCAAGCATTTATCTATTGCTCATGAAATGAAGCGACTCAAGACAACAACTCTCATTGTCAGTCTTTGAACCTCATTTATTGTCTTTGGTGATTCCAAATCCAACAAAGCTTGAATATTCTCTAAATTAGCTTCTATTTCTCGTTGACTAACCATGAATCCCAAGAACTTTCCCGAGGATACTTCAAAAGTACATTTACTTGGATTTAATTTTATATTAAAATGTTTCAGGATTTTGAAGGCTTCTTCCAAGTCCGTGACGTGATCTTCCATTTTCTTGCTGTTAACAAGCATGTCATCTACATAAACTTCAATATTTCTTCCAATTTATCTAGTAAATATTTGTTGACTAGTCTTTGATAGGTTGCTCTAGTATTTTTTTAACCCAAAAGGCATTACATTATAATAATACAAGCCTTTTATTTGTAATGAATGTTGTTTTCCTCCTCTTTGGAGGGTGCATCTGAATATGGTTATAACCTAAGTATGCATACACAAATGTGAGTAATTCATGTCTTCCGGTTGCATCAACTAACTAATCGATCCTGGGTAGAGAAAAACTGTCTTTGGGGCACGCTTTGTTCAAGTCAGTAAAATCTATGCAAATCCTTCATTTTCCATTTGGTTTTTTTACCATCACTATGTTGGCTAACCAGTTAAGGTAATGCACTTCTCTAATAAATCATACTTTTAGCAGTTTATCAACTTCCTCTGCAATTGCTTCATATATTTCTTTATTAAAGGACCTCATTTTTTGTCCCACTAGTTTGTAACCAGGATTAACATTTAGTTGATGGGCTATTACTTCAAGATCTATACCACGATGTCTTCATGGGACTATAAGAACATGTCAGAGTTGACTCTGAGAAAATTTTTTATTTGTGCATGTAATTCTGAAGTTAGCGATTGGCCAACTCGAGTAGACTTACTTTAATCTCCTTACTACAATGGACAAAGTCTAATTCTTCTATCGGTGAGCCTCTTTACTCACTTTTTTCTTTCCTTAGGTCAAGCATAATCTGTAGGTTTTCATGTTTGTCCATCTTGCCTTTTAAAGTTGTAGTGTAGCATCTTTTGGATTCTTCTTGATTAGCTCTTAAAACTACAAATCCTCCTACTATAGGAAACTCTATCATTAAATGATAGGTTAAAGTTATTGTTCGAAACATGTTTAAAGCCGGTCCTCCTAAGATGACATTGTAAATTGACAAATGCTCCACTACCAAGAAATTCATTATCTTAGTAACTTGGTGGGGTAGTTTCCCAAATAGTCATTGGCAACTTATACTACCCAAAGGGATCAAACATTCTCCTCCAAAACCAATCAAAGGTGTGCATATTGGCTTTATTTTTTCTCTTCCAATCTCTATTTTTATCAAATGCTCCTACTATAGGAAACTCTATCATTAAATGATAGGTTAAAGTTATTGTTCGAAACATGTTTAAAGCCGGTCCTCCTAAGATGACATTGTAAATTGACAAATGCTCCACTACTAAGAAATTCACTATATTAGTAACTTGGTGGGGTAGTTTCCCAAATAGTCATTGGCAACTTATACTACCCAAAGGGATCAAACATTCTCCTCCAAAACCAATCAAAGGTGTGCATATTGGCTTTAATTTTTCTCTTCCAATCTCTATTTTATCAAATGCTACTACATACAGAATATTTGTTGAACTTCCATTGTCTATTAGAACTCTATAGACCTTCTTATTCGCCAAGATTATAGAGATGACTAGGGCATCATTCTGGGGCTGATGTATTCCTCTTTCCGCTTGGCTTTTTTTTAGGTCTACTCATTAAATCTACAAGGAAAACCCTCGGTGTACTTCTAGTCTCTTTAACATGAGCTTTTTGAGTCCTATTAGAATCTCTTCTACCTGTGGGTCTACTTAATATAGTTCTTATGGGTATGCCACCTACGATGTCTTGGTCTTTTATTCGCACAATTCCAGATGTTGTTGTTTTTTTGTGGAGCATTGGATGGGACCTCATTAGGCATCCATTTAGCACATTTTCTTACAAATTCTTTAAGATATCCTCTATGGATAAGGGATTCTATTTTTTCTTTGGAATCGAAACAATCTTTAGTGTTGTGACCATGATCTCAATGGTACCTATAGTATTTATTTTTTTTTGTCCCTTCGATTAAGTGTTGTCTTGATATCCTTGAATTTCTGCAGCAAATATGAGTTCCTTATTTGTATCGACAACTGCTTTCTGGCCACATTAAGTGGTGTATAGCAAGGGAACCTAGTGTACGGAATCCTTGGACCTTTGTTTTATGGTCTACTTATTATTTCTTTGTTTTCAACTAGTTCTTCATTCTTCTTCCTCTTACTCTTTGTGAATCCAGGTCAACCTTCCTTTTTGCATTAGTTAATTCATCTACCTTAGAGTATTTTTGTGCTCTCGACAGCAACTCCATGCAAGTTCTTGGTGCATTTTTTATAAGTGAATAATAAAACCTTGCTAGTTGTAACACGGCCATAATGACTGTCAAGGCCACTAAATCACTATAGTTTTCCACCCTTATAGCTTCTTTGTTGAGGTAGGTAATGTAATCTTTTAACTACTCATCCTTCCCTTACTTGACCGACAAAAGATGAGTTGAAGGAAGTTGATGGTCTCTAGCTCTAATAAATTGGGTAATAAATATTTGACTTAGCTAGGCAAATGAAGAAATTGATCTTGGTTTTAGCTTTTTGAACCACCTATGTGCTGCTTTAATGAGTGTCAGCGAGAATGCCCCACATGGCTACTTTTGATGCTCCTTGTAGCTCCATCCAAGACCTGTAGGTCTCAGGATGTGCTGTTGGATCTCTTTCTCCTTTGTATAACTTTATCTGGGGCATTTTAAATTTTGGAGGAAGTGATGCATCCAATATGTCTTTTGATTAGTATTAAAAACTGTTTGATTATCAAGTGATAAAAATATTATTTTGTGCTTATATTATAATATATATTTGTATTTATGCAATATATTAAGAATTATTAATTATGTTTTAACTACATCTAATTTTGTGTATTTTTGTGTGTTTATTAGGTAAAATATTAATTTCATGTAATTCAAGGTTCCAAACAGATAAACGGATATCAAATTTAGATTCCAAAGGTCCGAAAACCTTAAAATGAGTCAAGACCGGTTTAAAATTGAGTTTGTGTACAAAGTTGACTTTTTCTATTGACTAAATACTGATTGGATGATAAAATGAGCTTACAATAGATTCATGATAAAATGAGCTTGCTAAATCTCAACCATTCATGATTCAATGCCACGATCGTGCCACGTTGCAATGGTTGGTGAAGTAAGTTGTAGAATCCGAACCTTTGTATTCGGGTAGACCCAATTCACCCATTAACCTGTCAAATCTCAACCGTTCTTTGACCAAATCGGACGCTTCACAAGATGCCACATGTAATGTTGACTTTTGAAGTTTGACCAACCGTTGGATCTTGATCTAATGGTTGTGTAGAGTGCATGCACAAAACTTATGATGGATCGCAATACACTGGATTATGAATTTATTTTTCTATAGGTAGAGTCTCATTTTTATGTTTTGATTATCTCTCTTCTTCTCAATTTCTCTCAATTTCCCCGTAATCTTGTTTTTCAGGTATGTTTTTAATATTTTGTATAATTATTTTTATAAATAAATTTAGTTTTATTTTCAATTTTAGTTGTTTTATTACTTTTAATTATGAGTAATTTAATTTTAATAATTATTTTTATTTCAATTATGCTTAGCTAAATAATAATAGTTAGGGTAAGGTGTAACTCTTAGGAAATAAATATGATTTAATCAAATTCTATTTTTAATTATATAAATTAAATTATTTTCTATTTAATTTTATACATATTTTTTATTTTGAAATTTTGATTTATTGTAGACAAATAAGGAAGTTTGGCATAATAAATTCTTAATATCTTAATATAAGGTATGGTAAAATGGTATTTTAACTTATTGTAGACAAATTAAATTTTGGCACAATAAATACTTAATCCATAATAAAATTAGTGGGAAAATAATAATAATTTATATAATTAATCTTTTTGGCATTAAATCTAAAAAATGGAAAAAAGAATTTATTAAATTTTATTTACTACTAAAAGTGGATCCATAACCCTAACTAATTAATTCCATAGTTTCATTTTAATTAAGTTATTTATATTCAAGTTTTATTTTTATTTTTAGATAAAATAAAATAAACAAATTAAATCTTTTCTCTGTGAATCGACCTCGGACTTATCGAGCTATAATATAACAAGACACTCAATGTAGAGTGTCATCTTTGGTGAATGAAGGTTTTATTTCCTCCATGTATGGTCCAATTGGAGTTTTCCCAATGTCATATATCATTTTCTTGAGTTTTTCTAACTATGCCTCCAAGCTCGCTGAGTTAGAGTTCAATGCTTGTCGAAGATCTTTTTTTCATAATTGGCGTGGCTTGCATGGCTCCTAACTCGTAAGTCATCTTGAGATCTTTCTCTTTCATGACCATGCTATTGATCATGATACTAGTGATGTTGTTGTTGCTCCTCAACTGGTGGGATAGACCCATGGTTCCTTTGGCTCTCTTTATACTGGAGCACCAAACTCATGTTTTGTGTCAGGTCAGCCACTTATTGCATAAGCGGCGACTGCGGGCCCATGTTGTTGTGCTGCCTTCTTGGGGGCTTGGGACCCACAGTAACTCATGGCCGCAATGAGTGCGTTGGCTTCGCTGACTCATGATTTTATGTTGATTGAATTTAATTACAACTAATTATATCTTCCCTACAGACGGCGCCAATCTGTTGATACTTATTTTCAGTCAACTAGAAAATTGAATAAACGAGATGATATAAAGAGCAAAATACAGAGAATTTACGTGGTTCAAGGATTAGCCTACGTCCACAGGATTCAAAAGAGCAAACTTCACTATTCAATAATAATTACAATGAAGTTTTTTCTGAATTTTACTTGCCCATCATGCATTAAAAGATTTCTATTTATAAAATAATTTTTCAGTATTCTAAGTTGTTGATATTTCCTTATTCTGATCTGCTTCCACCACTTAATTAGAGTTTGATTTGGAGTCTACATTTATCTCCATCTCAAAGTTGGTCTCTGAAGCTTCTAGATTTTTTTCTTTTTTTCTCTCTTTTTTTTTTAATTACCGCCATTTTATCTTGTACAAGCATACTCTATTTTAATTAATTATTTGACTTTTAATGCACAATGCTCCATGCTCTTTAATTAATTATTTTCTTTTTCATGTCTCATACTCCATACTCCATGCTTCCACTTTAATTAATAATTTTACTTTGAGAATATGTCCTTTTCACCCCTAAGGTTTGATGTAATAACTCATTCCATCCTTAGTATTTAAATAATAGCACATTTCATCCTTATTTTTTAAGCAATAGCTCAAAACACCCTTTCATTAATTTATTGTTATTACTATATAATTCATTGAGGGTAAAATATGATTTTTATACTCCATGCTCCATGCTTCTATTTTAATTAATTATTTTATTTTTCAAGTTTTATGCTTCATTCTCCATGCTTCCACTTTAATTCATTATTTTACTTTTCATGCTCCATATCTTATGCTTCTACTTTAATTAATTATTTTATTTTTCATGCTCCACACTCCATGCTCTACTTTTATGCATGCTTCACTACGAATTTGTATGCTTCACTTTTGTGCATGGCTTTGCATGCTTCACGTTTCCTTTTCATGCTTCTTGCTCCATGCGTCATACTCTACTTTTGTGCATGTTTCACTCTTGTGCATAGATTTGCATGCTTCACTCTCGTGTATGGATTTGCATGCTCACGTTTTCCGATATCAATATTCACTAAAATTCTTGAATCATTTTTTATTACCAAAATTCTTGAATCTTTTATTACATTCTGGTTTGGTGATGAATGTGCTTTCAAAATACTAGAAGAAAAACGAAAGCCAAATATTTTATCAGAATGAATTTTTTTTAGGTATGTGGATTGATTTGAAAAAGTTTTAAAAAGTTTTAATCTATTGAAAAATATGAAGAACTTATGTGCTCTTAATGTTATTTTTGAAAATCTAAAAAAGGACATTTTATATTGTTTCAAAATTTTTTGGACACTTTTGTAATTATAAAAAAAGTTTAGGTTAAAATTATAAATATTGAGAGAAGCCCAAAGCTGCTAGCCGGAGAAAGTGGCTAATCAGCTTGTTTTCCAGAGACAACCGACGAGCCGATTTGGAGAAAGTGGCTAATCGGTTTACTTAAAGTGAAGCCAGTCTGGTAAAGCGGCAAGTCGATTTCACGCTGATTTTGAATTTTGTGTTCCTAATAGCTAGTTTTTACTTAAATCTATAAAAACCCATTTTATATCCGTTAGAGTGGTTATTGATATTGAAAATTTGTCTATTCTCTTAACTTTGAAAAAACTCTTGATCTCTCACTTGCTTTTATTCGTAACTATTTACAAACTTGGGCTTAGATTTGCACATCTATTTTTTGGGAGGAGTTTATTGTTCACAAAACTCATTTCTTTCAAATTGAGTGTTGGGAAACACGTGGGTGAAGATGGTATGCGATATACACCTTGGATAATATATAAAACTATATATTGACACTTTGAAGTCGATTATAATTTTCGGAGCCTTGAGATATAAGTCTTGTTTTAGTAGAATCCTCAAGTTTCGGATGGTTTTGAGGCATGGACATAGGCCAGTTGACAATTCACATAAAAATTTGGTCTGTTTATTTTCTTTTTACCTTTCTTTTTTTAATTTTACTTGTTGATTGTGGTTATTTTTATTGTAATATATTGGTAGTTGTTGATGTTGGATTGTGATGTTGTTGTTGGAGAAATTTTTAAAACTCAATTCATTCCCCTCTTATGTTATTTGGCTAGAATCTTAGTATGGGACCACGCATATGAACATGTCTTACTATTTAGATACTGAAATATTTATGGTACAATCTGGAAATATTGCTAGACTAGTTTAGTAATTTATTTCCACTATCAATGTTAGTTATAATTGACTACTAACAACATATCTCAAATTTACTCCTACTACCAACATAAAAAAGAATAAAACATATTCCATAATTTTATTTCTTCATGCAAAATAAAAATAATAATAATAAAGTATTTTTTTTCTAGATTTATTAAAAGTTGTGTGGGACTTTGTAGCAACTAAGGTTTGAATTTTAGGTATTATTTAACTTTATTATTTACATTACTTGCTTGAATAACTTGGATGCTGCCGTTTAGATCCATAACTCAATTAGTCAACAAAACTTACTTTGTTCGTACAACAAAGTTAGAATAACACTAATTAAGGGTCGGTGACATAACTTTTGAAATAAAATTTATTTAAGTAGAGATTTTATTAGTAGAATTATTATAAAAATAATTTATTTAATTTTTAAATTTTTTAATAAGAAATAATTTATTTAATCTTTAACAAATTATACTAAAAAATAAAAAACAACAATAAAATATTTTTAAAAAATTATAAAATTAAATAAATACATATTTATAATCATTAAATAGGATAGAAATGACAAAATCCTCCACATGTTTGGGGTCCCATGGAGCCCCACTCTAAATGGAAAAAAATTTGGATAATTTTTAGGAAATAGAAAAAATAATTCTCAAATTCTTAACGGGGTGGAGTTTGGTTTTGCACTCCTTACCCCACCCCCAACCCGATCCCCATTATAGATAAATATGTTTTTAATTCTTATTTAATAATTTTTATTTTATCAACTATAATGTCAATTAATAATTTTTTTTTAACTTTTATGTAATATAAACAGGATATGAATAAAAGAAAACCCTATAATATTTTTTAACTCTAAAACATTATTATGTTTTCTTTTCTCTTTTAAGGTGCTGCTCTCTTTAAATATTTTTTACTTTTAATATTATTTTAAGATATTATTTCAAACTTTTAGAGATTTTTTTAAAATAATTTAAATACTTCATAATATGGTGATGATTTTATTTTAAGTCTCAAATTTTTAATTTACTGAAATTATATATGTATACTACTATAAAATAGGCAAATGAAAAATAAAATAGAGATGAAAAAATCATTCACCACATGATAATTCTCTCATCCTCACCTCTACTAAATTTATTAAAAAATATGATAAAAAATAAA
This sequence comes from Citrus x clementina, assembly GCF_000493195.1. Classification (NCBI taxonomy): domain Eukaryota; kingdom Viridiplantae; phylum Streptophyta; class Magnoliopsida; order Sapindales; family Rutaceae; genus Citrus; species Citrus x clementina. The sequence continues at coordinate 11,852,942 of NW_006262139.1, read as the reverse complement.
ATTTTTTAATGAAATTGAAAATAAGATAGGTCTCCCCACCCCTACTTCACCCCACCCCCATTGCTATTCCTGAAATAAGCCATGCTATGCACCCGCTAATGAGAGAACCCAAGAAACAGGGGACAACAAAAGCAGCAGACGCAAGAAAGCTACCACCAACACGTGCCACGTAGAAAGAGCCCAAGGGACACATCGGTCAATTCACAAAAAACCAAACACAGCTTCTCGATACGGTACCGTCCGGTCCTAAATCAAAAAGCCCGACCGGCCAAAATCAATCCCAGTAATCAAACCCCAAGCGGGATCAATTTCTTCACAAAATCCCAAAAAAAAGGAGAAAAAAACTACAATCATCTCAATAATAATCAATTAAATCAAGGATATTTTATTTTGTCTTGTTATTGAATTTGATGATCATAAAAGATGCCGCCGAAGCAGCAATCGAAAGCAGAATTAGCGAAGAAGCAGAAGATCGTCGAAGACAAGACCTTCGGTCTTAAGAACAAAAACAAAAGCAAAAACGTTCAGAAATATGTTCAGAATCTCAAACAGAACGTTCAGCCAAAACCCGACCAGTCTAAGGTCGCCGCCAAGGTCCGATTTTTAATCGTTATTACAAAATTCAATTTTTTTAAATTATAAAATTAATCGTTAAATCACAAAAATTGAATATTTAATTAATATTTTTTTTTTAATTACAGAAAAAGAAGGAGGAAGAGAAGGCTAAAGAGAAAGAGCTGAATGATCTGTTCAAGATTGCTGTTAGTCAGCCTAAAGTTCCAGTTGGTAGGTATTTATATTTCTATATTTTTAAAAAAAAATTGGATTGTTGAAATTTGAAGCTTTATTGGTGATTTTATTGAAATTTGGCCTTTGTGTTCAGGTGTTGATCCTAAGTCTATATTGTGCGAGTTTTATAAAGCGGGACAGTGTCAGAAAGGTTTTAAATGCAAGTTCTCACATGATTTGAATGTTCAGAGGAAAGGGGAAAAGATTGACATTTACAGTGACAAGCGCGACAAAGGTTATTGCTTAAATACTTGTAACTTGTTGGTTTTGTTTGTAATTATTTGTTTGTAATGCATGCACTCATGTTGTTCTGGTGCTTGTTTCTTTTAGAAACAATGGAGGATTGGGATCAGGAAACTTTGGAGAAGGTTGTGGAATCAAAGAATAAGGAATACCAGCAGAACAAACCTACAGATATTGTAAGTGTTCACTCTTTAATATTGCTTTTGTGCAATGCATCAGTTTATTCATACCTAATCAATTCCAATTTCACAATGCATGTATGTATATGTGAAGAATAGGATTGTAGCTCAGGGAAGAGACTGCGAGTTTAGCATTTGGAAATGACCTTATTGACTCTATTTTAACTTATTCTATTGTTATATTCTGGTTGGAGGTGATGAGGTTTGATTTGTCTTACTGATCCAAAACAATTATTACATATTCACTAGTTTGTACAACCATAGAGGATACTTGTAACCAATTTCATTTGTTCCGGTAGCTACCATTCTAATTTTATTATTGTTGGGTGCTGCATCTAATTACAGTCTTAGCTGTGGTACTCAAATTTTTTGAATCACTTTTCTCTTGTTTTTGTTCTGGAAATGAAGGGTATCATTGTTTTTGTTGATTAAGGATTACAGCTGTAAGTAATTTAAAACACTTCAGCAATGTTCATGGGTTCTGATTGAAGATGACTGTTGTTTTACCGATCTACATGTATTTGCAGGTTTGTAAATACTTTTTAGAAGCTGTGGAGAAGAAACAGTATGGCTGGTTTTGGGTCTGCCCAAATGGTGGTAAAGATTGCCATTACAGGCATGCTCTTCCTCCTGGATATGTTTTAAAATCTCAGATGAAGGCTCTGTTGGAGGAAGAAGCAGAGAAAATAACCATTGAGGAGGAGATTGAGAATCAGGTGATGAAATTTTCTGAAACTAAGCTGCCTTCCTTTTAGAGTGGCAGTATGTTTATTCTGAATACATTATAGGTAATCTAATATTTCAGCATTATTATTGTTATTATTTATTACTCATTAAAACTTTTCTGATTTTAGCGTGCTAAAATAACAACTACGACCCCTATGACTCCTGAATTGTTCACGGAATGGAAGAAGAAGAAGATAGCTGAGAGAGATGCTGGCTTGGCTGCAGAGAGGGCAGAGAGAGCTAAGAATGACCGTATGAGGTATATCGTCCTGTGTGTTTTGCGTTGTGCACATTTCTTTTCTAATTTTTTGGATCTTAGTTCTTAACATTCTGGTTTTCATTCCCTTCCAGTGGGCGTGAACTGTTCTTGTCAGATTCTAGTTGGTTTGTGGATGATGCTGAGGCATATGATAAATACCAAAGAGAGGAAGAATCTCATGTCACTGAACAGAAGGTAAATCTTCACCCATTACCTTTGCTTATTTCCATAAGATTTGTAAAACTTCACAAACTCTAGATAATTTGTGCAAATATGAATTATTTCTTCATACACCTTCAATATGCTGACCAAGATAACATCGCTCAGTGAGTGGTGGCTGAGAAAAGTAAGAAAATGAGATCTTGCCATCTCTTTCTCCTGCTGGAGATCATTTATACGGTGATGTTGCCTGACAATACCTTTTAATCACTTAAGGGTGCGTTTGACATACTATATTGTATGTTGCATTAGCTGTATTGCAATACATCATTGTATTGGATCAGTTGTATTGTATTATGATGTATTGCATTAGGGTGTATTAAGATATAAGGCATTAGCATGTTTGGTGCAATATGGACTATGTAATATTATTTTATATCATTATTTAATTTACTATTAATTTTAAACTAATATTATTTAAATTTTAATATTTAATTATTTACTATTAGTTATATTAAAATTATTTAGAAATAATTAACTTTTGTACTATAATCAAATAACGTAGTATTGTGTTATATTTTTATATATTATGTAAGATTTATTATTAGTTTAATTAAATTATTAAATAATAATCAATTTATATTATAACAATTAATATAAATAAAAATAATAATATAATATTATTGAATAAGAAATAATAAATTTATATTAATTATTATAATGTAAAATTAAAAGAAAATAAAAATTAATATTGTATAATATTATCAGATAATATAATATTAAATTATCAAATTTACTTTATTTGTTATATTATTAAAAAAAATAATGAGGCAAACTGCCACATTATGGTGCATGGGGCAGCTGCTGGAGCCAAAACATGAGACCATACTGCATAATGCAATGCAGTCTCATGTTACGTGGGGTGCCAAACACACCCTAAAAGCTTTCATCATTGTTTTAAAGTTCCAATATGTCTTACTCCTTGAACAGTACATGCAATACTAAAATGGGCACAAAATAAAAGCTAAATTCCACATCGATGCTTTTAACTTTCACTACCCGTTCCTCTTTACTGATTTTGTTGTCAACTTTGAATCTCATATTTGTAATTTCCTTCAGTTTTATTCAATTAGAATACAGCCTGCATAACAACTGAATAATCTGTTTTCATACAATCCTTAAAGGCTGATCTGTGACTAACTCTTGCGTTTGTGGCCTGAACCCGGGGCCAATTATAAGGAAGTTGCATGACTTTTGACTCTAATGGACCTGCTAGGTTGTTGGGGTATTGCTGTCTCTTGTTTTATTTTCACTGTTAAAGAATGTTTGAAGTGGTAAAGACAATGTTGGTGAAAGTGTGTTGAACTAAAATTTTGAGGAAGGATCAAGTTTTTGCTGTAAAAATACTACCATGGCATAACCTTGTAAGTGAACCAGGTTCTCAGATTCTGTATGACGACAATATAGACACAAGTTGATAACTTAATAAAGTGGCTTTATACTGATCGTTGTTTGTTCTGCTGATCTCACTTCAGGCCAATGGCAATTCTGCCAGAGATGGACCAAGTAACTCAGCAAAAGCTGGTCAGGAAGATGAAGTTGTTCCTGATGATGACGATGAACTAGACATGGACGAGCTAAATGAACTGGAAGCAAGCCTAGCAAAGACATCAATCCAAATTCAAGACCCAAGCAATGGCTCCTAAGTTTGGAACGCACAGATTGTTCAGTCTACATGCATTTTAAAATGTCAACTAGATGCCCCTGTATGTTTCCCCAGGGATGATTGTGAAGTTGAGCTATCAGTGATGCCAGCTGCATAGATTAGTCAAGAAGTTATCAGCTGCCATGCTATCACGGTGTTGTTGTCAAAATTCTGTTGTTATCATCTATGTTTATAATATATCACTATTTCTGTTGTAGCATTCCTGATTCCTGGAAATTATGTTCCATCTGAGAAAATTCTGCTTATGCAAGTAGTATCCTAGTCCACATTAGATACTCATAAATATCGATTGTAGCTACAATAGTTTTATTTAGCTGCGAAATAAATAAGCATTTCTTTTGCTTAATATGTCATTTTAATTAGAGAAATAGGGCTTTCCTAGCTGCACATTTTCATTTGTGAGTGCTTACAAATCATTTGTCGGTTGCAATTTGATTCATTGTTTCCCTTCTAAAGCAAAACTTGAACCAAGTGCCATGTGAAATTTAAGTTCGGAGTCAATTGATGAGACAAGCAATAAAGCTAGAAGAATTGTAAACGAGCGTGGGGATTGAATGGACGGTAGTGAACCAAACACTAAGACGTGTTCCATCAGAACAAAAAAATGATATGCTCTTTAAGTTGTCTTTTGTCGGCTCCAAACATTTCCCATCAAGGGTCGACAATTGACAGTGTGTCCTGTGCAGTCCCATTAATTTGCTGTGATAATGCTTGTGCCTTTTTTATATTAGCGATGCCGTACTCGTTTGCGTCAAAACGTCACCGTTACTATTAGTCTAACAATCTCCTATGAGCACACAACACGTCGTGCTTTTAACATTACATGTTGAAAAAAAAACAATAATGATAATTAAGTAGGCTCTGATGGAAGTTATGTGGCATATAATTTGAAAGTCCCATAAGTAATGCAAGACCGCTTAGGTTTTGCTCTGAAATTTTATCCCAATTAAAGTTCCATCTGGACATGTCAATTATTATTAAGTAAATGATAAATTCTCTCAAATTATAAGTTAATTAATTACATCAATTTTTTTTTCATATGTTTTTATAAAGATCACGTCAATTGGTTAAAGAAATGCTTTAGAAAATAACAATCGGGATATTTAATATTATTCTTTTTGTTATTAATAGTTGATTCCTATGTATACAGTTGTATTTGACCTAACAAATCTTGGTTATACCTATGTTAATCTTATTTTGTGGAATTCTCAACTTAATGTTATAATAAACAGCTTACATGACGTTTTTTGGGATTAACAAAGTATTGATGTTTCAGAATCATTTTTTTTCAGTTTATTTAATAGGCTTTTGATCATAATTTGTAATTTTATCTTTCAACGATATCTTTATTTTTAAAAAATAAAGATATTTCCACATGAGAATTATTCTTTATATCCCTATTAATTATTAGTATCCTAACCCTGAATTACTTTAGTACGACCCTAAGCAAAGTACATGTAATTGCTAATACAATAATCAAGTATAATTTATTCTTGTACATCATATTTATGAACTATAATTTTATAGAACTGTGACAATAACTTTAAGAGATAATGAAGGCGAACCAATCATCTAGGTGTTAAGTGTGGGAAGTATCATGCGTGCCCCCGACAATACAAACACAAAAAGTTGTCTTCCTTTATGGGCAAATGTGGTTTAAGTAAGAAAGTGCTTCATTTCTAGCACTTTAGCACTTTCTTCATAGAAGAAATAGAAAGTTAAGAGTTAAGATAATAAAAAGAAAAATTAACCAGACATGTTACGCATGTGTCAAGATTACTAGATTATGTAATCTAACTATAAACAGTAAATTATTATAAAAGAAAAAAGAACTAGAAAGAGTTAATTAGTTTGGGATAAAGTATTATTGTATAACTTGATATGTAACTACAAAGAGTAAATTCGAAACAGACTAATATTACTTGCTCGTGCTTTATAATCTATATTTGATTTATGAAATTAATTTGAAATAAATTACACAAGCGCCTCCAACGGCGTGGTCGGGTTAGTTGCAGTGCAGCTGTATCCTCTACCAAAATTCGAGTTTGATTCTTGGGGGTGATAAAGGAGGTAAAAATTGTATTTGCGCTTTGCCCACCCCCTTACCTTTTAAAAAAAAATTACACAAATTAAAAATATATTTAAATCGTAATTTTTTGTTCCTGCTATTTCTGTAATATTGCTTAAAATTCCAAGACATCAGTACTTTGTCAAACCTCAAAAATCATCATATAAGCCATTTATTATAACATTAATTTGAGAATTCCTCTAAATAAAACGAACAACACTAAAGCTTGTTATGTCACAATGAAATTATACATTTAAGAGTAAACTACCGTTACAGAAGAATAACGTTAAACATCCCAATTTTTATTTTTTAAAGTTTAAAATTTTGCACTTTAGAATTTCCATTTTGGATACACTACTATTCTCAATAATGTGTCCTTTCAAACATAGAAATAAAGAAGTAATAGTGTATTACTTATATTCACATTTTATAAAGTTCGAAAATTAAATTTTGTTTTTTCAAATAAAAATAGAATCCAAAGTTGTTTTGAAAAACAAAAGCTAGATCATCTATCAACTCCTCTTTTTCTAATTTCTGTGAAACTTACTGATTGACTGCTTGAGAGTTTTATCATTTATGCAAGTGATAAGAACTTGGTGTATGAATATGATTACCCAAATTGGTGTTATCTAATCATCTAAAGCTGTTTTGCTCACGAAGCAAAGTCCACAAAAGTTTGGTAAAATACCAAATTACAGACAACATTCAAAAGCTCTGACCCCACGTGTCTGCATGGATCTTTTGCCCTCTCTTTGAATAAGAATGACTCTAATTTCCTGTCCCTTAGTTAATAATTATATTATCCACACTAAAAAAAAAAAGAAAAAAGAAAAATGAGAGAATTGATTGAACACATCAATTACTTGCCCATTACTCCAAAAAGAAACAGAAAAATTACATAATTCATTAATTTTGGAAAGCTATGTGTACTTCTTCCAGCTCAGCTTCCATTGGCATGTACTATGTCCGTACAAATCTTATGCTCATCCATTCTTAGTGCTTGGCTTTGCCACCTCCGGTAGCTGCTCTTCAATGGCTACTGATTACTGAACCATGCAGACTCTAATGAAAACAAGAAAACAAGGAACCCACGACCACAACTTTAATTCAAATGCTTACCCTTCTAAATTTATCAGAGATGATAATTAAATAGCTTTAAGAGTACACAACTCACAAGCAAAATCTTGCTCAAGTATCAGTAGCAGAAAGAAAGAAAGAGAATTAGAGAGAGAGTCTATAAATAATCCGTAATATAAAAACTACAATACTTAATAACATGGGAAATATTTTTAGCACAAAGCCGGCCTTTACGTATCTTGTGAATTAATTGTATATAAGAGCTTTATAAGCCGTACGGTAGGGGAAAAACTGCCTCCTCTAATATCACCTTCTGTTTCTTTTTCTCCATTCTCCTTCCTGCTACTGGTTTTGAAACTAATTCGACTACAAACTTGATGATGCTGGATATTATTCTAACTTTGATCTGCCCTCTACGCGGCGGAAACCTTGCCTTCTCTTTAGTTATAGCCATTGATACTACTAACTCAGAAAGGTTTTGAGGAAGAAAAATGCAAGCACTTGGAAAAAAAGAACAAGAAAGTTAAATTAAAGAGGCAATAGAGGGTACGATATTGGGTGAACCACAGACAGATGAGCAACATTTATATATATGGTTGTGGCTTTGCGTTGAATTATATCTTGCAACTGTTTGTTTGCTAGTGGTATGGACTAAAAGAATTTATTTTTCTTAATTTGAAATTTTCAAAATTGGAAGTTGTAGCAGCTAGTTGACTCACTGCCGTAACCTTGTTACACGCATGTCGTGCAAGAGCAGATTGGGTCGACCAAGGCAATGATTTTCTACAACATAAGCTTAATTTGGCAGAAAACTAATGTGCTAACTTCTCTTGGCAACCATCATACCATAAGAGCTCAAAATTTTACCCTTTCAGAATCTGAGTTCTACAAGCAGCATTCATTTCTTTCCAATCATGTACATCATCATGCAGAGTTTTACACGTTCATTTCTTCCAGCGGAGAGATGGACCACAACAAGATAAGCAAAATGAACAGGCGAAAAAAGGGAATTTTTTTTTTTTCTCTTTTTATGACTAAAAAGGGAGATTCAAAGTCAAGCAATAAGTTTTCAAGTCCATGCTTAACATGATCAGATACAAGCTCAGAATTTCTTTTTACAGCGTCAAGTTTAAACACTCTAATGAGTAATGACATTCATTATGCTTTAGACTCATTTTTATTGTCCCCCAGTGAAAATGACTAGAAGAACTTGTGTAGCGAAGATAGTAGACAAGTGAAATGGACGTCTACATTATTAGGTAAAGAGAAACAAAATAGTGGAAGCATAATGGGAACATGGGATCAAACCATTTTTGGGTCCAAGACTCTATAATCCATGCCAGAGCATGGAAAACACGGGGAAATACAAAAGTTTCAAAACTTGCCGATGGCAGCAGTGTCCCTTCAATTAGCATCCCATTTAAGTCTATTCTTAGACACAGTTATCATGAGAAACAAATCTTGTGCCAACAAATTGGCTAACGTGTGTACCTCTGGCGACACAGGCCAACTCTCTCATCACCAGTGGCTGTTGCTTGTCAGCCACTGCTAGTCTAGGAATCAGGTTGGGTTATTTGCACTTGCGCACGTGTAGATTGTGTTGTGTGAATCACCAGACAATAACATAAGCCAAGGATTGGAAATCTGCCGGGGAATATAAATTTTCCATGCAATACAGAGGAAACAGGATAAACGCAAAGTCAAGTACGGCACGGGCTAGAAATCAACTCTTTGAATATAAATCTTTCACAGGGCAGTGGTGGCTTTAACTATTGGCAAACAAGGCACTGCTCAAATGTCTCATATTTTGGGAAGACCTCATCTTTTGAGTATGTCCTTAATAATTTTTTAATTAATAAATTTTTTTTAATTATGTATTGTAAGAAAGGTTATCTATATTTGTTAATCTTGGCGTTAAAGAGATAAAATTAATAATATTATCTAACCATTAATTCATTCACTATTAATCTTTTCAAGAAAAAAAATTAAATTCTTTACGTTTTCAGTTTTCTAAGAAAACTTAGTTATTCAACATTAAAATCTTTGACTTTTTGTATTCCTTTTAATTTTTATTAAAAATCTTATAATCTCTAAAATCAATAGATGAAACAATTTCTTGATATCTTATCTACAAAGAAAATTATTACATTCATTAGTTCATTTAAAAAAGAAAAAGTTAATTTCTTAAAATATAAAGTCCATATGCATTATCTGATTATCAATTCATTTTCTCAACTTTTTATGTGCTGCAATTCTAGATATTCTATTTTAAAATAGTATTTTTCATATTTATTTGTTTGTTTATTTTTGTAATGGTTGTAATGGAAGTAAAAAGATATCTTCTTCACTATTTTTTAAGTTCTATTTTTTAAAAAAATTTAAGATCTTCTTAATTATTGTTGAAATTCAAGAACTAAATATAGAACGAACTTTGAGATATTTTATTTTTCTTAGAGTATTGAAGTTGCATAATAAAAAGAGGCCTCATAAAAATAAAAAAAAATTGCCTAAGGCCCCAGAAATTGTAAAGTCGGCCTTGTCAGGGTTTTCTTGAATGAAATCCTCTATAATATCAATTGCCACCCGGAGTCAGCCACTTGTATATATGATTACGAGGCTGAGGTGCTCATCTATCGTGTATGTTAAGATTTAATTAGTTTTACATTCTTTTCTATAAACTACCAATTGCTTCTTTTTTAAAAGTTAATGAAAGAGTATGGTCAGTATTGAATCTAGATAGAGCCTATTCTATTCCATTAAATTGTTCCAAGCATGCATGACATGTGTAATTGAGTTTAATACAACCACCACTTACATGATAGTTTACAAAATAAATGCATACATTTCATGATATTATTTACTTGTTGTATGGGTGACATAGTAGAACATATGTACTCTAGAATTTCTGCTCGCAATGAACAAGAGCATCGAATAATTGGGAATCCAAATGTTCTGGTCACTATTCATGCACTCTATTGCAAGGTATATAAAGGGACCAAACTTAAAGTGAACTAAGATTATTAAATTTGTCATTAGTGGACTTAATATCACGGGCTACCCAAATTTTAAGTCAAATAGACTAACTAAATAAGCCAAAGTTGTGCTGCCTCGACTTAATTTTAGAAAGTTCGTTTTTTAATACATTAGTTTTTTCACTCCTTTGTAAATATTCACACAAACATATACAATGAATTTTTAATTTGGTCGATCTGATCAAACATCCTGGACCCACCGCTGATGTCATCCGACGGTTAGGAAGCTTCTGCACAAGTTAGGGTTAGTGATATCCTACCCACCTGCCAGCACAAGATAAACTAACGTTAGGTCATGATCGAGAAAATTTTGCATTGAGCCGAAGAGTACAATGTCATAACCATGCATATATGAAGCACTTTCAAACAGAGTATATCGAACAGTGCTGCTTTTCATTTTTTGAGCTTTTTACCAATGACTGGAGAGTAGCGAACAACACATGAGACCCATCACAGTATTGTTGTGGCTTCATCAATCAGTACCTTCAAATCCATACATGACGAGATGGAAGAATTAACTTAAATTTATTATTGTAATTTCCGAGTTTTAAAATGATAAAGTAACACGCAGTTGGTTCATTAAAATTTAAGACTTTCAAAATGAAGTGCAAGAGCAAAATAAAAGTTAAAGAGCTTTACCTTCAGATTAACAAGGAGTCTGCTGCATCAGGCTCACTTTATCTGCCTCCGGAGACCACCACCCCTTCATCTTCAGCCTTCTCAATAACACAGTCTGCTGTTTCTTCATTTGATTCTTTGGCCACTACATCTTCATCTTCAACATCCTCAGTAGGCTCTGATGGTGTCACAATTGTTGTGCTGGTCGTGAGGGGGACGGCTTCATTATTTTTCCTAGCTCCATTAGACCGAGCCATGTGTTTCTTCCCCGTTTTATGACCTTCCATCGCGACAGCAGAGTGAGTACCAACTTGACAAACTTAACACCAGAATTCGAAATTCTCTCGAAGGGGAAGTTTTCTCTTCATTGTCTCTCCAGTGGGTATTCCATTTGTCGTCTTCTGAGTGTTTTTGCATTCAAGTCCTTCTTTGGCAGCTCCTCATTTTTGTTCTCTGAATCTTCTTCACCCTCCAATTTCTGGTCTAAACCCACAACAGTTTTAATAGCTTTAACTGATTCCTCTTCTACTTTAGCTTTCATTTCTTGGCCTTGTGCTTCTTGCCTTGAAGATGCTCATCTTGACCACCCTCCACTTTCTGGTCTAAATCAACAACAGTTTTAGTATCTTCAACTGATTCCTCTTCTGCAGTAGCGTTAATTTCCTGGCCAGCACCATCTCTGCTTTTGGTAGAGTTTTTGGAAGTGGAGTTACTGCACTTTTCAAACTTATAAATGCTTACGAGTACACTAGCGAAATGCTAGAATGATAGATCTCTAGCGTGTTACACATAGAATTCACTAAAACTTGGTAGAGATCGAAATTCTCTACCCCATAAGAAATCTCTAAAATTAGAATTTAAGAGAGTTAGGCAAGCCCCTTTCATTCAAGCAAACACTCTTATATACACACTCTTGTAAATAACACACATTCTTTTTGACGCAATTACTCGTTCTTCTCTCTAACTCCTTCATAAGTATCATAATTTAACTAGTAAAAAATTTCAAGACTTCCTCAACAACTTTCGAATAAAAACTTTTTAGCATGGTACGAGTATGCTGCATAAAATACTTACTCCTATGATATTGAGCTAAATTCTGATTATATTTATTGGTCCAATTTATCATGTAAACAAGTGAGGGATAAAAGCTAAATCAAATGGCTTGATTTGAAGCTTAAGTGTGGAGCACGTGAGCCAATGGAAGCAAATCAATTGAATTCCGTTTAATTTCAAGATTTCAAGTCGGTGGACAAAAGGGGAGCAGTGTCTGCTGGCATTATTCACGCATGAATGGAGACGCGGGGAGTGCCGCTGGAATTTGGAGGCGGCAGCTATTACATGGATTCTATTGGTTTTATTGTTCTCAATGTCTGTTTTTTTTTTTTTTTTTTTTTTTTTTTAGGGTTAAAGATAATACTTATTTAATGATATAAATTTCTTTTTATTTAAAATATTTTTACTAATTCTGTCTTATATTATTAATTGTTATGATTAGTATTTGATTAAACTTATTTTGGGTATATAAAGTTTCTGTGATCATTTTTTATTTTCTGTCTTTCATTAAATTATTTACATATAGTGTTTAAGAAGACTTTACTTTTTATTACTCAATATTGTTTATATGAGATGCTTACATACCACACTATTAAACAGAAAAAGGACCTTCACAAGATTAATTCTCAATTGTTATATCTATGAATAGAGATATAGATTGATTTTAAGTTGCCACTCTAAAATTGGGAATCGCTTGGTAATTGGATAATCATTAAATTAAATAGTAGTGGATTCTGATATATTGGTAACTTCAATTTGCTGAGTTTTTGTGTTTGTTTACTCAGTTTTTTATTTTACTTGCATCTTTAGTTTAAATTTCTTCAAACAAAATATTTACTTTTAAGTAGGATATAGTTATAGTTAGCTTAAAATATACTTAACTTTCTTGAAATTGATATTCTTTGTGAGTTCAACCTTATTATTCCTAATTTATTCTACAATAAACTTATTTGCTTGTAAGTACATTAAAATTTATTTACCATAGAACTTATTCATTCCATATAACTAAACATCATATTGTGAAGGGCATCGATGTAGGACTTGGATCATGGTCAACTAATTATTCCAAGCAAAGCAAATTTACGATCAGCTACTTTTGGCTATGCTCAACTATCATTGTATGTAGGGTTGACAATAAATTGGGTTGGGCTCAGGCCATACTAGGTCAAGCTCGGGTTTTAATTGAACCCAACCATAGTTTTTTTTTTTTTTTTAGAATAGGACTCCTATTTTTTATCCTTTATTGATAATATTGCATTACTATTGTTCCATTTTAGCTAACCAAATTAACAGATTAACCAAACTAACAAGAAGTAAATAAATCAAATATAAAAAAACTAAATTAATATGAAATAGAGATAAATATACTTAAGGTGCAGTTGTGACTACACATGTGGTGTGTGTGTTTTAATAACTTGTAAATGTTATTTTTTTATTCTAAAAATTAATTTAGGGGTTAATAAGCAAGTCAGAACTTTTTGGAAATTTTGGTAAGACCGTAGATCAGATCCGAATGTGATCGAACCTTGATTCCTCAAGCCTTAACTCAACTTTAACCCTTTAAATTCAAGCCAAAACCGGGTCAATCGAACCAAGGGCCAGGTCGAGCATTTATTACCATCTCTAATTATATCTTAAAATTAATGCATCAACAGGGAGCCAAGATTGTTGGAGATCGATTGACCAATAATACCCAATAAAAAAGGAGGAAAACAAGAAGTGGCTGCATTTAGGGGTGGCAATCAAACTCGGACCCGGATCGGACCCGGATTGAACCCGGAAAATCTGGTCCGGGTTCAACCCGCACCGGCAGAGTTTTTATCCGGAATCCGGATTAGTTTTTGACAACCCATATTTTTCCGATCTGGATCCGATTTCAGGTGAACCTGGACCCGGATATTATTTATTTTAATATTAATTTTGATCCGTAAATTCGTAATTATAAATAGAAAAATTAAAAAAAAAACGAAAACAAAAGTGAAACCCTAGAATCTAGATCTCTTTCGTCTCGTTCCTCTAATCCTCTCTCGAAATTTCTCCTTCAACCTAAAAAAAATTACTGTAAATCTGTAATTTCTCCTTTCAATCTCTCAAGTCTCATCCGTAAACCGTAATCCGTTCCTCTCTCAATCTCTCTCACCCGTGAGCCGTGACTCATTGCTCATCTCAGTCCTCCATCGTCACTTAATCTCTCTCACTCTCTCTACAACTCTCCTGTAATCTCTTCTTCAGATCAGATCAGATCCTTCGCGTCGTGGCTTGTCATCACCTTCACGGCGAGGCTTGTTCGTTTCATCACTCGTCTGGTCTCTCACTCTGTCGCGGCCAGCAAAAGGGGTTGAAATCCACCTCAGTCTCGCTGCTGTGTTCTGTGTTCATCAACATATACTTCAGCTGCTGCTGTGAATATTTGTGAGTCTTGGCTTTTCTCTTTACAATTTATGCTCTATTACACTTTGATTTTCCCTCTTTGCAATTTTTGTGCTGTTATGCTTTGAGCTTGTATTGCTGCTGGCACAATTTGATTTTTCCTCAGACATGGTTTTCTTTGTATATGACATATGAGAGCACTTGACTAATTATAAGCTTTTTGTTTTTCTGAATTATTTGCCTCTTTTTGTTCTTTGTTTTTCTGGCACAAGGAGAAATTGTTGTCTAAAACAGAACAGTTGCCATTTTTCTTCTGCCGCGTATTGTTGGTTTTGTGCATTAAGAGTTGGTTAGTGAGTAAGCTTAGAATTGAATTTGAAGTATAATTAGCCAAAGGGCTGCTGCCTATGGCTAGCTGCATGAATGGTAGTTCTGAGCCTGACTAGCATTAATATTCTGTTTGGCTTGCTTCTGCTTTCTCTCACTGAAATTGGGTTCGACCTTGTCCTGTGCTTTTACTACTTGTGTATACTGAGTTGCTTGAAGAGTAATGACTCTTTTCAGTTAGTATTGTACACTCCTGATCCTTTTCCTCGATTAGAAATTTAGAATAATCTGCCAATGCAGTAAGAATTGTTTAGGATATCTGCAAATTTGTCGCTGGCACTTTTTTGAGCACTAGTGGGCTGTGGGCAGTGGCTAGAAATTTGAGCACTGGTGGGCTGTGGGCAGTGGCTGGAAATCTGAGCACTAGTGGGCAATGGCTGGAAATTTGAGCATTGGTGGGCTGTGGTCAGTGGCTAGAAATCTGAGCACTAGTGGGCAGTGGCTGGAAATTTCAGCTTTAAATTATAGAATTATGTTATGAATTTGTATTTGTGGATGTTTATTACTTTAAAACTTTGAATTTTAGATTTTATATTGTGTATTTGTGTTGTATTTGTTTTAGAAGCTGGATGTGTTATTATGTTCTGTTATTTGGCCTTGTGTCCAGCAAATTTTGATGAACCAAAGTTAAACAATTTGGTTCTAGTGGGCTGGTGGTTCTGGATGTGTTTATATGTTTTGTTTTTTTGCCCTATGTCCGGCAAATTTTGATGAGCCAAAGTTAAACAATTTGGTTCTAGTAGTCTAGTGATGTCACTGATGTGTTATATGTTCTTTTTTTTTGCCTTTTATCCATCAAATTTTATTGAACCAATTCTAGGAAGAATTGTGTAATGTGTTGTTGGGGAAAAGATTAAAACATTAAACCCCATCCCCTGTGCCTTGTTAAAATAAGTTATATGGTCTCTAAAAAAAAAAAAATAAGCAATCTGGGTTCAAAACCCGGAATCCGGAAACCCGGATTTTTCCGGGTTGAACCCGGACCGGACCCGGATTTAAAAAACCCGGGTTTAATGCGGGTCCGGTTATGAAAATTTTGTGTCCGGGTCCGGATCCGGAACAGCCAAACCCGGACCCGGACCCGGAAATTGACATCCCTAGCTGCATTTAATTGCAATTAACAAGTCCTCCTATATCCAATCTTCATAATGATCATACATTTACAGAACAAGACCTGCTTTCTTTGACTGAATTGGTGTTGGGTTAAATCACTTGACAACTGCAAGAATCGTGTAAACCAAAAGAAATGTGACAATTACTATGGCCCCTACTAGAGTAAACTGCGGACTAGTCCATAACATCAGGTTTGACCTTTCAGTTCTCTTGATGGGATCAACCTCCTCAGAGGGTGGATAGTCTGAACGCCTAGGATTCCAGCTCACATACTTATTAGGAGAAAACTGTGAGAAGAAGGATTTTTTCCCTTGCTTCTTGAAGTTTGACCATGCCTTATCCCAGTCTGTTGAGAATTTATCACCTGAGACATTATCATGAAAACTAGAGGGATGAGTTTTTGGGCTGAGATTAATCGTCCAAGCAAAACTATAAACTTCAGAGTAATTGAATTATTGTTGTTGTTAATTTGAAGTTTACTTGTGAGATCAAGACTGTTAAAATCAATCTGAAGACATGGGAAAAATGTATGTGTATGAGTATACCTGTGTCTTTTATGCAAGATAAGGAACAATAGCTTACAAACCCAATTAAACGAGTCTCAAACGTACAAAAAGGGCCTTCGAGTTACAGAGAGTTGGTAATTTCTCACTCCTAAGCTACCATAAGAGTTAAGGGCGGTCCAAGTAAAGTCTTATATACTTAACCCAAGTATCTTATTCAATAGTAAAATGTGGTAAGGTAGTGCCGGACCCTTATGCATGAGCTTGACTCTGATACCATATAAAAGTTTATGGGCCAAACTCAACCCAAAAACTAACTCAAGAATTGAAGGTTATCTAAGTTTAATATACTTAACCCAAGTTCACTACTTAATATTACCCGCCATTCAAGTTGGGAAAGGAAAGCTTGTATTTGTTTATCATTATATGTGCAGGTTGCGTTATACATGGCAAAGCGACAGCCTAAGATGAAAAACAAAATGCAGGTCTCTAAAGAGAACAGAAGATAGGGAAGCTGGCATTCTTCTATGAACAACAATGTCTTTTCAATCATCGTTTGGCCATACAATCAACTATTATGAGTACTTAGACTTTCAAATAAAAACACTCTATGAAGATTAGAAGATAGATAATGCACTTACGATACTGAGCTTGAATATACAAAAAATCACCAAATTCGACATTTCCATGGACACGATGACTGCCATTTTTCTACCAGAAGAACAAATATTACTGGGCACTTGATATAAGTATACTACAAGAATGATATTCTAGTTCCTATACAGCCCAACTCCATAGCATTTCAAAATGCCCACTTCCAACTAATCTGAAATACTAAATTTTCTTTGCATAAAGATAGTTTCCCTCTAAATACTCTTACATGTAAACACACCGTCACTGTAATAATCCGATCAAAATAAAGTAACTGAAAATAAAGTATTTATGGTATTTACCAAGATCGGAAAAAACCCAGATTACAAAATGACTGAAAGTAAGCAATTAAGGAATAAGGAGTTGCCTTTGCACCTTTGTTGTTGTCACCGTTTCGTTGGGGTTCTTGGGAATCTCTTCTTGAACACAAGGGTCGAAACGGCGAGCAAGAATTTGAAGAAGAAAGAGAAAAAGGTAATTCACCGTGTGATCGAGACCAGAACCTGTGAGATGTTGTGCTGACAATTCGACCCTGAATTTCCATTTGCATCCCAAAAAAAATAAAAAACAAAAAAAAAAAGAAAATTTCCAGTTTTAAAATTAAGTTTAAATCCCAGCAATCAGCATTGCCTAACGACCAACGGCTCTCATCAGGTGTTCTCTTATCAGTTTGTGAAAATGCTGGCCTCTAATTCTTCCACGTCATCTCAGAGTATTCATTACACGTGGACCGTGGTTAGGGTTTGCAAGCTCGTGGGGTTGGAATCCGGTGCTCCTGGTCCTGGGCCATTCCTCGTGTTTCGTGACACCATTTTAAGACTACAGTTTATAAATATAAATTTATAAAACGTAAGATTATTACAATGCTTCCATTTGTTAAATATTAAATATATGACAAGTATAAAAGTTTAACGACAATGTGCACTAAAAAACATAAATCATTTTTTGTAAAACGATATTCAAAACCAAAATTTGGCAACACGCTGAGCTCACAAGGCTTGACCCCATGAGTTTATTATTATTTTTATTTTAAGGAAAGAAGAATTTCATTAAACAGACAAATGTGGAAGTAACCAAGGTGGTAGAACATGTCTCCATTCACTCGGACCTGACAAAAAACACCCCACCCTAGTTATAACATGGGCGGCGGTGTTCGCAGATCTCCTTACAAAAACGAAAGTCGCCTCTTTTAAACAATGAGTCAAGACTCTACAATAAAAAATAACACGACTAAAACTATTCTGATATTCATTGGAATCAATCAAAGCATTGAAAATTTATAAACAATTAGTCTCGATAATGACAGGGAAATATTGTGTATTCTTAAGCCAACTCAACCCTGTGAGTTTATTATTATTCCATCCATAACGAATAAATAGAGTTGGTAGCAAAATTTGACAATTGACATCACCCATTTACTTAATATAAATAAATAGATGTATGTGATTAAATTTAATATGATTATTAAATAGATGATGTTCATGTCAATTTGATTTTTTTTTATCAAATTAAAATTTAAGTCTCTGATCATTATCTCAATTGACAATATGATCAATCATGTGAAATTAACCCTCAACACAACCCATTAATTATACTTTCTTATTATTAAAACTTAAATTAAGACATGATTTTTTTTATTTTGTAATATATTATTTTGTTAAATTATATATAGACTTAAAGTTTTAATAATGAGTTTTTTCATGTTATATGACACAATAATTCAATTATTAAATAAGTCGTATTTATTTTTTTATAAAAAATTTTAATTTTATTACATAATTATTAAATAAATTATATTTAAATCAATTTAGATTTAATACAATATGAACACGATCCAATTATAGTTTTATCACCGTGTATTTATAAGTCGTATTTGTTGCACCCAAACATTCCTTTGTCGGTTTGTCCATCTCCGCAGATTAGCCTCAACAAAAAGAAGTCTCGCGCGCCACGTGTCGGACGATCCCTGTTTCTTGAAAAAGTGTTCTCAGCAAGAGGACAGTGGGCCCCAGCAACTACACTCCCCAAGCTGATATCAGCCGTTAGATTCTGTGGTCAATGACTCGTCATGGATTAGATTGGGACCACGTCTTGTTTAGAAAACAAAAGGCAAACGGGCACATATGAGAACGAAATTGGTGGCTTTAAAGATTAGTGGACTAGAAACGCTTAAACGTTACCATCACCGATCTCTCAAAGTCGTAGGGACGGACCGTCTCTTAATTGAAGTAGCGATTAATTGCCAAATTTCCAATTAATCGGCGGCGCTGTCTGCGAGTGAACGACTGATCAGCTGCGGCCCGCTCTACGCTATCATCAAACTCCAGTATAGCATTGATATGAAAAGACAAAATCTTGTGCATTAATATTACATGCATCTTTTTTGGTAAGACAAACAATCGTTATATTGGTAGACTTAAAATGGTGCCAGAAATTGAGGTTTCGATAGATGAGAACACAGGACAAAACTTGTATTTTTATATTAATTAATCGAATGTTATCATAATTTTTATTAAAAAAAATGGAGTAATTGATCGAAGCAAATTATTTATTACACAAAACATAATGATAAAAGAAGCATTAATTACTCATCGTTACATTCGTGCGGTCTTATTTCTCATGCTATATATAATCCATATAATTATTTCTCAAGGTATGTTTACATACATCATATATAGAACAATCTCTATAAATTAGGGTCCAGCTATGTTGCAACAGTGGTACGGTATCACTGTTGCTTTCAGCCATTAGATCTAGCTAATACAACTATACAACTACAGATCCAATGGCTGGTTGTAACAGTGGTACAGTACCACTGTTGCAACATAGTTTTTGCCTATAAATTAACTATATAAAATCTATTAATTCAAAAAGTATTAATTAATCGATAAATTAATAATTTATTATTTCATAGCGTATATACAATTAAAATATTAAATGAGCATACATTTTAATCAACTAAAAATTCATTTTATTTTTCTAATTAATCAATTAAAAATGAATTAATCCATTAAATATAAATTAAATTAACAAAAAGATTTGATTTTTTTTGCAATTTTAGAATTCAATCCTAGAACTTCTAGAAGCAATAAACAAAATTAGAGATGAGATCCAAATATATTTAGATTTCGGGAAAAAATAAATGACAACAGATGTTATTAATTTATCAAGTTAATAAATTAGTAAGATAATACTTTTCTAAAAACTCTAATACAATTTGGGTCCCACTCATATTATAAATTAATAATTCGCTGAAATTAAAAATATATAATAGAGATTATTAATTTATCAAGTATTAATTATAGAGATTTTACTATATAATGAATCTTTTAGTGCATATAGCATTATTGGGAACTTACAATAGACATACTAAATTTCATTGTCTAATTTTAGATTGCAAGTTAGTACAACAATAAAATCTTGATTTTCCTTCCTATCAATTAACTATGCATAAATTTAGCTTAAACTTATATGTCCTATATATATGAGGTGTCTAGTCACTTCAGTTTTGCTAAATAGCAGAATAGTGAATCCTATAATAAGACATAATAGGCTGAGGCCATTTACCTAGCCATTCATTCTTTGTCAAATGGCATAACAATGATTCTGTAATAAGACCAACAGTATCACTGTTACATCAATTATTTTACTGTGATGCATTAGATTTGATATTTGATAATAGACAATGATTTTGAGTCGTTTTTGCCAGGCATTGTTAGGTAAAGAAAAATTAAAAAATAAATAAATTCTAACAAACATAAAATTAACTCAATAATTGCGAGGATAGTAGTTCGAACACCCATAAATTATTGTGGGTACTTATTTCTTTTCTCAACTATAAAAAATAATTGAGTAAAGACAGTTTTCTTTCTTTTGAAATGTGAGTGAAACAAACATCTCTCTAATATTATAGATGATAAAATTTAAATAATGCTATATAAGACTAATCAGAGTAATAGTCTCATGTAATTAAAAAAAATAAAATTAACTCTATAATAAATTCAAATTCTCAATGATTCTATTACGAAATGTATTACTTACATTTCGAAAGAAATGTGAGTGGAGTAAATATCTCTCAAATATTAAAGAGATAAAATCTAGACAGTATTGTATAAGATTAATTTGAACAATAGTCTCATATAATTTAAAAAAAAAACATAAAATTAAGGTGACTTTTATTTTTTCATCTGAAATCTAAATATAGCTGAATGTCTGAATCTGAATGACATGTATTTTTTTGTCTAAATAGTTAAAAATAAATATTAAGTTGTTTGCTTTTTTAACTTAAAAAATGTGAAAACTAATATTTTTACATTTATGCCCTTACAAATTATAATGTTAAATAAATAATAAACATCTCAAAGAATATAAATAAGGTAATAAATTATCATAACATAAATTATATTCAATTGAGTACAACTCTTTAATATTTGATATCATATATGTTAATCAATTTTATTATAGTTTGTGATGTTTTTATATGAAAAATATTCATAAAAAATTATGAAGATAAATAATGCTAATTTGAACAAAATAAAAAAAATTAAAAATAATAGTCTACCACTATATATTATCACAAGTTATATACGGAGGAGTAATAATACTAATTATTAAATTTTATTTAGTTAATGATGAAAATTAATTAATTAGATAGGGATATTTTAGAAAATATCTTTTAATAACAGTATTCAAACTTTTTAGATTAAGTAGAAAACTAAAAAAATTAGCTTAATAACTTAATGACTTAATTGCTGAAAATCTTCATTAAGTTGAAAAAATAAACATACTTAATGAAAAAATAAACATACGATTAAATAAGCACTTATGGCTCTTAAATAAGCCATACCAAACAGGCACTAAAATTAAGTTATTAAGTCAAAAAAATAATCAGCCCCTAACTCTATACTAAATTCAAATTCTCTAAATATTTATAATTCTATTGCAAAATAGATTACTCACACTCTACCAATGGCAGAGCAAGAGTGGTCAGCACAAAAGTATTTCTCCTGGTCTCCAGTAAACAGTGCAATACGGAATCGGCGTAGTGTATATTTTGCAAGTGGACGATTAATTGAAAGGTTCAAGTTAACTCACCACAAAAACCAGCTCAGACTAGCGCGCCACCAATAGCTCAGAAATCACACATCATTCTCCTCTCTCTCCCTCTCTCCCTCTCTCACAACTCTCAAGTCTTGAACGTGTAGTCTTGCTTTCTCTACAAGTCTATGGCTTGAAGATTAAAAGTGAAAATAAAAAATAAAAAATAAAAAAATTATGAACTCAAACACGTCATCATCAACGCACCATACGCCTCCCCAACCGATGGCCACCACTTCATCAGCTGCGACAACTTCATCATCGGCCATTGATGGAGGAGCAGGCGCAGCTGGGAGCAAGAAGGTACGGAAACCCTACACCATCACCAAATCTAGAGAAAGCTGGACTGACGAAGAACACGACAAGTTCCTTGAAGCTCTTCAGCTGTAAGATCATCTCTCTCGCCTTAGTCTCAGCTTTCACTTCTCTTGTTATTTTGAGTTTAGTCTCAGCTTTTTTCTCTCATAGCTAAATTCTTCTTTTTTTTTTCAATTGTTTTAAAGTAACTTGGGTTGGTTTTTACGTTGCGTTTACTTGCACTGTCAACAAAATTGAAGCTTTAGGCTTTAGGCTTTAGGCTTCTTCAAAGTTTTGAATTGGTTGGCTTTCTTTTGTTTCTTATTGATTTAGGTTTGACCGTGACTGGAAAAAAATTGAAGATTTTGTCGGTTCAAAGACAGTCATTCAGGTTAAAGATAGTGTGATTCAGTTTTGTGGCTGAATATTTGAGAGAGTTTTACTTTGCTGAATGTTAGTATTGCAGATTCGGAGTCATGCTCAGAAATACTTTTTGAAGGTTCAAAAGAATGGGACAATTGCACATGTTCCTCCTCCTCGTCCCAAGCGGAAAGCTGCTCATCCTTACCCACAAAAGGCCTCGAAAAATGGTTTGCATGTCTTATTTGTTATGTTGATGTATTCTATCGGACATTTAAAACTATCTCTTTGATAATACTGAGGTGCTACATCTGTGATTGGTAGTTCTACCGCCCCTTCAAGCAGCCATGGCTTATCCATCAGTAAATGCCCTTGCACATGGATTTGCTGCTTGGGATGATGCTTCCATGCTGGTAAATGCTGAAAAAATGATGCCATCGCAGGATAAATATACCAATCTTCACGCAATCGAAGGCAGGCTTATTTCATTTCCGTGTTGTTTTCTTAGTTATATTATTAGTAGGATAGCATGAGTAAAGGGAACTTTCCAGCACTTATTATGGCATGCTACATTACTGATTCAGCTGATGATATTGGATCAAAGGGGATATCGGGAATAGGTAATAGTACTGTTGGTGGCATTGGAAGCTCAACTAGAACACAACCTAGTACAGACATGCCAAAACAGGGGAATCAAGTTCCCGTTCTTCACGGTAATTGATTATTTTCCAATTCCCTTCCCTGGCGTCTGATGAGAAAAAGGTGGGCTCTCTTTCATTTTCCCCTGATCTTTGCAGGTATTCCAGACTTCGCTGAAGTGTATAGCTTCATAGGGAGTGTTTTTGATCCAGACACCAAAGGCCATGTACAAAAGCTCAAAGAAATGGATCCCATAAATTTTGAAACAGTGAGTTAAATTATACTTTGTTGTTAGATTCGGTGGTTCGTGTAAGTTAGTGGTAGATGGATTAACATGCCCTTGTTTTGCATTCGGTTTTCTAGATATCTTAGATTATTATCAGATGACAGCTCAAGGTACCTAGTACATTGAAGTTTAGTGGCCGGTAGTTGGAATTAAGTCAACAAAATGTTGATGTAGATTAACTAATAACAATTAATAGTGAATTGTATGCTTCCTGAGATACTTGATAACATATAAACTGCGGGCAGGTAGGATTATAGCATCATTTACTTCCTCATATGGTGTGGCAAAGAGGTTTCCAGATATGTGATTATGTTGATAAAACAAGTTCCTGATTAACGGTTGGCTGAATTAATTTTCCTGTGTGCTCACGGAAATAATTTATTATATGGATATAAATAACAGGATCGTGGTCAAGCAAATTTATCGTTGTAAATAGTACATAGCTCTAAATGCATTGATGTTGGATTTTATTGGGTTAGAATCACGTGGTATGCTCTCACCTGAGTAGATCTCCCGGATGTTAGAACCACCTGATCTTCTTTTGGTGATTACCATTGAGGTTAGCATGGACTGGTAGTTGTAAAAGTAAATCTAGGGTGGAATGATATGGATTGATGGCCACTTCAGGACTAGAGTGGGAAAGTCATTCTTGGAATATCTAAATATGATTGTATTCAGCTTTCTAAGACTATGTAACTTAGCTTAGGTTTGATTCGTTCTGGTCCAACTTGTAGGTGAATTAATCTTCTTTAGAGCTTTACGATAAGCGGAGCATTCTACCGCTTGTCAGCTTAATGTTTATCCAAATTTGGCATTTAGCATATTTCAGCTGTGGCGTTATTTTCAGAACATTCATATCATGACCAAATTTCATAAGTATATAGAAACCAAATGCTGTAATATAGTCTGTGTTTGTTTTCTGAAGGTTCTATTCTTTGAATATCTACACAGGCTTAAAATCTTCATTTGGTAATTGAAAATAAATTTTGACATGCATATCCCTGTGAATGGTAGTTAATCCTCAGAAAGCACTTTGTTTAAAATTCCTCTTGGTGACTTGTGCAGGTATTGTTATTGATGAGGAACCTCAGCCTCAATTTGTCCAGTCCTGATTTTGAGCCAATTGTAAGTCATAAAATTCTTTGTTAGTCTAATTTGCTTGTTTGGTTGATGCCTTGTTTGTACGCATAGAATCCTGTTATTCCACGTGAAGGCTTCTGGAAATGCAGTTTTGAGCCTCATTTTCCTCCCAATATCAACTGCGAAAGTTTTGCTTTTATTTTGCTTAGCTTCTGTTAGAAAATGCACATAATCAACTCACTCATGCCGATTTATGTTAGAAGTTTTGGCTTCGAAGAGGAATTTGTCGGTTGTAGCCAATGCAGTCCATTTATAATTATGAGAGATGGGATCCATCATTGTAATGCTGGTACTCTGTCTTAGTTATGAGCATATTTATTAGATAATTTTGCTTGTTAAAAGGTTATACGTACAAATTTTTGTGGTGTATACAAACGTTGCATTATGAAATTCATTCACTTTGAGTGAGAGACTACACATGCTTTATTAGCAAAAGAGTAAAACTACGTAGATTGTTGATTTCCCATTGGCATTGCCATCTGAATCACCAACAACCGGAAGAAGAACCTGGGTCATTATGCCGTAATAAACGTCTTGGACCTGAGACTCTTACCAGTTAAGCCTTTTAGAAATTTGATCTGGTGAGCAACCTCGCTGTCCATGAGCGATGGCCCATGTGGCCAGCTCTCATGAAGAGAGCTGTGCAGTGGGACCCAAAGCTTTCTTCATGAGAGCTGGCCACGTTGTGCCATCACTCTTCATAAGGATAGTAAGAAATCCTGATTTAGTAAAAGTTCTGAAGAATATATCAGTTGCATTGATATAATTCTGTTCTTCTTGGATGACTTGAATGCTAATGGGGATTGGCTTAGTTCTCTGTGGTGTTTTCTGATAGCATCTGCCATTTTTTAAAAATTTTTATTGTTGCAAATGATTGTTCTCTAACCACGCCCAGTTGATTACATTGGTACAGAGGAATGTCCTATCATCTTATGATGCCAAATCCAAAACAGTGGGAGTTGCCGCAGGGATTGTTGCCAACAATCAAACAAATGATATAGCATGTTGAACTATTGCATACTTAAAATTTGCTGACGACTTTGTTTATTTATCTGTACTTCTCTTCTTATCTTAATTTTGTTTATTTTCCACCTGTTCCTGTAATTTTTGTCTCCTTTAATTTTTTTTTCCCCTTAAACACTAGTACAATTGATTATGGATTATTTCTTTGCCGCTCACTCAGGAGTCTGTAGGGAGATACCATGGCCACCGTAGCAAGGAGAGATTGCTGGATGATATTTCAGCAGGATAGTGGGTTTCAATGTTTGTTTCTTAGTCTCTGCTTATTTCTAGTGAACAAATGTATATCCAGTACGTTTTTTGTGGTAGTTATTCTATAAGCTGCTGCTATTTTAACATGTTAGGGATACATCATACATGTTGCCAGAGCAATTTGAATATATTGTAATAAGGAGTATGCGTTAGGCTGTTGAATACTGCAACCTTGGCTGCAATTATCGCATTTCCTCCATTTGTAATCTTTTTCACCCACTCTCCTCTGACTGTTTGATGTCGATAGTTAGATTTGGAATGCTTAAAGTTGTGAGCCGAGGATACCCTTCGAATGGAATGAATTATGGCACAGTGACGACTGATGAGTCTCATAAACCGAATTGTTCTAGCATGTATTGTTTATCAATGGGGGATTAAATAAGTTGTTTTTGTTGAGTTGATCAAATAAGTTATTAAATAGAAAAAATAGTTTAGGTGTTTGATAAATTATGTTATTGGGATTGTTATGAGTTGTTAAAATGAAGTAAATGTGTTTTATGAATATTATTATTTAAGTATTGTTATGACATATTAGTTTAAGCTGTTTTTAACTAAAAGTTTAGTAAATTTTTTAGGCACGTCTTTTTTCTTTTTTAAAACTTACAAAATTACATAAAGTGAAACAAATTTAATAATTAAAATTTCATGAACTTTACATTAAGTTATATAAAGTATAATATAATTTATAGCAAAATTTATAAATCTAAAATAAAAAGTAATATGTAATTATGGTAATACAAATTTTAGGATTATGAAAATAGCAGGCATTTTCTTCTTTTTTTTAAAATAATAAAGTTTTGAATTTTAATAGTGTGGCTTTTGAAGAACAACTAATAATAAAATTTTAAAAAAATTATCAAATATTTTTTAATAAGAATATGAATAAGTTGTTTTTAGTATTTAAACCGCAATCCAAATTCCAAATGAGGGTAAGTTGCTCATTCCCATATATAATTTATGTTTCTAAGGGAAAAAAGGGCAAAATTATCATATCCAAAGAAGAAAGACAAAACGAGGATAGGAATAATCTCACACCAATGGCAGATATCATAATCGTATAACCAAACAGCACTAAGGCTTTGGAGGGGAAAAAAAAACAACCTAAATCACACTCGTTGTGATCACGCTCTGAATGTCAATAAAACCCTAGCAACTCAACTCTCCCCCTTTCCCCATACCCCCCCAAAAAAAAACAAAAAAGCTATGGCCGCCGCCGCCCGTCCTTTGATTACCGTCCAGTCTTTGGAAGGTGACATGGCCACCGACGCAAGCTCCACCGTCCCTTTGCCCGACGTCATGAAGGCCTCTATCCGACCCGACATCGTGGGCTTTGTCCACTCTAACATCTCCAAGAACAGTCGCCAGCCTTACGCCGTTTCCAGGAAGGCAGGGCACCAGACCTCCGCCGAATCATGGGGTACCGGTCGCGCCGTCTCCCGTATTCCCCGTGTCCCCGGAGGCGGTACCCACCGTGCCGGCCAGGGAGCCTTCGGTAACATGTGTCGCGGTGGTCGCATGTTCGCTCCCACAAAGATCTGGCGCCGATGGCACCGTAAGATCAACGTCAATCAGAAGCGATACGCCATCGTTTCCGCCATTGCCGCCTCCGCTGTCCCCTCACTTGTGATGGCCCGCGGTCACAAGATCGAGACTGTTCCGGAAATGCCCCTGGTCGTCAGTGATTCCGCCGAGAGTGTGGAGAAAACATCAGCTGCCCTTAAAGTTCTGAAGCAGATCGGTGCATATGCTGACGCCGAGAAGGCGAAGGACAGCCAGGGGATTCGCCCTGGAAAGGGTAAAATGAGAAATAGGCGTTACATTTCTCGCAAGGGCCCGCTTGTTGTGTACTCAGCCGAGGGTGCTAAGCTTGTCAAGGCTTTTAGGAACATTCCCGGTGTTGAGGTTGTGAATGTTGAGAGATTGAACTTGTTGAAGCTGGCGCCGGGTGGCCATCTTGGGCGGTTTATTGTTTGGACTAAATCGGCTTTTGAGAAGCTTGATGAAATTTATGGTAAGTTTGATAAGGGTTCCGAGAAGAAGAAGGGTTATGTGCTGCCTCGTGCTAAGATGGTCAACGCTGATTTGGCTAGGATTATTAACTCGGATGAGGTGCAGTCTGTTGTAAGGCCGATTAAGACTGAGGTTAAGAGGGCTCCAATGAAGAAAAATCCTCTCAAGAACTTGAATACGATGTTGCGGTTGAACCCATATGCTAAGACTGCTCGGAGGATGTCTCTTTTGGCTGAGGCACAACGGGTTAAAGCTAAGAAGGAGAAGCTCGACAAGAAAAGGAAGCCCATCACTAAGGTACAATGTCTTATTCTTTTAACTAATTAATATTGTTTATTTAAATATATATGTGATTAATTGTTGCTGCCTTTGGTAATTTGTTTTCCTTTTTTTGGTTGTGTTTGTGAAGATGATCTGTTTCATGTTGTATTTGTCTTGAAGTTATTCTATGATAAAAGTAGATTGAATATTGATTTATGGCATATAAGAATACCGTGGATTAGCAAAAGCTGTACTCAGAGAGAGTGATCGTCTTCTTTGATGTAAAAGGTGTAACTGCTGCAGCAGGGCTGTAACCATTTAATATTGCTCGCATATATGCGAGTACTGGTTGCTTGTGTGCCGCCTTCAACTCTTCATCAAGTTGTTTTGTTTAGGTTTTATATATTTGTTATGGGGTTAGGGTTTAACTTTAACCATTTACAATTACAATTAAGATCTTTTAAAATATGTAATATAATTTGTCCAATTTATTACTTAATTTGTCCATCATAATTTGTGTGTATTGGTATCAAATTTGATTTTGAGATACCTCTATGATGCAAAAAATAATTAGAAATATGTAGCAGTATTTTAAGCACAAAGCTATTTTAATATATCAGGTACCTTCCATGGATTGTAAGGGTACAATGTTGGATACATTGCTTATGTTAGAAAGTAGTACTCTCTTAAAAGCATTAAGTAGCAGATTTATTACTTCTACGTTAAATTTATTCGTTTGTTTTGATTAATGAATCTAATGTTTACCTTTCCATCTTCAATCCTGTCAGGAGGAGGCTGCTGCGATCAAGGCTGCAGGCAAGGCATGGTACCAGACGATGATCTCAGACAGTGATTATACTGAGTTTGAGAACTTCTCAAAATGGTTGGGTGTCTCACAGTAATCTGATTGTTGGTTTTTTAATTTTGTTTTCAAGACAATATTTTGTTTATCTTTACTGATTTTGTTGTTGAATTGTAGTCTCTTTGGCTCTTTTGAGTCATGATGAGAATGTGTGGAAGGAAGATGAGTGGATTTGGGAAATGTGTAGACTTTTGTTTCTCCTTCCTCCATTTTTTGTCTCTATCGGCTAGGTGGAAGTATTTTCTTCAATGTTAGAATTGGAGTTATATGTTTTAGGAGACGGATTCATTGTCTTAATGGTACTATCTTATGGATAAATTTCAATTATACTTGAATGGATTGATGCTCTCATCTTTTGATGTTTGATGCATTAGCTTATGCTGTATTATTATATGTTTCTTTTTTTCTGAATCTCAGAAGCTTTAAACTTATATTCTTCTATTCTGCAGTAGCAATTAGTAAACATTCATTCATTGTTTAATTGGAAATAATTCGGGAATTACAAATGTTCGTTAAATTGATTTGTTGAATGTCATTCTGGTGGCTCTATGGCTAATAACAATTGTTTTGGAGTAAACATGTGTTTTCCATGTTCTGGTTATAATATTCTTGCTATTTTGAGTGAAAGACTACGCGCGCTATATGAGCAAGAGTATAAAATCATATAATTGTGCATTTACTAAATTGAAATCAGACGGAATGGATAGGAATGAGAATTAATTATTATTATTATATTAATTAATTAATAGATTATTATAATTAATAATATAATAATTATTATAATAGAATATTAATTAATTAACTATGATAATATGTTAATCAGTGTGACTATTTATTCGAAATTATTATTATTATATTAATTAATTGTAAAAATTTTCAATTAATTAATTGCTAATAACAGATTAATATATCAATTAATAATAATAATACATTAATTACTGTGATTATTTATTTAAAAATTATTATTATTATTAATTATTGTTAATAATATAATAATATATTAATTATTTAATAATATAATAATATATTAATTATTTAATAATATAATAATAATATATTAATTATTTAATATAATGTATTAATTAATTATAATTAAGGACAAAATGGGTATTTTAATTTTGTGGAGGGCCAAATTATCATTCTTGGGAAATGGGACGCTCATTCCAGCCACTCATTTGGGAATCAATCTCTTATTTTATGTTCCCAAATTGGGGTGAGTCTCACGATGCCGATTTCGATTTTGATTCTCGACTCTATTTCTGGAAGTAAACATTCTCAAATTAGGGTAGGCTCTACGATTTCGATTTTGATTCTCATTCTTGACTTTATTTTTGCGAAGTAAACACTGTCAATAATTTTGATTTCAAATTTTGATTCCTTAATCCGGAAGGTAAATGCACCATAAGTTGATTTATCTTTAGCCTTGCAACTTGAATCATATGCAACCACGAGGAAAGCTTGAGTCATTAGTAAACATAAACCTCGGACTTACTGGATAAACTTTTACTTGTTTGAAAAGTTTATGAAAAATCCTGGCACCTGAGTAAAAGGTTGAGCCAACAACTAAATTGCAACATATGTAACTTACATCAATGTATAAGTAATTTTTCAATATCCTTTAGGTATTTGGTTAATATAAGTTACTTATGGGTTGATATAGGTTAGGACAATATGATTCGAGTTTTAAAATAGAGTTGGACTACCGACAACCCTTTAAAAATCCTCTTAAAAAGCACCTTTAAGTAAACCCAATTACATAATACTAACAAATATATTATTGCTATTGTGTGGCGAATAAATAGAATATTGAAAATGAAGTGCCACGTGTCGATAAGAAGGTTTTGGTGACTGAAAGTAACCCTCGTAGGGTACCCAACATGTACTGGGTATACTCTCTAGATAAACTGATACGTAGGGTATGCCATGACATAGTCAGTAAATTAAAGAAAATATCCAAAAATGACCATCACACGTGATGTCTCAATAGAATATTTGATTTGATGAAATTAAATCAAGAATATTTTGTCAGAAAAGAGAAAACAGCCCGCTGAAATATCCACAAAAAACCACAAGCAATGCACAAAGGTGTACAGATAGCCTCTGCAAAAGGAACCTTGGACCACCTGCAATGTACGCCACGTACACAAAACAACAAAATCCACCAAAAACCACCTCTTTGTCCTCCAAACATTCTCCTAACGGTTCAAAAACCACAATAATGATAAAAAGACGTGAGAATTTCAGAAAGGACAGTCAAATCTCCAATAAAAATATGCCACGTGGCAAGTTATCCAGGCTATACTAAATAAAGGCAAAAAAAAGTTCTATTACTCTTATACTCGCTCACACCCATCTTCTCTAATGCTTATCATAAATACATCAGGGTTGAGGTATTCTTCAACCTCCAGCTACCATTTTTAAATGTCCTATCCTTGAAAAGGCAAAACGAAAAACTTCCACTAGAAAATACTAACTTTTGCAATTTTAAAGGCACTTGCGAACACTTCCCTGGGCTTTACCAGTCTTTCACATGAAGCTACAATTATATTTATTGCTACAATTATATTTATTTTGCCATAGGTAGTTGGTTAGAGATTTGCACGTTGAGCCATTTTCGAATTGATGAATTTGTGTGTGCTATTGCAATCAACCATAGCTATCATAAAATGCTCTTTTAGCCCTGCCACATCCTCATTATTGTGGTGATTGAAAACCATCCATGACATGGAATGAAATTTCAAGTTCGTTAGTTCTTTCTTTAACTTCCATCACCTCGTCTCCATCTGATTCCTCTCAATGTTGTGGTGATTGAAAACTAGCCACGACATGGAATGAAATTTCAGGTTTGTTAGTTCTTTCTTTAACTTCTATCACCTCGTCTCCATCTGATTCCTCTCAATAAACTTCAATCATAAATAGTTTTCCGTAAAAATATCCTAGACCAAATTTTTCATTATAATGAAAGCATAATCCCTTTTATCTTCTTTCAGCTAATTCCTCAGATGTCATCCTTTTGACTATTGTCGAAGCCACTTGACCACCAGTCTGAAATTTTGCTTGATTTATTAGTCGTGAGAACTGGGTAGTAGGTTTCTTTTGATCTTAATTACAAGCCTCAAACAATCTAGCTAAACCAATGGCCATGGTTAAGGATGTTGTCCTATTAGCTTGCACATCAATTCAAAAACTATCTCGAAGTCGAGTTAAAAAACAACTTTCCTTCTAGTTTTATGATAAATGCCCAACTTTTGCTAACAATTTATCAAATTGGCATGATATTCCACCACTGTACCGATTTTCCATAGCTTAATTAATTCACCAAAATGTTTGAATTGGTTAGGGCCAAATCGAGAAAATATCTTATTCTTGAAATCCTCCCAATTGTTATAAAACATTTCTTGCTTCAGCATTTGAAATCCTAACTGAGCTACGCCCTCCAGATAGAATGAAGCCAGCGTCACCTTGTCTGATTCTGCAATGTCGTGGAGGGAAAATACTTTCAACTCTACACAGCCAAGTGGTGGAGTCACCTTTTCCATCATAACAAGGAAAATCAAGCTTAATAGTCTTTAGAATGATAACGCTCAATAAACTCGTGGCCTTGATTAGTGATGAATATTGGGATCTCCTTCTACCTTTCTTTGAGTTTGAGCTGAATTCTCTACCATTTGATAAGTGTTTTTGCCAGAACTTGTTGACTTATCTTCTCTAGTCTCTTTGTGATATAGCATAAAGATGCTTGTGGTCAGCAACAATCTCCTCTATTTTGTTTTTTTTTTTTTAATTTCTCAACCCTCTCTGATAGCTCCATGCTTGAGCTCTGAATGTTACACACACAATTGTTTGCTTAAGGAAAATTAAAGATACAAGCACAATTTGCTAACTCTTCGAGGGTTTAGTGCCTCCCACTACTCAATACTGAGTGGATAAATTTGTTCGATCTTTATTCATGACAAAGGGTGCTTATATACAAGTGCATTACAACTACCATGAGTAAAACTAGGAATAAATAAGTAGAAAAAATAACAGAGTGGCTAAAAACGTAGCTACTTTACTAACCATCGTTGAGTTGACTTATACTTATTCAAATAGAATAAACTAACTTATTCTTCCCCAATTCAAATAGAAATAAATTAGATTGTAACAGAGAACGAAAGAGAGAAAGGAAGTGGAATACGAAACGAAGAGGGTTTGGTTAGATAATTTTATCCTTTATAGTAATTGCATAGGTGAGGGGTTTTATAAGATTAATTTAGGGGTACCGATAACACCACTCTTTAGAATACAAAATGACGATAGAAACATAAAATATATACAGTTGCATTGCTATCACTGTGTTCTTGTTGGATGACTTGAATGCTAATGTGGGATTGGTTTGGTAATTTAGTTCTATGTTGTGCTATTATATGTAGCAATATATATATATTCTATCTATTACAATAAATTGTTGTGCTACTATTTGTAGCAATGTATATACATTCTATCGATTACAATAAATAAGTAAATTGGCTAACATCTACTAACTAATGGGGAGAAAAATAGTGGGGGTAGAGGCTATATAAGATAAGAGGGTGCATGGTCCTTACAGAATTTTAAAAAATTTCAGGGTTTCTAAATAAAATATGAAAAATTATTGTAAAAGGACTATATTGGTCCCTGTACAACTAATGTATGAAGTTTATATATTAGATAATAAAGAAATTTTACTGTTAAGTCTAGGCTTAGCAATTTAGCCCGACCCGATTTTTGGTCCGATTGGCCCGACCCTAATTTTTAGGGCTTTGGCCCGAATTTTTAAGTTTAGGGTCGGGTTAGGGCCAAGATTTTAAGGCCCGAATAAATTTAGGGTTAGGGTAGGGCTTAATGCCGGCCCGACCCGACCCGACCCTATTTAAAAAAAAAAAAACTAACACAAGTTAACACACACACACAACATCACACATTGTGTGTTTTTAATTTAATTGCATTGTATTTTTATTTGTATAAGACATGAGTTTTTTTTTTTTTTTATGTTGTGTTGTTGAATTGAATTGTGTATGACTAAAATGGTTGTGAAATTATATTGTGTGTTTTTAATTTAATTGCATTGTATTTTTATTTATATAAGACATGAGTTTTTTATTTTTTATTTTTTATGTTGTGTTCTTGAATTGAATTGTTTATGGGTAAAATAGTTGTGAAATTACATTATGTGTTTTTTATTTTATTACATTGTGTGTTTTTCATGTTGGATTTTGGAATTGATTTGTGTGTGAGGTTGAAATAGTTGTGGAATTGATTGAAATAGTTGTGGAAAGTGGATTAGATTGTGTTTGAAATGGTTGAGTAATTGCCGAATTGGTTGAAATGGTGGTGGAAAATAAAAATTAAATTGTGGGGTTAATTATTTCGGTAGGGTCGGGTTGGGCCCGACCCGATGTTGGCTCGATTCGGGCCGGGCTCGGCCCGACCCTAACTAAATAGTGTTCGGGCTTTTTTAGGGTCGGACTCGGGCTTGGCCAAGCCCGAGCCCGACCCGACATTTTGCCATCCCTAGTTAAGTCCACTAATAATAGCAACAAAATAATAAAAAACAAATGAGTGAAGCCCACTAAAGACCTCTAAGGGTGCGTTTGAGAGTGTGATGTGGTAGCTGGCCTTTGACAGCTCAAGAGAATTCTTTTCCTAGCTGTATATTAAATTACTAAATTAGCCTTATATATTATTCAATTTCAATTTTATCATTTTCATTTTTAAACTTAATTTCAAATCGATTTTTTTCATAAAACAACACTAAATGCCCATTCTCATCAACACGATTCCGACTATGGCAGTTCTAATTAACGCGATTCTGACAGCAACCACTCTCATATGCCATTGTTAGTGGTGCGTTTTATTGTACATGTTGATAATTTTTTAGTTCTCTTTTACTCTATTAAATGCAATTTTTCATTTTCTTCCTTTTTGTTCATAATGTGATGGGGCTTTTGATTAGAATAAATTGATAGGTGCTGGGTCATGCGCGATTTATTTGCTTTTAATCATTGTTTTTATTGTATCTTTTTATTTTTATAGTTGCTTTTCGTAAACATGCACAACCCCTATTTGATGAAATTCTCCTAATAAAAATCATTCTCAAACTTATTTAAACAAAGG
This sequence comes from Citrus x clementina, assembly GCF_000493195.1. NCBI lineage: Eukaryota > Viridiplantae > Streptophyta > Magnoliopsida > Sapindales > Rutaceae > Citrus > Citrus x clementina. The sequence goes on along the minus strand of NW_006262139.1, from coordinate 11,817,630 downwards.
TCACGCCCTGATATTGTAACAAGTTTCAATTTTGTTTATATTTAAGTGTGGAATTTTTGATATATAGTATACATTTATGAGTAGTATCGGTTGTTTTCTTAAAGTTTTAAGTTTATGATATATATTATCTGGGTTGTGTTCATTTGCCTCTATTTTTGTAATTTTGATTAGATCCTTTGTAAATTTACTATCTTGATCTTGTTATCGGCCCATATCTTTGATTTGAGTTTACAATTCTTTGTATCATGGCAAAACTCAGTGTTTGATTAAAATTTATTTAGACCATTATTGTTCGTTAATAGCAAGCTTCTAGTTGATTTTTCTTGTTTATGATGATTTTTTTTTTGAATTTCTTTGTTTCCTTGTTTTGGTTTGTCTTTAGTTGCTTTATTGAATTGCCTATAATTGTTTCCATTCATGGGTTATGATTGTTATTGTTTGTTGGAAAAGTATTTCATGTAAAGTAACTTGGTAATGCTAATGGACGAAGTTTTCTATTCTTGTGATAGTTAAATTTTTGCTGAAGATAAATACATAAGTGGTCTCTCAACCTATTTTTTGGCACAAATAAGGGTCAATAATAGTGTATGTACATAGTTTGTTGACATTGATCAGAGTCTAGTTTTAACTCTCTACTTTTTTTTAATATCGAATTGGTTTTCCTTCTGACATCCATAACAAGATGTAGCAATTTTTCCAACTTCTATATTCTTATTTTTTTGTATTGTTGTTTGACAAAGAATTTTTTTTTTTTTAGGTTTAAGTGTATGAAATTATATCTAGTAGTTCAACTAGTAAGGCTACCTAGAACCCCCAGACTTTAGATATATTTTGTGACTTATGCATTAAAAATGTGGATGCCGGACATCGTTTTGGGACTCGTTTGACTTTCCAATGATATGAAAATTTGATTAAGGAGTTCATTAAAGAAACTGGATTATATTACAACAGAACTCAAATGAAAAACAAATGGGATTATCTTAGAACTTATTGAAAATTATGGAAGAATTTGATTGGCAAGGAAATTGGTTTAGGGTGGAATCATAGGTTAAGGGTAGTTAATGCAAGTGAGGAATGGTGGGAAAAGAAAATAAAGGAAAATTCACAATTCAGTAGATTTTAGAAAAATGATATTGATCCAAAGTTTGAGAAAAAAACTAAATTTAATGTTCATGAACACAATGGCTACAAGGGAGTATGTTTGGGTTCCCTCATCTAGTTTTCCTTTAGAGAGTAATGACGCATTTGAATCTCTTCATGTTGAGAGCACTGTTGACTCTGATGAGTATATTGTGTCTGATGATAGTAAGGGAAGCAAAGGTAAAAGAGTGGCGTAAAAGGGAACAAAAAAAGAGGTGTTGCAAAACTGTCAAAATAGCTTGATCATCTTATTAATGGGGTAGAGAAAATGAACACAACAACTTCAAACTCTTAAAATGGTACAAGTGGGAAACAAATTATAAAGCATTGAAAGTGGTTGTTTCTTTACCGAACATTCAGGCTGGGAGCAAATTATGGTTATTTGCTAGTCAGTTGTTTATGAACAAAGTGATAAGGGATTTATTTAATAGAAATACTTGATAGAAATGTTAGTAGGTGCTTTAACATGTTTTGAGTGAATAGTGATGTATCTTTAAAATTATACACTAACTTAGAAGATAATTATGGCTTAAAGAGTTCAAGAAGGACGTGTGCCGCTGAGATATTAGCAATGTTTTTGTATACACTAGGACAAAGTGTAAGGAATCGGTTAACAATGGACTGGTTCCAACATTTTGGTGAGATTGTGAGTAGATATTTTGACAAAATATTAGATAATGTGTGTCATATGTCTATAGATTTGATAAAATCGTTGGATCTTAATTTTTTCTATCACTCCCAAAGAGATATCTGAATATTCAAGATACATGCCTTACTTTAAGGTAATTGACAAAACTAATTTAATTTATTAATTTTCTTTTACAAACCTAATCACTTCATAAAATGATTAACATATATATGCTTGTGATACTTTCAGGATTGTATTGGTGCTATAAATGATGTTCATATACTTGTCTCAATATCTATGGAGGATCAAATTCCATTTATTAGTAGAAAAAGGACACCAAGTCATAATGTAATGGCTATATGTAACTTTGATATGCAATTCATATTTGCAGTGGTTGGTTGCAGTGGCGAAGCTAGCACCATATTTTGGGGTGGGCTATTACATTTTTTTTTTAATTTTTTTATAAGTATTAATGAAGACAAATCCATAAATTATAGTTAATTAATTTTTTTTTTCCAAAAAACTAACCCGGGCTGCAGCCCGGGTTAGCCCACTCTTAGCTTCGCCACTGAACTTGGTTGGGAAGGTAGTGCCCATGATGCAAGGGTATTTCAAACAACTATTACAAATCCTGCACTCAATTTTCCAAACCCTTATCTAGGTTTATGTTTCTAAGTTTTTGTTTTTATACTTATTCAATTAATTTGATTGTGTTATGTATTTTTATATTTTTCTTTTTTTGAAGGAAAATACTATTTAGTATATGCATGATATCTAGAGTTATGTGGTTACTTAGGACCATATAAGGGTGAAAGATATCATCTTCCTGAATTTCACAGAGGTAGCCAACCAATGAGTCATAAAGAATCATTCAACTACAAGCGTTCCTTAAGAAGTGTTATTGAGCGTACTTTTGGGGTTTGGAAGAACACATGGAAGATTTTTCGAAATATGCCAAGCTACCCATTCAAGAAGCAAGTGAAGATAGTTATTGCTACCATGACCTTACATAATTGCATTAGAAGATATTCACAAAATCATGATCATTTTGATGAAATAATGGATGAGCCAATTCATAATATTAGCGAACATATAAGCAATAGAGTGCTGATAGCGCCACAAACTCTTGTACAAACTTATCTTGTACAAACTAATGTGGCATTAATTCATTGGTTGAATGGAAATACAAAATAATAAAACTAAATCATGTGGCCAAGAGATATTTAATTCAATCAATTTTATCATGTCATATCAGTTTGTATAAGATAAGTTTGTACAAGAGTTTGTTTCTTCAATCAATACTCTAAGCAATATTGCATCTCATGAAAAACGTTATGATCCAATTGATAATACAGCTCAAGATATAATAATATTAAGAGATGGCATTGCTGCGAGTTTAATGGAGGCATGACAATAGAATTATATATACAAATTTTGTAATTAATTATATTTTAATTTTATTATGTTATGTTGTATGATGTTTATTAGACATATTTGGTATAATTTATTTCTTCAATCAATATTTAAAATTAGAATTTATTTATTTTCATTTTTAAATTAATTTGTTTTAAAAATTATTTATTATAACTTGTGCAAAAAATAAATTTAATTTATTAAATATTAATTTAAGTTCTAAAAGAAATAAATTGTAATTGTATGTCAATATAATAATTCGAAGTATGAAAATAATTTGATTTGTTAATAATTAAAATTAATGTTATTTAAAATTAATTATTACAAATATTCATCCACTCCTTAGCTATTAAACTTTACCAAACACAATATATCTTAAAAGTCACAGCACCTTTACCAAACACCATAAACTTATACTCCATGACTGTATCTTTTACTTTATAACAGCTACAACGCCTCACTCCCAAATGCACCTTAAATCACTAACGATAGCATTAAAATAATTTTAAAAAAAGAAAAAAAATCAGCCAAGCTAAAAACATCAGCTGAGTGAAGGACGCAAATACGATATCCTCCAAAATTGCAAGTGATAGAACCGAAACCCCAAAATTTCTAGCGATCTCATTGCATGAAAAATGAGAAAACCATTAAAAATTAATCAGTATTTCAAAAGAAAAAAAAACACGAGAGAATTTAGAAGTCAATACCAATTCTCCAAATTCTAAAAATTCGCTAGTCTCACTTACCAATTTACCAAATTCATGAAATCCACCTTTAAAATCTTTTAAGAATTGAGACAAATCTAATTGATACTCAACTTTTAGAGCGGGATTTGGGATTGCATACACAAATATAGGTTTATGATGTTAATCAATGGGACGAAATCTACAAAGCATACATAATGGATTTTAAAAGGATGTGTTGTTTGATCTCTAATGATTGAATGTCAAAAGAATTCGTATGTGAGGCCAAAAAGTAATAATCAAGTGTAAATTTCTTATATGTGAGGCCAAAAAACAGTGTACAAAAATTTCTGGACTGTGGTCTAGGCTTTATGAGAAGACGACCTGTCGGCGTATTTCTTGTAAAGTAACCGACAATACGATGTGTGTCATAACACGCACTAACAGCCTGACACGACATGGCGTTTCAAGAAACTGAACCTATCCAAATCCCATATCCATGGAACAGAATTTCATCCTTCTTAGTTCTTATAAGTTCCGGTTCATCGATGAGGTTCAGGTAAGTAACTCTTACAATCTCAATTCAGCGTCGTTTTCTTCAATTCCCAGTTACGCTTGATCATAATTAGTTCTTAAGATTTCAATAAATTACCAGTTTATTTAATTTCAATTTTCAATTGCGAATCCCCATTATTTCTTCTGATCAAAACAAAGAAAATGCTGCAGCACCAAATAGTGCAGTCACCAGCTAGGTTAGGTTTAACAAACCCTAATTCGCCCTCTCTTCAAAACCCTAACCCTAACCCTAGCCCGACCAAATTCCCCACTTCCGCCACTCACCACCACCTCCGCTCCGCTACTCCGCCAACCGCCCCGATCACCACAGGTACAACCGCCTGCACCTCCTCCACCCTCCTCTCTCTTCTCCCACCTCTCCCCAGAGCCCAAGCCCTTCTACTTCAAATGGCTTCATTAGCCTCTAAACTCTTCGAAGTATCCCCAAATCGTTCCCTTTGGATCTCCGCTTTCCGCGGCTCGCTCCCGACGTTTCTCTCCTCCCAGGCTCAGTCACAGCCTCCGCCTCCAATTGACTCGTCCCCGTCTACCATTAAGGAAATTATAGCTTGTTTTACTTCCCTTCAGACGCAGCTTTTCGAAGCCGTTGCTGAGCTTCAAGAAATTCTTGATCTTCAAGATGCTAAGCAGAAAATTGCACGTGAAATTAAGGCCAAGGATTCTGCCATTCTTGCTTTTGCTAATAAGATTAAGGAGGCAGAGCGGGTTCTTGATATTCTTGTTGATGATTATTCAGATTACAGACGCCCCAAAAGGGTGAAATCAGAGGGTGCTGATGGCAATGATGATGATAGTGGTTCTTGTTCTACGACAGTTGAGTCTCAATTGAATTTATCAGATATTTTATCCTATGCTCATAGAATTAGTTACACGACTTTTGCACCACCAGAGTTTGGTGCTGGGCAGGGTCCTCTTCGTGGGGCACTTCCACCTGCTCCGCAAGAAGAGCAAATGCGGGCTTCCCAGTTGTATACTTTTGCTGATCTTGATGTTGGTTTGCCTAAAGTTGTTGAAACCAAAGAGAAGACAATTGAGGCTATCATTGAGCCACCACCTTTACAGCCAGTGGATGCCAATCCGCTTAAGGATTTGGCTGGTTTGCTTCCTCCGAATATTACAGTTCCATCCGGTTGGAAACCAGGGATGCCTGTGGAGTTACCGAAAGATTTCCCACTTGTGCCCCCACCTGGATGGAAGCCTGGGGATGCGGTACCATTGCCCCCATTGGATGCTCTTCCTATGCCTAGAATTGAGGAACAACAGTTGCGGCCTGTGCCTCCTCAGGGATTACATAAACCACCTGAGCCCATACAAGTTCGGCATGTTGAGTTGGATATTCTGGATCAAGATGATGACAGTAGTGATTATAGCAGTGAAGAGGGAAGTTCTGAAGATGATGGTTGATCGGATGATGGTTCAAAGTTATTTTTGGATTGGAATTCTCAGGTGGCATATTAGCAAATTGTAGCTTATTTAGCCTTGTGAAATGTGAACAACTAAAGTTTTGCACATGATGTACTTTTCTAGTAAAATGTGCTATCTGTAGCAATTTTGCTATTTTAGTGAGTTGCTGATCAAGTACTCTGGTCTAGTATATTGAAAATTTGTAACTTATTCTTCCTTCTGAACAAATTAAAACTCTAAAGTGAGTTGCATGCGGTCCACGTTTCCAGTATAATTTGTTATTATCAATACTGTCGGTATTGTTGAGAAGGTTCCAGTATAATGTGTTATGTCTGAGGGATTTTGCTATTTTAGTTATTCGTTTTAGCCATCACTTGCATTCCTTTCGTTTGAACCTGATTGCATTACCTTGAACTGCAACTTGCAAGTTTATCTTATGGACAAGAGAATGATGAATAATAGGTTGAGTAATTCAAATTGATTGACTTAGACTGGCAACGGCAACTTTGATTTTTGTTGCTGGCTTGAATCTGGTACAATTGATTTATGCAGATGGGTGTATATATATATATATATATAGATCAGAAAATTTTCTTGTTTTACAATTTGTGAAGAATGTTAACTTGAGAATTTCTCTTATTTCAGATATGAGCTTGTTTAGATTTGATGAGAATTGAAGAAGAATTTAGGTAGTTTTGGGGGTTGGTTGGTCTATGAAATTCTTGAACATTATCTTGTTTGTGTTCGATGAGGATGATTCCACATTGTTAATTTTTTGAGCTAGCAATTTGGAAGGAAAAACATATTACGACTTTGATTCAAGTATTTTTTGGAATTCTTGTACATTGTCCTGTTTGAGTGAAACTACGCTAATTATATTATTTTGATATTAGTTGGTGGTGGTTCTCCTGGGCAGTCATCAAAACTTACTAGGATATGGAAAGTGAGTTATAGTGGAAGTACTGCAGTAGTGTTGAGAGAATGCTTTCTTTATGAGGGACTGTTGAACCGTTTCTGATGCCAATGTCACTGAGTGTGGGTGAACTGAGATTTTACTTCATACCTGCTTTTCAGTAATGTCTCCAGAAGCAGGCAAGCAGCATAATGATTTGTAGTAGAAATTATAAATAGGCATGTGCTTTTGTAACGGAAAACCAGCAAGCAAACATCATATAATTGCTGCTTTTACTGGAATTATGTAAATAAGAAATTGTTTAACTATTGTAACTTAAGTTGCTGGAATGAGAGAGGTGCATGAAAGATTTTTCTTGAGCTTCATTTGCAGCTTTCTAAAGCTTGAATACGTGCTTATGCATGTCAGGCTCACACATCTCTATTTGTATCATGTAGTAACAGCATGGAGCACTTGGGAACTGAGGGCCTTACATTATGCAGAACAACCGACGTAAGTTTCATGTTGTCTCTCTCTGTTGCTAATTTGAACTGGCACTGAGAGATCAAAGATATTGATGGGGACTTGTCACGTCCTTTTTGCTGTGGGTTGGAGAAGTAGAAATTTGGGTGTTTGTAGGAGGTGATGTCTTATTTTCTCCCTTGCTGTTGCTGATGTACAAGTTCCTGATAGCACAAGTTGCTTTAGTTAATGTTAGCAAAACTAATTATGTTTCATTATTTAAATGCGCAGCTGCATTTAATCTTAAACCCGTAGCTTTTGTTAGTTTTGATATTTACCTTTCTTGAAAGTTAGGATCTTGACAATGACACGTCTTTCTATCTCAATTATTTTCAGAGCGCAGTTTCATGTATATTCAGGGACACTAATTAATAACTGGTAAAATTAAAAATTATTTGCATTGACACTTTCTAAGGGAGTTTAGGATTTATTGTTTAGAATGCTAACTTTGAAGCAGGGGTAGTTTTCTCTTCCTATTGCTACAGAGAAATGATATAACCGGCAGAAAAGAAGATGAAGAAACCCAATAAATCCTAAGGAAAAAAAAGTGACAAGAAGAAACAGTTCTAAGCCAATAACAATAAAAATAGTGATGGTGCACACTCGCCCATTATATCAATGAACTAAAATAAAATAATGGAAACTGAATTTGATGGCAATCCTTTTTCTTGTTTTTGGAAGGAATTTGAGGCAATCTAGTCTGCTACAATATATGTCTACAACTTCGTGTGTTTTAAATTTATAAATTTTAGAAGTTCAAGAAAAGTTATGACATCTTCTTAAGACATGCTTGAGATGGAGAAGGGGATGATACTTGGCTACTTATCCTGTAATTGGCAAACAAAAGGGGCACGAGCAACGTGAATAAACGACTTAGAATTTCTCAAAAACTTCTGTCTTCTCCTCTGTTCTGCACTTTCTTTAACTCTTTGTGTCACAATTGTTTCTATTCGAATATCAGAAGGTAATTACCATTTGGTATCAGAGCACACGTTCCTGGCTGAAGGACATGCCGACATTTGGATCAATCAGAACCTGCTTCATTAGATCAACTTCCTGCCAAGCAAATTCAATGCCAGGCTGATTCTGTTGGAGTACAGGTGCAATGTCGAACCATACGAATAGATTTTCCATTATTTACTGGAGAAGACCCAATTGGGTCGGGTTTTCGGGCGGAGCAGTACCTGCGACTATACGAGTTACGGGCATTACAAAAGCACAAATTATGACTTTAGCTACTGCCCATCTTATTGGAGATGCTATTCCATGTTACCAATGGATAGAGCGAACAATGGGAGAATTTGTTGGGAAAATATGCTCTTTAAAAGCATATGTGTTTATTTAATTTTAATAAATAATTTTTCTGATTAATAAAATAAATGAGGTATTTTATTCAAATATCTTAATTGCATTAATATTTGTATTAAAGTCCATTTAATCATATTATATGTATTTATGTGATCACTATGTGGATTCACAGAAGACATAAATACAAGTTATCTTATGATTAAATAAATTTAGTTCGCAGTTGATAAATAAAGTTGGGCACTTTATATAGGTATAGACTGTAATAAATTCATTGAATGATTTGTCTTAATCATGTATGAATTTATTGATGTAGTACGACTACATTGAATAGGATCACATATGAGATTTAATTAACTTTGTAATAACTGTCAGACTTATTAAATCTCATAGGCGTTGATTTTACTGTAATCTTAATCTTGAGTTAATTATGATTTCATGATTGTGATTGTTATTTCATTTGAGTTACCAATGGGCACGACACATCCTTGTGGTCAAGATTACCCGGTATCTTGGTGGGAGCAATTATGAGTATTGGAGTTATGGATTAACAATATAGAATTTGTACAACACATCTCTTGATAGGTTTTCGGTACTTGATCATAGAATTCTCTGGTCAGAGTGTGTCAACATATTTAGTATGTTGAAAATGATCATTAGAGAAAACCAGTAAGGATCAAGGAATAAGATGTTATTAAATTGATTGGACAGTTGAGATATCAATTTAATTAACGATGTGGTACAAAGGATTGTGCAGTAAAGAAATCAATGTGGCTTGAGACGAATTATTATTCGAGCATACAATTATGGAAGTTAGTTCCAATCTTTTAGTGGAGTAGATTTGAAATTAAATAATTGGGCTAGTTTAATTACAGGCCTAATTATTGTAGCCACTATTGTATGTTCCCAAATGATCCCCGGGTTAGCTCATTTAATTGACTGCACCACTACTGGACTAATAAGTAAGATAACTAGCTATTTGGGTCAAAAGCCTAAATATATCATTTAGTGGGAGGCTCCATTTAATTAGCTTTTGTGCAAGGGGCCTTATGTTATTTTACAAGGTGGGTCCCTTATTGAAAAAGCAAATAACGTGGGTTTTGTTTTTTGAATTATTTGGAGCCTAGGGTTTTCACTAAAGGGTGATATAAAAGGCTTATTTTCTCTAAAGAGATAAAAGAGAAGCCACTTTATACAGATCAGAGAAAAAGATTTTTCTCTCTATTGTTGAGAGAAAAATGTTCTCGTGCTAGTTGCTTTGGTAGTGATAAAGGCGCCCACACGTCAAGTGCAGGTCGAACCTGAGTCATAACCTGGAAGATCATTGGAGACTGTTCGTGATCTAACAAGCGTGGTGGTGACGGATCGTCATCTAACAGGAGTGGTGGTGGCGGATCGTGATCTAGGAGCCTAAAACACTTCAGCAGAAAAAGCCAACTCGGATTTTCAAGGTACGATTTCTAGAATACAAATTCTTATATATTATATGAGAGCGATCTTCAAAAGGTTTTATAAAAATTTAAAAACCTAATTTTTCCCCAATAGAATTGTCATTGGCACAATTCACAAGAGCCTTGTACAATTGGTTTGGTGAATTAGAAGAACCTGATGCAGGGGGAGGTCTTTCCAAATTTCAAGAAACCGAATAGTGAGAGGTTATCAGGTGCAGTTTAATGGCTTGCCAATTGAACCAAGGGGTTACCAGAGATAATTCTTATTACTTGCTTTCTCTTCAGCCTTCGTGATGAAGTATGTGTTGGAGTTCAAATGTTGAGACCATACTCTTCGTCAAGCCTTTGAACCAAATTCAAGGAGAGTCTGCATCAATAATGGGTAAGAAAATATCTTCTCGCCCAAATTTAAATCGTTCGATGCCTGTACTTAGTTGTCCTTGCCCAAGCAGCTTCTATATCACAAGCTAATAGCTCCACGCCTTCATTATTGGGACCAGCTCCTCCAGGATTGCTATCATTTCGATGACTTTCTACGAAAGAACAACTTGAACGGTGTGCTGAAGGCCATTGCGTCAATTTTTTGACGAGCAATTCAAGCGTGGGCATAATTGTAAAAAATTCTCTACTTTTGCTTTTGGAAGCTAATATACCTGAATACGAGGAAGAGAGTGCTGAGGCTGAGAATGAGAAGTCGCCACAGGTAGAAATATCCATTAATTCGCTCACTGGATATTTTTCATGTTTTACAATACGCCTTATTGGATATCCATTAATTTTAGTGGATTCCGGGTCAACTTACTGCTTCTTGAATCCCTCCCTGGCTAAGCAATATGGTTGTCAAGTTGCTTCTACCAACCAATTCAGAGTCACCATGGCCGATGGCGGCATTTCAATGGTAATGGTAAACATTTGAATGTTTCACTTGATATTCAACGCTTTCTTTTCTAGCCAAATTTTTTTCTTCTCCCTGTTTGTGGATGTTGACACAACTTAAAAGTAAATTTTAACTCCCAAGTATAAGAGTGTCTTGTTGTATTATAACTCGGTGAGTCCGAGGTCGATCCACAGAGAAAAGATTTAATTAGTTTATTTTATTTTATCTAAAAATTGAAATTAAAACTTGAATATAAACAACTTAATTTAAATGAAACTATGGAATTGAACTAGTTAGGGTTATGGATCCACTCTTAGAAATAAATAAAACTTAATAAATTCTTTTTGCCAATTTGTTTTAGATTTATTACTCAAAAGATTAATTATACAAATTATTATTATTTTCCCTTTAATTTTATGATGGATTAAGTATTTATTGTGCCAAAATTTAATTTGTCTACAATAAGTCAAAATACCATTTCACCATGCCTTATATTAAGATCTTAAGAATTTATTGTGCCAAATTCATTTGTTTGTCTACAATAAATCAAATTTTCAAAATATAAAACATGTATAAAATTAAATAGAAAATAATTTAATTTATAAAATTAAACATAGAATTTGATTAAATCATATTTATTTCTTAAGAGTTTCACCTTCCCCTAACTAATATTATTTAGTTAAGCATAATTAAAATAAAAAGAAGTAGTAAAATTGAATTACTTATAATTAAAAGAAATAAAAACAACTAAAATTGGAAATAAAACTAATTTTATTAATGAAAATAATTATACAAAATATTAAAAACACACCTGGAAATCAAGATTACAAGGAGATGGAGAGAATTTGAGAAGTAGAGAGATGATTAAAACATAAAAATGAGGCTCTATTTATAGAAAAATAAATTCATAATCCAGTGCTTTGCGGTCCATCATAGGCTTCATGCATGTGCTCCTCACAACCCTTAGATCAAGATCCAATGGCTGGTCAAACTTCAAAAGTCAACATCACACATGGCATCATTTGACTCGTCCGATTTACCCAAAGAACGGTTGAGATTTGGCGGGTTAATGGGTGGATCGGGTCGACCCGAATACAAAGATTCGGATCCTCCAACTTGCTTCACCAACCATTGCCACGTGGCACAATCATGGCCATTGAATCATGAACGGTTGAGATTTAGTCAAGATTGCCAATTATCCCATGCACTCATATCTATTGTAAGCTCATTTCATCATCCAATCAGTGCTCGGTCAACAGGAAAAGTCAACTTTGTTTACACAAGCCCAATTTTAAGCCGATCTTGATTGATCTTAAGGTTTTCGGACCTCCGGAATCCAAATTTGACCTCCGTTTATCTGTTTGGAGCCTCGAAGTACGTGAAATTAATAATTTTCCTAATAAACACATAAAAATACACAAAATTAAATATATTTAAAACATAATTAATAATTCATAATATATTACATAAACACAAATATAAATTATAACATAAGCATAAAATAACATATTATCGCTTGATAATTAAACAATTTTTAATACTAATCAGATGTGATACTGTGTTGAGAGGATCACTGACCACAACCTTTGGGTGCTATCACATGGGATTTATCTAAACTTACTATGCAAATATAATTGGGACCAGAAATAGATTTAGTCGGCAGGTCATGGCTCTTTAGCATATTTAAGGAACTACCCAGTCTTTCTCCTCATCGTTCTCGTGACCACCACATGTATTAGTTCCAGGCAGCTCACCGATAAATGTTCATCCTTACAGGTTATATCCACATTTCCAAAAGAATGAGATTGAAAAAAATGGTGCAAGAAATGCTAGCTGCCGGATTAATTAGGCTAAGTATCAGCCTTTATTCATATCCTGCATTGTTGGTTAATAAAAAAGATGGTTCGTGGCCTATGTACTTTGATTACAGTGCTCTTATACAAAATTACTATAAAAGATAGGTTTCCAATTCTGGCTATTGATGAGCTCTCGGATGAATTGCATGGTGATACTCTTTTCATAAAATTGGATCTTCGATCAGGTTATCACCAATCTCATGCACATGATACTGATATTGCTAAAACAGCTTTCCGCACTAATGAATCATGATGGCCATTATGAATTCTTAGTAATGCCATCTTTGTAAGCATACGTCTGAATAATATATAACATGCTCTGAAAATTAAATGCGGAAGTTTTAGAACCTAACCTCTTGCCATTGATGTGTCCTTTACAACTATTTACTTTCCGATTTTGATACTTATGTAGTTTCAGTAATCAGTAATGATGGTGTAGTTTTTGTTTTCTTTTTTATTACAAGCTACTAGAGACCAAAACCATTTCACCGTCTCTTTATATTATCATCTTTCCATCAAAGATGAAGTGATGGCAGTTATAATTAGCTATCATAACATCTAACAGCTAACTCTAAACCTAGCAGAATTAATGTCAATGAAATGTTGGTCCACATTGATCCGCATACTAGAGACTTCTTTTAGAAAAAACACCTCAACAGCCAGGTGTCCAACATTCTCCCACTTGGTCTAAACATTTCACTTGATTTGATATCAATTCATTAGATTTAATAAATATAATACATGAATCATAGCGATAGGTCCTCTAAGAACGAGTATTATCTTCCATGTATTACAATGATAACTTAACTTAATGAATAAACCCATGTTTATTCTTGATCCAATAAAATTGATATTTTCTCAATATAAATAAATGTGCAGATAAAGATGAGAAAACATCACAATAAACGCAAACCAAGAGTCTCATTTATATTACATTGCATATACAATGAAAATTACATAATGGAACCAAGTCCCATTCAGTCTATATGATCCTTAAACTTTTGTGGTGGCATGCCCTTTGTTAAAGGATTAGTAATCATCAATTCAGTGTTAACGTGTTCAATGACCACTTTCTTTTCTTTAACACGTTCCCTTATAGCTAAATATTTAATGTCGATGTGTTTACTTCGATTTCCATTTTTGTTATTTTTAGCCATGAAAACTGTAGCTGAATTATCACAATATATCCTCAACGGCATTGAGATTGAATCCACAATTCTAAGCCCAGATATGAAACTCTTTAACCATACACCATGCAAAGTAGTCTCAAAACAAGAAACGAACTCAGCCTCCATAGTGGAAGTAGCAGTCAAAGTTTGCTTTGTATTTCTTCAAGATATAGCTCTATTGGTGAGCATAAAAATATATCCAGATGTTGATTTCCGTGAATCAACACAGCCAGCAAAGTCTGAATCGGAGTAGCCAATTACCTCCAAATTATCAATTCGTCTATACATAAGCATGTAATCCTTGGTGCCTTGAAGGTGCCTCATTACTTTCTTTGCAACTTTCCAATGGTCTAAACCTGGATTACTCTGATATCTTCCCAAGATTCCAAAAGTAAATGCTATGTCAGGTCTTGTACAAATTTGAGCATACATCAAGCTTCCAACAGTAGATGCATAAGGAATATTTTTCATTTGTTCCCTTTCAAAATCATTTTTGGGGCATTGGTACAAATTGAACCTGTCACCCTTCACAATGGGAGCTATACTAGGTGAACAATTTTTCATATGAAATCTCTCTAAGACCTTGTTGATATAAGTTTCTTGAGACAGACTCAAAATTCCCTAAAATCTGTCTCTATGGATCTTAATGCTTATGACATAAGATGCATCACCCATATCCTTCATGTCGATTCTCATAGAGAAATTATTTTATTTCACAAAGCAACCTTTTATTGTTGGATGCAAGCAGAATAGCATCTAAATATAGAATAAGGAAACAAATCTTACTCCCACTGATCTTCTGGTATATACAAATCTTACTCCCACTAATAAAGAGATAACATCATGAAATTTTAAATACCACTGACGGGAAGCTTGTTTCAATCTATATATAGATTTCTTAAACTTGCATACCAAATGCTCACCATCACTAGAGGAGAATCATTCTGGTTGTTTCATATAAGCCTCTTCCTCTAGATCTCCATTAAGAAAGGTTGTTTTCACATCTATTTGATGCAGTTCCAAATCAAAATTAGCAACTAATGACATAATGATACGAAAAGAATCTTTCTTTGATATAGGAGAAAAAGTCTCCTTGTAATCGATTCCTTTTATCTGAGTGAATCCTTTAGCAATGAGTCTTGCTTTATATATTTCAATGTTGCCTAATGAGTCTTTCTTTGTCTTAAAGATCCATTTACATCATATGGCTTTTACACCATTAGGCAACTCAACAAGATCTCAGACTCCGTTGGATGACATAGAATTCATCTCTTCCTTCATAGCATCATACTATAAATATGATTCTTTGGAATTCATGGCTTGAGAAACAGATTCATGATCATTTTTTGCTCCAATATTATAGTCAGATTCTTGCAGATACACTTTATAATCACTAGAAATTACTAGTTTCTTTATTCTAGTAGATATTCTTAATGTTGGACTAATATTCTCCTGAGGAGCATGTTGTTCAACTAGTTGCTAAAGGGTTTTAGGTAATTCCTAAGTAGCCTGATCTACTGGATTATTATCAGCAACTTGTAGAACTTCAACAATTGGTTGCACAACACCTGTTTGAACTTGAGGAGTGTTGTGAATAACAATCAATCTATCACTTGAGGTGGAAGGTTGAGCATCTGAATTACTTTTTTAGAAATAATATTCTGAGATCGATCACTCCCACTAATTAAGTCATTTTCAAGAAAATTTTCATTTCTTGATTCCACAATTCTAGTGCTATTAGATGGACAATAAAATATGTACCCTTTAGACCTTTCAGTATATCCAATGAAATACTCACTAATGGTCCTTGGGTCCAGCTTCTTTTCTTGAGGATTGTAGATTCTCACTTCAAACGGGCATCCCCAAACATATATATGTCGCAAACTCGATTTCCAACCTTTCCATAACTCAAATTGTGTTTTAGAAACCTCCTTAGTTGGAACTCGATTTAATATATACACAGCCGTTTTGAGAGCTTCAGTCCATAAGGATTTAGGAAGTTTAGAGCCATTAAGCATACGGTGCACTATGTCTAGAAAAGCTTGATTTCTTCTTTCTGCTACACCATTCAGGTATGGAGAATTAGGAATAGTTTATTGGGCAATAATCTCATGTTATTGAAGAAACTTCGCAAATGGACCAGGCACTTGTCCATCCTCAATGTATCTACCATAATATTCTCCACCTCTATCTGTTCTCACGATCTTAATTTGTTTTCTGCACTGTTTCTCTACTTCTGCTTTAAATATCTTAAAAGCATCTAATGCTTCATTTTTATTGTTAAGTAAGTAGAGATACATATAACGTGAATAATCATCTATAAAAGAGATGAAGTATTTCTGACCATATGAGTTCATGTCCAGACTACAAATATCTAAATGTATGATTTCTAATATTTTTGAACTCCTCTGAGCACCTTTATTTCTCTTGTTGGTCTGCTTTCTTTTTATGCAGTTCACACAAGTATCAAAATCAGTAAAATCCAAAGTATTAAGTACTCCATCATTTATTAATCTTTTGATTCTTTCTATGGAGATATGACCGAGTCTCTGATGCCACAAAATAGAGTATTTTTCATTTATAACACACCATTTAATACCATTATGGACATGCATTGAAGTATAAGAGGTATTGTTTTACAAATTAAGGCGAAAAAGACCATCAGACAATGTACCATTCCCAACAAGTTCAGATTTATAATATACATTACAAAACTTATTTGTAATATTAAAGGAAAAACCGAGTGGTACAAGTTTTGAAACTGAAACCAAGTTTTTAGAAAAACTTGGAACATAAAATGTTTTTTCCAAAATTAAAATAAAACCACTGCTCAAAATCAAACTGCATGTTCCGATTGCCTCAACATGTGAACGCATCTTGTTACCAAAAAAGATGCATTGTTCACTTATCACTAGCTTCCTTAGGTTTTGCAAATCCTGCAAGGTATTCGTTACATGGATTGTAGAACCAGAGTCAATCCACCATGTGTTATTATTAACATCAACCATATTAGATTCATAACAAACAAAAAAGATTGATTTACCTTCCTTCTTAAGTCATTTATGAAATTTGGGACAATCATTCTTCACCTTTCTTTTTACAGAAAAAACACTTGGATTGTTTTTTAATTTCTTCATGGGGAGGTATTTTACCTTTCCCTTTCTCCTTGGCTTGAAGCTTATACTTTCCTTGTATTACAATGCATGCTCCTTTACTAACTTCCATTATCAGCCTCTCTTCCTCTTGAACACACATGGTCATTAATTCATTAATTGACCATTTATCCTTATGCATGTTATAGAAAATTTTAAAAGGCCCATACTGCTGTGGAAGTGTATTCAGTATGTAATGCACAAGAAAGGTTTCGGACATATCAACCTCAAGAAGTTTTAACTGAATCATAATGTCCCTCATCTGCATGATGTGTTCACGTACACCTCTAACATTGGTGACCTTCATGGATGAAAATTTCATTATTAGGATACTTTTAAGTGCCTTAGCAGCAGAGACTTTAGTCTTTATAAACATCACACTGAGGCGATTAGATTGCTCCCATTTGTCAGAAAGAGCAATATCGACTTCAGTGTTGTTATCATCAATAAGTGGTTCGTCTTTTCGAATAGCATAATCAATATCCATCCACCCTAAATGAAGAAGAATTCTCTCATTCCAAACTTTATAATTATCACCATTTAACTTGGGAATATCACACTTGATTTCAAAAAAACTGAATGTACAACTACATTAAATTAAAACGAATGCTTGTATTATAAATTTAGGCTAATATAGAGATATCATGTTTTACCAATGTAAATCATGTTACAAAATATGAATCAAATGACATAAAACTTGCATGTGGGCTAAAGTTCTAATTCAAGTAGATTCACATATATCTTTATAATAAAACTATCAAACCATATTCCAGTTCTTAATTCATGTGGGTACATTAAGAAAATAGTTTGATATTTTATCCTAATTAAATATACAAGTATAATATAAATTCATGTGGGAAAAATACATTATATTAAATATGTTTAATCACAATTAATGCCATTATATTATATGTGATCTAAAAATACTTAATATATAATTTTACATAATTAAGGATGCTGTGGTCACTCCATAATTAATTAAAATCATATTAGATCACTTGACATTACTTTATTTTATTTTTATTTATTCAAAATTGTATGCATCAACAATTAAATCAAAATAATGCATATAAATTATAATATGACATTGTCACATTGGTAGTTACATGTGAATAGTATTTCTAGAAGTCAAATATAACAAAAATACCCTAAATTTATGTTGTTTAACATTTACACACGCGCAAATGATAAATCGTACACAAATAAACCACAGTCATGTAACAAACGGATGACATGTCATCGCATACAACATTTGGATGACAAGTAGTCTGTAAATTCTTAAAGCATACGACATGTCATGTGTGCATAACCTATTGCCGTTTTAGACAACTAAAAATATGACATGTCGTTTATTTCATCTACATCAAACGACATGTCATCCAACTTTGTCTTCAACCTCCAACCGGGTCTTACTATTCATATTTCAACCCGAATGACCCGTTTTATAGATATGACTTTATTTATGATTTACCAACACCAAATTAAATGTTTCAAACCATAAAACCATTAGGAATTCATTTCCTCATGATTTACAACAATTGTAATCACTATAACATGTAAAAAAAAAATAACTTTAAGTTTACAAAAATAAATTCGGGTAATTTTTGCATATATCACAAAGAGCATAACACATCAAGATAAAGCATGACACTTGCTTTGATATCAAATGTAAGCATATTTCTGAATAATACATAACATGCTCTGAAAATTAAATGCGGAAGTTTTAGAACCTAACCTCCAGCCATTGATGTGTCCTTTACAACTATTTGTTTTTCGATTTTGATACTTCTGTAGCTTCAGTAATCGGTAATGATGGTGTAGTTTTTGTTTTCTTTTTTATTACAAGCTGCCAGAGGCCAAAACCATTTCACCATCTCCTTATATTATCATATTTCCATCACAGATGAAGTGATGATAATTATAATTAGCTATCATAACATCTAACAACTAGCTCCAAACGTGGCAGAATTAATGTTAATGAAATGTTGGTCCACATTGGTCCACACACTAGAGACTTCTTTTAGAAAAAAAAACACCTCAACAGCTAGGTGTCCAACATTCTGCTCTTACTAGTGCACCTGTAACTTTCCAAAATTTGATGAATGAAGTATTGCGACCTAACCTTCAACGGCTTGTCTTCTCCTTTTTTTTTTTTTCAAATGATGTTCTTGTATACAACTGTTGCCTTATAGATCATGTTTAACACCTTTTTACAGTTCTGCATTGCCTTAAAAAACACTAGGTTTTTTGTGAAGTTTTCTGAATGTTCTTTTGTTACATCTTCCGTTGAATATCTAAGGCATGTTGTGTCAGCCGCAGTGTGGCAGCAGATCTAAGAAAATTGAGTGTATGATTGATTGGTTCGGGATTCAAAATTTGGATCCAGATATGCATTGCTATATTGAGGATGCGGGTAATAATCGTATCGATTCTAAGCAGATATTTCAGGTATTTGAATCCGCTTGCATTACATATTTTATTTCAAATTTTGAAAGTTAGAACTTTTATTTTTTAATCAAAATGTCCTCCATGAATTCTATAAATTGGCTTTATAATTTCATTTCTAAAACAAACCAAAATTCAAGTGATTTTTACTCTTCTCTCTCAAATAAATTCTCCTAGCTTCAAGCTTCAATGTGATAGAGTCCAATTACTAGTTTGAAATTCACATAATTGTAAAGTTGCGCAATCAAGACTATTCGAATCCTGAGAGATAAATACCAATATAACCTAAGCACCACTGAGAAGGTGGCAAATTTATTGTACCTTGTAGCCTAATTTTTTTTTTTTGTTTACTATGTCTGATTATATAAATATGTATCATTTCTTTCTAACTGCGATATGCATAAATGGCTATAGTAGCTAAGTACTCTAGAAGGTTCTATGTTTATAACTTTTTAGTCTTCGTAGGAACCAAACTTGTATATTTTTGCAAACTGAACTATCTTATATCACTTACTAATTTATATCCTTTATTAATAGTGATTTTATAACAATCTTAAAATAGATTGTGAATTATTGCAATGGCAACTAATAAAAATAAGCTAGCTGGAAGTTTTAAGGCTACTCCTATGACGTTTACTGTCTCTAGTGTTGTTGCTGCCTTTTCGATTGCTCTTGTTAATGATTTAGGATGGGAAAACCAATCACCAATTGCAAAAATTCATGTATCATTCCATGAATTTCCAAAAGATTTATTTTTATTAATTGAAGGAGAAGAGTTAGTAGAAGAACAAACATAGAACCTACCTTTAAACGAGGGTGTTTGAGGGCATTAGGAATGTTCATTTGTTTATGAAGTTATTAAAGATATACAAAAGATACATGGATTTTTGTTTGTGAAATTCATGTATCATTCCATGAATTTCCAAAAGATTTATTTTTATTAATTGAAGGAGAAGAGTTAGTAGAAGAACAAACATAAAACCTACCTTTAAAAGAGGATGTTTGAGGGCATTAGGAATGTTCATTTGTTTGTGAAGTCATTAGAGATATACATGCCTATCATGCCACATCAAACATTATGGACTAAACTGTTCTAGAGAGTATGTCCAAAGTAATTTAGCATGTAAATGAGGAAAGGATGGGAAGGTAATCTCTCTCTCTCTCTCTCTATATATATATATATATATATCTAGGTCTACCAAGCCCAAGCATTAAGCTAAAAAATCTATTATCACTTATGCACGAGGAGAAATCTATCATTATTTAAAGAGAATAAGTTGTATGAAGCTCGAGCTCATTCCCTTAGCATAATAAGTAACTCTTGGAACTTACTATTATTTTTTGGAAAAGGTCAATTATAAAAATGTAAGAATCGATTTAAAGTAACTCTTTTTTCACTTAATAATTTATCGAACAAAAAGCAATAAAAAAGCTTCTTATTCATAGACACTTAACAATCGTTTAAACATCAACAAGAAAGCTCTTATCAAATATGTAGATTTTATTTCTTTAGTTTTACTTATTTGGCTTTCACGTTCAGAAGTCCCACTTAGTTAACGAAAAGTATAAATTATATTTAAAGCATTAACAAAAGGCAATTGTTGTTATTATGCAAGAGAAAAGAATTTTGAAGAAAAGTTTTTAAAAAATGGGTTTTTGCTTTTGACAAAAATAATAAGCATTTAGAAGAGGTTTCTATTGATTTTCTGAAAGCTTCTTTTTAAACACGGATTCTGTTGGCCCATTTAGCCATTAATTTGATAAGAAACCCTTTTTGGGCGTGAGTTAGGAGTTTAAAAAATACTTTTAACCCACTTGTTTTTAGAACCAGTTTAATAAATTTTTGAAAAGCCATTTTTTGCCAAGGCAGCTTCTGTAATTTTCACAAAACTTTTGAGAATTCACTGTATATAGGCGGGAAACTAGTGACATATATTCTGAGGGTTAACCCGAATGGGAACTATATTAGTTTTTCTTGTTAGTCGAACAAACCGTATAACAGCTTTCCCATATCCCCGACTTTTCCTTTTCTTTGTTTTTTGGGAACAAAGCACCCTCTTTGGTCCT
>NW_006262139.1:11792334-11795917 GCF_000493195.1 Citrus x clementina | reverse complement strand
TTTAGAAAAAAATTCTGATGCTTGGATAAAAAATAGCCCTTGCATAGAAATTTTAGAATGTGCTTTAGAAATTGTAAAAACTGAAGTATTAAGAATTAGTAGAGAACATTTACAATTAAACAATCTATTAGATGAAAGGTTCAGAAGTATAAAACTTACAGTATACTACACATCTCCTTTAAATCTTGAAATAGAAAGAAAAATAAGTTTTAAACATTACGCTTTTACAAATTTGTCGGTATTTGACTTTAGAAAGTTTAATTTAGAATATTATAATATTAACAAGCAGATAAAATTATTAGACAAGTTTGAGAATTTAGCTTTAAAAATTAGAAACAAATTAGAAGATTTATAAAATTAGTTTATGAATTTTCATAAATTAGAATATTTAGATTTAGAAATTAGTTGCCATAGAAAAACAAATATTAAATTTGACAAAAAGAATAAAAATTAGTTGTAAATCAAATACTTAGAAAATCAATTTAATTAATTTAGGACAACAACTAGAAGTCAATATAGAAAAGCTAAAAGAACTAGTACTAGTACTAGGACTAGGAAAATCCTTTGAAACTAGCAATATTAATACATTAAGAAGAAATTTAGATTATATTAAAGAATGGTTAGCCGATTTTAATAATCAGATTAGAAGATTTCCTAGCAAGATAGAAATAATAGAATTAATTCAATTATTACACATAAAAAAACGTAATTCAATAAAATTAGAAATTAAAACCTTGTAGGAATGTTAAAAGTTGAAATAAAAAATTTAAAATTTACACAGATCGAATTACAAAAACAATTAGACTTAATAAAATTAAAAATCAGTGAATGAATTCAAAAAATCAATAAATAGAATCTTTAGCAAAATTAAAATGTGAAATACCACATATTAATCCAGTAGGTTATAGCTTTAAAGAATTTAGTCAAGAAAGTAATACTATCCAGCAAGCACAAGCAAAGGTTATTATTAAATTATTAGTCAAAGTTAGTAATAAATTAGAAGACCTAAGCGATAAACTTATTAAAACGTAAAGAATCCTTATCAAATTTAGAATTCGACAACTCACTAGACAATTTAGATAGAGAACTAGACATATTGACTAATAGAGTAGAAAAGTTAATTTAAGTGGACTAATCTTAGAAAGAACTGAAGACATAATAGATGAACATGACCCAAATAAATTATTAGAAAGAAAAGATTATATAACAAAAGTTTAATGTCAGAAATAAATAATAGTTTATACATCTATTTAGATGAAATTAAATTATTTGTAGTAAATAGAAGAGAAGAATTAACTTTAATTAGTCCAGTAGGAAGAGATTATCTTAAGAAACAAAATTGCACATATATACATATGGGAAGAATAGTAATAGGAATCCTTAGTCAAGCTAAAGAAGGTTTAGACACTAAAGCTCATTTATATTTATATGATAGTAGATTTTATGACCATAAACAAACTCAAATAGTCAGTGCAGAAGCAGACTTAAAAAAAAAATTAACAATAGTAGGTTATATACCTAATATAGACATAGATATAAATGAATTTTGTGAACATATTAAATTAAGTGTACAAACTAAAGGATATAAAATGAAGGTAGAATATAAAAATCTTAAAATTAAAAAAAATTCCAGGAAAATTATATAATAAATATCATAAAAAATTTAGATTTGAAAGTAAAAATATGAAATCTATATAATAAATATCATAAAAAAATTTAGATTTGAAAGTAAAAATATAGTAGATTGTTTTAAAAGTCAATATGTAGAAATAATAGTATCTAAAAACCTAAGTAGTAGTGAATTAAATGGATTAGAATGGATATTACCTAAATTATAACAAGATAATATGTTAGAAGTACTAGAAACTAGCTATATATATAAATAGACAAAATCAAGTTACACAAAGATTTAGTAATTATAGATAAAGAGGTAATCCAGAATTATAAGAAAACGAACAAGAAATAGAAATTAATATGGCTATAATATAAAATTTTAAATATAGATAAACATAAAATGTTACTTAATAATAGAGATAAGATTATAGACTTAATATTTAATGATCCTAAAAAAATTTAGATGAGTGATTATTTGAAGAATTATGTAATAATGATCCATTAGCAGATGATGACATGGACAACAAACTTATAAAAGACTTAGATTTTAAGAATTTAGAAATATATGAAATACATTATTTAAAACAAGTAAATGAAATATTAGTAGAAGAAGATGATGAAAAGCGAAGACCAGGTAAAAGTAGTAATAGACCTATATTAGATCAATAGTAGGACCATCAAATGTAGAAAGTTATTTAAATAAATAAGGAATCCCAAAAAGTAATGAAAATTACACATAATCAGAAAGAATATTTAAAGTTAAAATAAAATTAGAAAGTTGGAAAACAACGACGCATGCTAGAGATTTATTAGTATTAGAATCAGAAGGACACCAACCTAGTGAATGGAAACAAGTATTTAATCGGTGGGAAGGTAATTTACATAGACATTCTATGGAAGCATTAGTAATAATAATATATTCGAATTTTAAATTAATATGTTTAGAAAGTACCTTTGGAAATAGATAAAAACAAATTTATTTATGATGGAAAGAATGGATGAAGAAAAATAAGATAATTTTGATATAAATATTACAGTAATTAGTTTTATTGATTTGATGAAAAAATTAATATTAGGAATAGATGAAGAAGACGATGTAGTTAAACAATTAAAAACTTGTGATTTAAAATATTTTGATAAATACTCTAATTATTATTATAAATATTGGAGTGAAATAGGAAGACCTTTCAATGAGGATTTATAATTAAAATTTGTAGATAAATTACCAAGAAAGATAGGAGAAGAATTACATAATGAAGTGATAATTGGTTTAAAACTAAATGAACGCAAGAAATAAATTATTATGCAACATTATTACTAATAATAAAATACGATAGAGGTAGAATTAGAGAGTATTGTGAAGAAGAAAAGCATAGACATCAAGTAAAAGTACAATTTAGGAAATGTGTATAGATATGTTCGAAGTTCCAACCTTAGACAGTAATTATCCTAGTTATTTTGGACGCAAGAAACATAAGAAGCATAGGAAACGTTACAGTCAAAATAATCAACCATATTGGCACAATAATAGAAAATTTTATAAAAACAAATTCTTCAAATATAATAATATTAAACAAAAAGTTAGAAAAGTATTTAAAAGGGGAAAACGAATCCATAAAAGAAATAAAGCTTGTAAATTTTTGTAAGTGGTAAAGAAGGATATATTAAACCACATTGCTCTGAAATTAAAAAAAAAGTCAATCAATTAGAAATAGATAGTTATAATATAGAAATATAGATTTTATGCATAAAAGAAATTCTTAATATATACTAACTATTGGATAATGATAGTATATGTATTATTAGTAGTAGTGAATTAGAAACTAGTAATAGTTAAGAAACAAAATCAGATTTAGAAATTAATGTTTTAGAAACATACACATCATTTTTTTTGTTAAAAACTATACATATTATAATAGAAAATTTGAACTAGGATATAGAGATACAAACAAAGGAAATTTTTTTTTTT
>NW_006262139.1:11789887-11791449 GCF_000493195.1 Citrus x clementina | reverse complement strand
TACGTCGCGTAGCCTGTATTTTTATCTCTATATCCTAGTTCAAAATTTTAATTACAATTTGTACAGTTTTTACCAAAAAATGATGTGTATGTTTCTAAAACATTAATTTCTAAATCTGATTCTATTTTTCAGTTTGATTCTAAACTTGAACTATTACTAGTTTCTGATTCACTACTATTAATAATACATATATTATCATAATCAGATAATTCATCTATATTAAGAATTACTTCTATGTATAAAATATATACTTTTACATTATAACTGTCTATTTCTGATTGATTGACTTTTTTTTTAATTTCAAGGTAATGTGATTTAATATGTTCTTCTTTACCATATAAAAAATATTTACAAGCTTTAGTTCTTTTATAAATTCGTTTTCCTTTTTAAACGCTTTTCTAACTTTTTGTTTATTAATATTATATTTAAAGAATTTCTTTTCTAGAACTTTCTATTATTGTACCTATATGGTTGCTTATTTTGATTATAACGTTTCCTATACTTCTTATGTTTGGCCTAAGGTTGGAACTTAGGACATGTCTATACACATTTTTCTAAATTGTAATTTTACTTGATGTCTATGATTTCTTATTCATAGCATTCTCTAAGTCTACCTCTAACATATTTTATTAGCGGTAATAATGTTGCAAAATAATTTATTCCTTGTGTTCTTTTGGTTTTAAACCAATTAATTACTTTATTATGTAATTTTTCTCCTATTTTTCCAAGTAATTTATCTACAGATTTTAATAATAAATCCTCATTGAAAGGTCTTCCTATTTCACTCCAATATTTATAAAAATAATTAGCATATTTATCAAAATATCTTAAATTACAAATTTTTAATTGTTCTAGATTTCTAATTGATTTAATTTATTTAATTACATTGTCTTTTTCATCTACTCCTAATATTAATTTTTTCATTCAATCTGTAAAATTAACTACTGTAATATTTATATCAAAATTATCTAATTCTTCTATTTTATTTTTCTTCATCCATTCTCTCCATCCTAAATATATTTATTTTTTTCTACTTTCTAAGGTATTTTCAAAATATATTAATCATGCTTCCATAGAATGTCTAAGTAAATTACCTTTTCACTGGGTAAATACTTGTTTTCATTCAGTAGGTCTATGTCCTTTTAATTCTAATACTAATAAATGTCTAGCTTATGGCGTTGTTTTCCAATTTTTTAATTTTGTTTTAGCTTTAAATACTCTTTCTGATTCTGTGTATTTTTCATTACTTTATGGAATTCCTTATTTATTTAAGCAACTTTCAACATTACGATAGTTCTACTATTGGTTCTAATATAGGTCTATTACTACTTTCACCTAATTCTGGCTTTCCATCTTCTTCTCCTACTAATATTTCACTTACTTGTTCTAAATAATATATTTCATCTATGCTTAAATTCTTAAATTCTAAATCTTTTATAAGTTTGTTGTCCATGTCATCATATGCTAATTTATCATTATTACATAATTCTTCAAATAATTCCTCATCTAAATATTTTTTAGGATCATTAAATATTAAATCTATAATTTTAACTATTTATAAG
>NW_006262139.1:11752895-11787883 GCF_000493195.1 Citrus x clementina | reverse complement strand
TACTAGTGTGTGGAATATGTTTAAATTGATTTTCAAAGTGCTCAATATTACAACTAATTTTGATTATTTTTGTCAAATTTAATTTTTGTTTTCTAGGATGGCTAATTTCTAAATCTAATAATCTAATTTTTGAAAATTCATAAACTAATTTTTTAAATCTTCTAGTCTATTTCTGATTTTTAATGCTAGATTCTCATACTTGTCTAATAATTTTATCTGCTTGTTAATATTATAATATCGTAAATTAAACTTTCTAAAGTCAAATAAAGACAAATTTGTAAAATAATAATATTTAAAACTTATTTTTCTTTCTATTTCAGGAGCTAAAGGAGATGTGTGGTCTATTGGAAGTTTTAAATTTCCTAATCTTTCTTCTAATAAATTGTCTAATTGTAAATACTAATTATTGCTCTTTAGTTTTTACATTTCTAAAGAACGTTTTAAAATTTCTATGCAAGGGTTATTTTCTATCCAAGTAGCAAAATCTTTTTCTAAAATAGCGAATGGACTTTTATAGAATTTTTCAAGATTTTTGTCAAATCTAGCCCATTTGGAAAATACATCATAAAGTTAACTAAGTCTGCCTTGTAACTACTTATATAAAAATACTTAAAACAAGAATAAAAAAGGCGCTCTTATACTAAAGAATACAAAAGAAAAATGTAGAGTTAGGGGAAAACTTATATGTGGCTTGTTAGACCGGTAGTGCAGACTGATATAGTTTCTATTCGGGTTAACCATCAAATTATGTCGCCAATTTTCCACTTAGATATAGTGAATTCCCAAATGTTTTGTGAAAACTGCGAAACTTGCCTTGGCAAAAATTGACTTTTTAAAGTTTAGTAAACTGATTATGAAAACATGTTAGTTAAAAATACTTTTAAACTCTTGAATCACAGGTAAAAAGTCTTCTCAACACATTAACGGCTAAATGGGCCAACGGAGACCATGTTTAAAAAAAAAGCTTTTAGAAAATCAGTAGAAACTTCTACTAAGTTCTTATTATTTTTGTAAAAAAAAAAACACATTTCTCAAAAACTTTCCTCCAAACTATTTTCCATTGAATAATAATAAGGACAACCTTTTGTTAATGCTTTAAATCTAATTTATATTTCTATTAACTAGGTGAGACTTCTAAACCCGAAAGTTAAATAAGTAAAACTAAAGAAATTAAATCTACTTATTTGATAAGAGCTTGCTAGTTGGTGTCTAAAAGATTGCTAAGTTTTTATGAATAAGAAATTTTTTTTATTTCTTTTGATTCTTGAGTACAGAGTATTGGTTTGTTTCTCTTGCTCGTCTCTCTTTTTCTTTTCCTTCTCTCTTACCCTTGACCTTCTTTACTCAAGAGTTCTATATATACAACCGAGGTCTCGATACAATTTATGACTCTATGTACAAAGGACAAGACTTTAAAATTATACTTTACATGCGGCAGAAAGCCAACAATTAATTAATAAGGTGAAAAGTCAAAAGACTAATTGGCTACTATCACTTTGTAATGACTCAGTGTCGGTAAATAGTGACTGTCTACTATTGTTTAAGCTGACTCACTATTTGTAATAAAGAGACAAAAAGAAAAAGATACCTTCATAGTTTTTTTCTTATTAGGTAATGAGTAAAAGAAGGGCATCTGTAAAACATGACTCTAATAAAGACTGACTACTTTGACTTTTGGCTATTACTAGCTCGCTAATCTTCCATATCGTTTTCTTTGTCGTCTGCTTCTTCACTTCCCAAATCATTCCACCATTCAACTTCATGTAGAGCCAATTCTTATTGTTCTCTCTGAGCTTGCATTTCTACTTTAAATTATTTAGCGTAGTGCTTTACCAATCTTGTATGTTTAGTTTTGATGAAGAAGGGTACTTCTAGAAGTGGAGAAGGAGAACAAAAAAAGGCTTGAAATTAAAGAGATTAGCTGACAGGTTTCTATTGAAAAGAAAAAGACAAATACAAGTTATTTTAAGAATTAAGGAGAGAATCTGGTTATGTTAAAATTGTTTCATAATAACCATGCAATTATAAAGACAAATACAATTTGACAATTATTTTTAAAATATTCACTTACTATTATCATTTAAGAGTCAGAGAGTGATGCTAATGGCACCAGTAAATAAACAAATGACTTCACACTTCTAAGCAATTCGGCCGATTTGGGCCAATTGAAATCGGGACCGATATCATTTTTTCACCTCATGGGATCAATTATCATTATGACAATTGACAAAACTAGGATAGGAATAACCTCACGTCTATCACGTAGGGGTATCAAAAACGTATAACCAAACACATCCAAAAACCTAAAAAACCCTAATCACTCTCACTTTATTTTTCATCTCACACACACTCCATTCTCGGCTTCAATAAAACCCTAGCAAACTTAACGCTGCGGCTCTGCCCCCTTCCCCATATATCCCCCAACAGAAAAAAACACACACAAACTAAAACCAATGGCCGCCGCCGCCCGTCCTCTTGTAACCGTCCAGTCTTTGGAAGGTGACATGGCCACCGACGCAAGCTCCACCGTCCCCTTGCCCGATGTCATGAAGGCCTCTATCCGACCCGACATCGTGGGCTTCGTTCACTCTAACATCTCCAAGAACAGCCGCCAGCCTTACGCCGTTTCCAAGAAGGCAGGGCACCAGACCTCCGCCGAATCATGGGGTACCGGTCGCGCCGTCTCCCGTATCCCCCGAGTTCCCGGAGGCGGTACCCACCGCGCCGGCCAGGGAGCCTTCGGTAACATGTGTCGCGGTGGTCGCATGTTCGCTCCCACAAAGATCTGGCGCCGATGGCACCGTAAGATCAACGTCAATCAGAAGCGATATGCCATCGTTTCCGCCATTGCCGCCTCCGCTGTCCCCTCACTTGTGATGGCCCGTGGTCACAAGATCGAGACTGTTCCGGAAATGCCCCTGGTCGTCAGTGATTCCGCCGAGAGTGTTGAGAAAACATCAGCTGCTCTTAAAGTTCTGAAGCAGATCGGTGCATATGCTGACGCCGAGAAGGCGAAGGACAGCCAGGGGATTCGCCCTGGAAAGGGTAAAATGAGAAATAGACGTTACATTTCTCGCAAGGGCCCGCTTGTTGTGTACTCAGCCGAGGGTGCTAAGCTTGTCAAGGCTTTTAGGAACATTCCCGGTGTTGAGGTTGTGAATGTTGAGAGATTGAACTTGTTGAAGCTGGCGCCGGGTGGCCATCTTGGGCGGTTTATTGTTTGGACTAAATCGGCTTTTGAGAAGCTTGATGAGATTTATGGTAAGTTTGATAAGGGTTCCGAGAAGAAGAAGGGTTATGTGCTGCCTCGTTCCAAGATGGTCAACGCTGACTTGGCTAGGATTATTAACTCGGATGAGGTGCAGTCTGTTGTCAGGCCGATTAAGACGGAGGTTAAGAGGGCTCCGATGAAGAAGAATCCTCTCAAGAACTTGAATACTCTGTTGAGGTTGAACCCATATGCTAAGACTGCTCGACGGATGTCACTTTTGGCTGAGGCACAACGGGTTAAAGCTAAGAAGGAGAAGCTCGACAAGAAGAGGAAGCCCATCACTAAGGTATAATAATGTCTTTTTTTTAACTAATTAAAACTGATCATTTGAATATGACTGATTAGTTGTTGCTGCTGCCTACATTGTTTGTTTTGATTTGTTTCTTAGTTTTTATGTGTTTTGATTTTGTGTTGTGTTTGTGAAGATTTTCTGCTTGTTCCGATTGTCATAATACTGGGAATTGCCTTATTTTTTATTTTGTCTGTGTGGAATTCAATTTATTTTCAAGGGGTAATGAAATGAAATGAAAAACATCATGGATGCCAATTTAGTTGTTTTAATCTATATATTGTGTCAGCTACATGATCAAATATGAATCTGGTTTGAGTTGTACTGTTGTGGTCTGGTTTCTAAATTGTTATATGGCTGCCATGTTGCTGGTTGAAGCATTTTTCTCAAAATACTTGCCTTCTTGTATTCATTCTGTTATTTGCTTTCTGTGACTCACTTCTACATCATATCATTATGTTTCGTTTGTGCTTGAATTAGATCCTAGTTTAAGAATTAGAGAGCAGCGCTATATATTTTGGCAAATGAATGGCTGCTAGTTATCTGTCTTTGCAAATTATAGTTGTATATTGGTTCTTTTTACTGAAGTTTGTCGGTAAATTTGTGTTCCTGTCTGTTTATTGGCCCTAATCATTGCAGCTTATGTTATTTAGTGTTGCTTTGATTTGTGTTACTTTTTACCTTCATTTTGGTGTGCTTAAAATTTTATGTTTTCTTTATGTTACAATTTTTTTACTCTACAAGTATGCATATGTAGAAAATAGATTCCCCAGTTTTTTCTGCTACTTACTTTCCAGTTGTTTTTATGATGACATTGGTCTTGTTATGTTTAATGGGAATTTGTTATGTTTAATGGGGAATGTTATACGGTTATGGGATGAATCTAACGTTTCCCTTTCCACATTCAATCCTGTCAGGAGGAGGCAGCTGCAATCAAGTCTGCCGGCAAGGCATGGTACCAGACTATGATCTCAGACAGTGATTATACCGAGTTCGAGAACTTCTCGAAGTGGCTTGGTGTTTCTCAGTAATCTGATTGTTGGTTTTTAAATTTTGATTTTTGAGACAATATCTTGTTAATCTTTGTGGATTTGCTGTTGAATTTTAGTATCTTTTGCTGTTTTGAGTCATGGATGAGAATGTTTGGAAGGAAGATAAGCTGAATGGTCAATGTTTTTCCTCCCAGCGTTTTTGTCTTTATGGGCAAGGTGAAAGAACTTTCTTTGAAGTTAGAATTGGAGTTATATGTTTTAGGAGGTGGATTTATTGTCTTAATGGTACTATTTATACTTAAAAATTATAATGCTGCTCTTATCATTTGATTGATGTCATAAGCTAAAATTGGATTGATGCTCTTTTCTTTTGCTTTAAATTTATATTTCTATTCCTACCAAGTCTGCAATAGTAACTAGTGAACTTTTATTTGTGCTATCATTGGAATTGCAAATGTGAAATTCCAAAATTTTCTATGATAAATTATCATATTTAAATTATGTATTATACGTACGAATGCTCATCCCATTTGTCTCGAAATTTTGGTTCAAAATTTTATTTTCCCCACAGTTGGTAGCTTTTTTAGAAGGGAAAAAATTTCAAAAATCTCTCAATTCCAATCAATTCATTCAATTTTTTTTAATTATTTTAATCTATAAACTTGAAAACAATATTTATTAATGCTTAGAAAGGTATTACACAAGTTTTATATTTTAAAATTTTTATATTATTTTTTAATATAAATTAAAAAATTATAATTTAAAATTAACAAATTCTAAAATTTTAAACCTGATGCAATTTACCCTTTTAGCATTTTTCAAATTACCCTTTTAGCATTTTTCAAATGTATCACAAATGAAAGCTATTAATTCATTCAAATAATAAAAAAGTGTTATGAATTTATTAAAATAAACGTAAATGTTCATAATATATATTTCTTACTCTCTCTATTAACAATTCTTTATTTTCCTATAACTCTCACTATTTTACAAGACGAGCTCATTTCTTTATTTTGTACACTTGAAATGAATAAAATTATTTTATAATATATTGCTCTTTCATTTTACTTTTTATTTTATGTTACTTTTTTATTTGGTGTTACAGGCTAATCGTTTTTCTAATGTGTTATCAATACAAAACTTTGATAAAGTACTAATTCCTTTTGTTTCTTATTTCTAGCAATTTTAATTATTATATTACTATATTTGTTTGTCAACGATAGCATGATATATTAGTTATTTGGGGAGAAACCAAAAACCTGTAATAAAACGCTTGGTGTCGATGAAAGGTGCCATGGTTTTAAGTGATCATTGTATTTACTTGAGGTACCTGACTTACACCATAAATTTGGATATCCAAGATACTTGACCTATACCACCAACTCGAGTATCCGAGGTACTTTACCTATACCAATAAGTGTGGTATCTAAGGTACCCGGCATACATCGGATATGCCTAGAGATTAAAAAGGTACGAGGGGTACCACAGATCAGATGCAAAACGGTCAAGAAAAAATCTCTAAAAAGTCAGTCACAAAAAACATCTTCATCATCTAAAAGATAATATTTGATTTTGTAAAAATCAAATATTAAAATATCTTGCTGAAAAAGCAGCGATAGTTGACTGTCACCTCTGCCAAAAAGCAAAGGACGTTGTACCAAGGATAATGGTCCTCAACAGCCCTGTCAGACAATCTCCGCTGAGGTATCTTGAACCACTCTCCAGCGTATACCACGTGTCCAAAAGGACAAATTACGCTATGAACGTCTTCTTGCTCCCTAAACATGCTCCTAATAACATAAAAATAATAAAAAAAGGTAAAGAATAGAAAAATCCTAGAAAATGACAACCAATAACTACTAGAAATGCGCCACATGGCAGTCGATATACTCCATATATAAAGGCGTCCGGGTTCTATTTTCATCATTCAACATCACACACACACTCCACAAAAAAGGTTAAGATATTCTTCAACCTTAAGCCACTATTTCATAGAGCTGGCAAGCTCTTACGCCATAAAAAATTTGAGTAGCTGACTTGAGCGTCATAGTGTGGACTTTGGGCCACCTCAGCTTAACCTCTAGCCTCTTTTTCATTATTTTTTCGGTTAAAAACTTATCTCAAAAAATCTCATTTCCATATTTTGACCTCTCGTTGTCATCACCATCCTTCCACCGTCCTTACCTCCTCTAGATCTTAAAAATATCACACATAATGATCTAGTTGGTACCCTGGTTACCAAAAAATAAATTTATTATTTTAGATAGGTTTTTCTCTTTTCTTTTGCACCGAAAAACTATCTAAAACATTAGCTATTATTACCATATGTGTTTGCAATAAAATTGTCTTCAAATATACAAAACTACATATATATTGCTTTTCTCTAATTTTTTGGCTCTTTAAATATACACAATTGTTGACAAAAATTTTGAAAATGAATTTTGTGACATGATTAGTTTGATATGTGATGATTACAAAATTTTGCTATTATTATACTACTAGGAGTAATTACATGGCATATCTAATGTTTACTTGTTAATAATGAATCAATTATTTATTTTCATTTATATCTATCTGAAAATGTTGAATCTCGTAAAACTTGAATTTGTGGCACTGGATATTGTTGAGTGTTAGAAAATGCATATTTATAAAGGAGAAAACCGTCATTTTACATTTTAAGTCTTACTAACAACTCTTACTTTTATATATTTAACCTTCTTGTGATTTAATTACATGTGTTTTATTTTAATTAAGTATTTTATGTATTTTAGGGGCATTATAGTCATTTCACAATAAAGGAGAGATCAGACGGCAAAACGGACATCACTTTTGAACTCAGGACGGTCGAAAACATTAGGAGGAGCATAAAAGGAAAAATGGCACTATTCACATGTACGGTACTATTCACGTGTACGGTACTGTATACGTTACTGTTCACGACACTGTTCACATAGACGGATGATGACGTGGCATTGACCGATGATGTGGCATTGACTGATGAGGTGTCACGATCCTGTTGGACTAAAATTCTTATGTACTGTTGATGGTGACGTGGCAGCATATCAGTGGACGAAAAATCTCGCGTACGGTGCATGCATCACACAGGATTATTTTCAACCAAACCGCGTTACTGTTCATCCGGGTCAAACCGCGTTACTGTTCAAAGTCGGGTCAAACCGTGTTACTGTTCATCCGCGTGGTCAAACCGTGGACTGTTGACTGATGACGTGGCGCAATCCTGAGCGTCCAAACTGTTTTTAATCCGATGGCCATGATTTACTCCATGTATCTATAAAAAGGGGGCCTCCCCCCCCTAATTTGATATCTCTGAATCCATTTTTGGGATCCATTTTCTGTAATTCCTTCTCCATCTTGTATTTTCTTCGTATTTTAATAAATTCCCATTTTGCCCCTAGTTCAATTATGAGTGGCTAATTTTCTTTCAAGCTTGGGTTGAAGGTGAAGTCTCAACATGTGTCATGGGCTTAATTTGGTAAATTTATTTTCTCTTCCCCTCTAATTTTTGTGGATGTTTTGACTTCTCGTCGACAAATAATAATAGTCTTGTCTAGATACCGCCTTGGTTACACCGGCTCTCTAGTATAAGGTTATTATTATTTGGCACGATAAGCCCTTAGCACCATATTGATTAGAGCGTGGTTCATGAGGTGTGGATTCCCCCCTCATGATTTAATTGACATTAATACGGATTATTTAGCCTATGATGCATGTTGATACGGATCCAGATACCCAAGTACGTTAATTTAATAGATTTTCTCTTCAATTTATTCTCTCCATTGCAATTCCAGTTTTAGAATTTATTCTCGCCATTTTAATTTAAGTTTTAGCATATTCCAAATCATTTCCACCATAATTCCAACCACCCATTTACAAAATTAATTCTATATATAATTAAAATCCACCTCCTCGTGGGATCGACACTCGTCACCATTGATCTACACTACAATAGATTCGTGCGCTTGCGAGTACATTAAAATTTGCACAACAAGTTTTTGGCGCCGTTGCCGGGGAGGTAAGTAATTTTAATTCATAGAATTAATTTTTGTGAATAATTTCTTTTATTTGTTTTCTTGTATTTTTTTTTATTATTAAAAAAAAAGAAAAAAAAAAGTGAATCTACATTTAAAGGTTAGTATTTCTTTTCTTTTTCTCTTCTTTAAAATTTTGTAATTTAATTTTCCATTTATTTTTCTTTGTAATTTTTTTTTGTTTATCTTATTAATTTAATTTTTAGTTAATTTCTTTCACGTATTTATTTTTGTGTATTTTTATAGAAAGGTTGTAATAGCGCAATAAGGTTAGTATCGTAATTTCTCCCTCTTCTTTATTTTTATTTGTTTTGTTCCCATCTTTATTTTTTGTTTTGTTTGCATCTTTATTTTTATTTTATTTATTTTGCATGCATGGTCGTAGGTCATTATTACCTAATCTTGAACCTATAGACCTTGAATTAGAAAAAACACTTCGCACACACAAACACGTTAAAAATAAAATGGATTTACAAGCACCACAGGAGAGGCCATTTAAGGACTATTTTAGTCCCTTAGCTAATTTGAGCACGTCATGCATAAGATACCCAAATGTAGCTGCTAGGAGTTTTGAATTAAAACCTAGTGTGTTAAATTGTCTCCCTACATTCTATGGCTTAGAAAATGAGGACCCATATAATCATCTGAATGATTTTCATGCCATTTGTCAAACATTCAAATATGAGAATTTTTCAGATGATGATGTTAAACTTAGACTATTCCCATTTTCTTTAAAAGATAGAGCTCGTTCATGGTTAAATACTTTACCTGCTAATAGCATTTCATCATGGGAACAAATGGTAACTAAATTTTTGAATAAATATTTTCCAGTGCATAAAACCAATGCTATTCGCAGGGAAATCTCGGAGTTTACCCAGAGAGAGGACGAGCAATTTTTTGAAACATGGGAGCGATTTAATGGGCTACTCTTGAAGTGTCCACATCATGGGTACGAAAAATGGCACCAATGCCAATACTTTTTGGAAGGATTATTGCCGAA
The DNA here is from genome assembly GCF_000493195.1 of Citrus x clementina. Lineage (NCBI taxonomy): Eukaryota > Viridiplantae > Streptophyta > Magnoliopsida > Sapindales > Rutaceae > Citrus > Citrus x clementina. The sequence continues at coordinate 11,778,282 of NW_006262139.1, read as the reverse complement.
TGTGCAAGAATGGCTAATGGCAACGAGTGGAGGAGAGCTAATGTCAAAAAGTGCATCAGAGATTTGGGAATTCTTCCAGCGACAAGCAGATAATTCCCAACAACGGAGTCGATCACTCAGGACTACTAGAAGAATTAAAGGAGTGAATGAGGTTCAAATTGGCGAATCAAGTTCAGAAATTAAAGAAGTCAAAGCGATAATTGAAGGTCTCTCTCGACAAATAGCATCATTATCGACTGCTAAATCAACAGAGCCACATGACCATGACTCATACTCAGATCAAGCCAATGCCATAGGTGTAATGAGAAAGCCATCAAATTACAACCCATACTCCAACACATATAACCCTGGATGGAGAGACCACCCCAATTTTTCATGGTCTCAAGGATTCCAACAGAATGGACCAACAACTCCAGCTCCACCAATTCCACAAAATCCTCAAGCCTCTCAGCCCCCATTTAGACCATTCAATCAGAACCAGAACCACTCTCAACCTAGACCATGGGAGGATGCATTCCAGAATTTTAGGAATGTTACTCACTCCACGATTGAGCAACAGAACCGCACCATTGATGGACTACGAAATGAGTTGAGAGCAGGCTTCAACTCACAAGCTCAATCTGTTTCAAGCCTCGAGAAGATGGTGGGACAACTTGCTTCTTCAGTTCAAACCTTGGCAATGACCGTTGAGAAAGGTAAGTTTCCAAGTCAACCAGTGCCTAATCCTAAAGGAGTACATGAAGCAAGTACCAGTTCACCACAACAGCATGGAGAGGTCAAAGCAGTAATGACCTTGCGAAAAGGAAAAGAAGTCGACAACAAGGTGGAGATGCCAGTGACAAAAGAAAATCAAATTGTACCTGTGAATGTTGAGGACTCATCACCGGAGGAAAAAGAAGAAACCAACCCACGAGAATATGTTCCGAAAGCTCCATTTCCTCAGAGGTTAGCGAAAGGAAAGAAGGGAAAATCCACAGGTGAGATTCTTGAAATCTTCAAACAGGTAAGTGTTAACATCCCTTTGCTTGATGCTATTAAACAAGTTCCATCTTATGCCAAGTTTCTTAAAGACCTTTGTACTAAAAAGAGAAACATGCATGTTCAAAAGAAGGCATTTTTAACAGAAAACGTTAGTTCTATACTCCAACATAAAATTCCTTTAAAATGCAAAGACCCAGGCTCCCCCACTATCTCATGTAGTATAGGGAACCACACAATTGAGAATGCTTTGTTGGATTTAGGAGCTAGTGTAAATCTGTTACCTTATTCAGTGTTTGTGAAACTTGGACTGGGAGAATTACACCCAACTCCAGTGGTGTTACAACTTGCAGATCGGTCCACAAAAATACCTCGTGGTATTGTGGAGGACGTGCTTATCCAGGTAGACAAATTTTATTTTCCTGTTGACTTCATTGTAATTGACACTCAACCAATACAGGATTCAAGGAAGCACATCCCCATTATTCTAGGCCGACCTTTCTTGGCAACTGCGGATGCTCACATTCAATGTAGAACTGGAAATATGCAGTTGTCCTTCGGCAACATGACTATGGAGCTGAACATCTTCAACATTGCCAAACAACCTCACAGTGCAGATGATGGAATTGTTGATGTGGATTTAATTGAAGCATTAGTTGATGATACTTTTGTTTCAAACCTTAGTGATGATCCTTTACAAACATGTTTAACTCACTTTGGTTTTGATTTTGATATTGACAGATTGGTCGATGAGGTCAATGCCCTGCTTGACTCAGCACCATCTATGGACACTAATAAATGGAAGTCAAGAGTTGAACAACTAGCACCATCAGAGAAGAAACTCATCCCATCATCAGAATCACCACCGAAACTCGAGCTCAAACCATTACCCAACACATTGGAATATGCATTTTTGGGAGAGGAAAGTACTCTACCGGTAATCATCTCATCATCCCTCAATGACGAACAAAAAGGTAAGTTGTTGAATGTTTTAAAAGACCACAAAGGAGCATTAGGATGGACCATAGCAGACATAAAAGGTATAAACCCAGTAGACTGCATGCATTACATTCACCTTGATGAAAATGCTAAAACTACTAGAGAGATGCAACGTCGGTTAAATCCTAACATGAAAGAAGTTGTTAGAACAGAAGTCCTTAAGCTATTAGATGCAGGTATCATTTACCCCATTTCTGATAGTTCATGGGTCAGTCCTGTACAAGTTGTCCCCAAAAAGTCAGGAGTCACAGTAGTTACGAATGCTGATAATGAATTGATACCCACTAGAGTGACTACAGGATGGCGTGTATGCATTGATTATAGAAAATTGAATTCTGTCACACGTAAAGACCATTTTCCTTTACCATTTATTGATCAAATGCTTGATAGATTAGCAGGCCATGAATTTTATTGCTTTCTAGATGGCTACTCAGGATACAATCAGATCCCCATAGCACCAAAAGATCAGGAGAAAACTACTTTCACTTGCCCTTTTGGCACATTTGCATATAGGAGAATGCCATTTGGATTATGCAATGCACCTGCTACATTTCAACGATGCATGTTGAGCATTTTTTCTGATATGGTTGAACGATTCCTTGAAGTCTTTATGGATGACTTTTCTGTCTTTGGCAACTCGTTTGATCAATGTTTACATCATCTAACACTAGTTCTGCAGAGATGTATCGAGAAGAACTTGATCTTAAATTGGGAGAAATGTCATTTTATGGTAAAACAAGGTATTGTCCTCGGTCACATCATTTCGAGCAAAGGTATTGAGGTTGACAAAGCCAAGGTGGATCTCATTTCTAATCTTCCTCCACCCAAAACAGTCAGAGAAGTAAGATCTTTCCTTGGGCATGCTGGTTTCTATAGACGTTTCATTAAAGATTTTAGCAAAGTTTCTAGACCCTTATGCAATTTACTTGCTAAGGATGTACCTTTTATCTTTAATGATTCATGTCTTATGGCGTTTGAAAAATTAAAACAGTTGTTGACATCATCACCCATCATTCAGGCCCCAAACTGGAACTTACCATTTGAGCTCATGTGTGATGCATCTGATTATGCAGTAGGAGCAGTATTAGGACAAAGAGTTGATCGAATTCCCCATGTTATTTACTATGCTAGTATGACATTAAATGATGCACAGTTGAACTATTCAACTACTGAAAAAGAAATGCTAGCAGTAGTGTTTGCATTAGAAAAATTTCGATCTTATCTCATTGGTTGTAAAATAATTGTGTTCACAGATCATGCTGCTCTTAAATATCTTCTCACAAAGAAAGATGCAAAAGCCAGACTAATTCGTTGGGTGTTACTTTTGCAGGAATTTGACTTGGAATTCAAAGATAAAAAAGGGACAGAAAATGTTGTGGCGGACCACCTCTCTCGTCTCCATTTTGACACAATTATAGAACAATTACCATTAAATGAGTCATTTCCAGATGAACAATTAATGAGTGTGGAAGTATTACCTTGGTATGCTGATATAGTTAATTATCTTGTTACAGGTAAACTTCCAGAGCATTGGACCAAGCAAGACAAGGCTAAATTCTTTGCAGAGATAAAGAATTTCTTTTGGGATGACCCGTATTTGTTCAAGTATTGTGCGGATCAAATTGTTAGACGATGTGTCCCAGAAAGTGAAATTCAGAATATCCTTTCATTCTGCCATGAACAAGCTTGTGGAGGCCATTTCAGTGCTAAGAAGACAGCGACTAAAGTTTTACAATGTGGTTTCTATTGGCCATCTATATTTCGAGACGCTTACACTTTCTGTTCTTCATGTGATAGGTGTCAACGAATGGGAAGCATTGCACGAAGGAACATGATGCCACTAAATCCAATTTTAGTGGTTGAGATTTTTGACATATGGGGTATCGACTTCATGGGACCCTTTCCCCCTTCTTTTGGCCATCAATACATATTGGTTGCTGTTGACTACGTATCAAAATGGGTAGAAGCAATTCCATGTAGGACCAATGATCACAAGGTGGTGATAGCATTTTTGAAAAGCAACATTGTTTCACGCTTTGGATTCCCTCGAGCAATAATCAGTGATGGTGGTGCCCACTTTTGTAACAAAGCATTCAAAGCACTTTTGACAAAGTATTCAATCACACACAAAGTGGCGACCCCGTATCATCCGCAAACCAGTGGCCAAGTTGAGATCTCCAATCGAGAAATAAAGCACATATTAGAAAAGACGGTGAGGCCAGACAGGAAAGATTGGTCATTAAGACTTGATGATGCATTATGGGCATATAGAACGGCTTTCAAGACCCCGATTGGGATGTCACCCTACAGGCTAGTGTATGGAAAAGCTTGCCACCTACCTGTGGAACTCGAACATCGTGCATATTGGGCCATCAAGAAGTTCAACTTTGATATGCAGCAAGCCAGCTCAGAAAGAAGATTACAGCTGGCAGAACTTGAAGAAATTCGCAATGACGCATACGAAAATGCCAAGATTTACAAGCAACGAATGAAAGTCTTCCATGACAAGCAAATTATGAGAAAATCTTTCACTCCAGGTCAGAAAGTGCTTTTATTCAATTCTCGCTTGCACCTGTTCCCAGGTAAGTTACGCTCTCGTTGGTCTGGCCCATTTATTGTTCATACTGTTTTTCCACATGGGGCAATTGAAATTAAGGACCCAAAGAACGGTGTCACGTTTAAAGTTAATGGTCAGAGATTAAAGCCATATCTAGAATACCAACCACGTGGAGAAGACACCGAAATAAATTTGAGTGACCCACCAGATTTGAATTGATTTTTTTTTCTTTCTTTTCGTTGATTTGATTTTGTTTTCTTTCTTTATATTATTCTTTTGCTAATTGAAATTGTTTTTGCATAAGTGTGTTTATTTTACCATTAAGTTTTCTCTTATCATTGTTAATCATGAGTCTCATACTTAGACCGTTCCTCCTGAACATTCTTAAACCACTTCAACGTGTCAAAACTCATCTCAAAAGGCAGATTCAATTTTGTAAAACACAACGCATTTGGGCTCTACAACCACCAGAGTTAGTAGCCTATGTTGAGGGTTTAGAAAGCCAACTCAGAGACATTGAGAGAAGTGTTTACGACATCCAGTTGGAGCTTGAGGTAAATTCAATAAGAGGACGATTTTAATTTTCTTTGTGTGTTTTAATTTGTTTTTCTGTTTGTGTGCTTTAGTTTGTTACCCCGGTGAAGTGGCGGATAACGGTACTCCGTGACAATCAAGTCGGTTACTTCAGTTTCCCATAATAACTGATATTCTGAGGCGAAAGTATGGACAGAAACGAGATTCTAGCAAAGCTTCACAAGCGATTCCCTTCACTCCCTCAGAATGCCCTCCTTACGATCTATAAAGCCCGATCTGAACGCATGCGATTGCTCATGAGGAATAACATACCTGCAGACATCCGTTGGTTAATCGAGGCTAAAGTACGATTAGCAGGTGAGTTACCTCCTAAATTTATTGCATACATGCCTGGTTGTGGTAAAGGAAATTATGCAAGAAAACGACGAGCTCGAAGAATTTCTGTTGCTTGTCACAAGTGTGCCAGAATGATTTGCGATAGAAACCCATGTTCTTTAGGAATGATGTCTGATAACAGGGAAGATAAGATTCAATTCATTAGGGATGGCTTGAATAAGGAGTCATTGGATGATATCCTTTTGTCTCTTGAAACGCATCCCAGTGGATATGTGCAAGGAGCGATTCTCCAGTTATGGCCATTATTCCAGAAAGAGCATGCACGATATAGTCTCGGGAATCTGACTATAAACGACCCTGTTTGCCAGTTTATAAGAAAACTGGATAGGAAGCCTATCCTCGACCCATAGAGGGCGTTCAAGCCGTTTCTGGACGTAAAACCAGAGGAAGATGTGAGCCACAGTCGCAACTACGTGTAAATATCCTTTTACTTTACTGTTATTTTATTTCATTTCACTGTTGTTTTATTGTTTGCATTATTGTCTTTAATAATTTTATTACTGTTTGCTTTTTCCTTTTTACTGTTTTCTTTTTTACTCGCGAGCCATGTGCTTCATGCGTTATTTGACACTAACATGTTACCTCATTCACAGCTGTGACCCACTATCACCAAGACTCTTAAATGTGATTTCTTTTGTCAAACACTCACAAATTATTTTTGAGAAATATTCCAATGGCAGCTACTCCCAATAGACAATTCAAGAACATTTGTGTGCTTTCTGGATTTACCTATGGCAAACATAAAGAGTTCGTTGAGGCAGCCATAGATCTTGGTCGAAGCATAGCAGCGAGAAATTTACATTTGGTGTATGGAGGAGGTAACCGAGGGTTATCAAAAATGGTCTCCGAAGCAGCTTTTATCAGAGGAAGTCAAGTGTTAGGCATCATCCCAAGAGTCCTAAAATCATTGGGCAGTTCGTCTGACTCATCAACTGGAGAAGAGTTAGTCGTCTCAGGTATGCAAGAAAGAATAACTGAAATGCTTAATCATGCTGATGCTTTTGTTTTCCTTCCAGGAGATCTTGCAACACTAGAGGCACTTATGACACTAGCATCTTGGGCCCATCTACACATTCACCAGAAACCCATCGGTTTGTTAAATGTCAATAACTTTTATGATGGCTTTATCGCATTTCTTAACCATGCAATAAAAAACTACTTCATTCCTTCTAATGTGAAAAAACTTTTTATTTGTGCTCACACTGCTAATGAGCTACTTGATATGTTACAAGCTTATAAACCGGAGCCAGACCCCTGGACCTTTGTGTTGGAGCGACCAAATAATGATGGTAACAGTAGCCGCAGTAAGAAGTACAAATTAGATTTAACTCTCCGCCTGTAAATATTTTCTTCTGTGTTGCACCACCCAGGTGATGTCTTCTAAACTCTACTTCTTTCCTTTAAAACATTGAGGACAATGTTTCGTTCTGGTTGGGGGGAGGGAATAGTCGACAATTGTGGAATCTTGGTTAAGTTTTTACTATTTTTTTTGTTGTAGAAACTAACTGTTGCTAACGTTTTGTGTTGAAGATGGCTGAATATGGAGTGTAGTTACTCTAGAAACGCATCTTCATCGTTTTAAAAAAAAAAAAATTGTTTTCTTCCTCTTTTCTCCTTTATAAATATATATTTTCTAATTTTTGAGTCGAAGATGGCTGAATATGGAGTGTCGTGCCTCTAGAAACGCATCTTCTTAGTTAAAAAAAAAAAAAAATTTCTTTTTCTAATAAATTTTTCTACATCATTTTCACATTCCTGCATGCATATTTTTCTTTCATGTTTAGAATAGGTTGGGGGGTAGAATGTTGTTAAAAAAAAATTTGTGTTATTTGTTTTAACATTGGATGACATGATTAATTTCAAATTTTATTATTTGTATTATCTTTGGTCTTAAGTGATGTTACGCTATGTTTGCTACTTTACATGTTGATGTCGGAGACAAATATGAGTTGCTTGAAGGAATGAACATGTCATAAATAAGTGCCAAGTGAGTTGTTGAGCCTATCATTTTCTTGGAGAGTAACCCTTTTGCCCATTCTCTATACAGCTTAGCAGTTTATTATTTTATACACGATCTCTACATTTCTTTTGAGTTAACCCTTTAAAAAAAAATGGTAAAAAAAAAAAAAAAAAATGTGTGTTGCTACATTGGGAGGCCCATCTAACTAGTAGATATGGATAATTATTTAGAGCCCTAAAAGACGATGGAAAGGCCATCTTTGATCCGTTTGAGCCTTTCTAGCCATCCCTTTTATTAAATATCCATAGTTACCCTTTTTAAACCTTTAAAAAAAAAAAAAAAAAAAACCTTTTCTTTGTCAACTTATCATCTTAACCCACTCCGATTTGGAGTATTACCCGATATCTTATAAGTTCCATCACCTATTTATGTTTGAGAAAATGTAAATAATTATGTTGTTCAGTGAAGTTATGACAAATAAAAGCTAAAAAAAAAAGTTGTTGTTTCAAAAGAATAAAAATAACAACAATAGGTGAAATACACCTTGCAACTTCAAAAAAAAAAAAAAAAAAATTCTCTGCATTTTTCTCAAACATATACTTTGTTTTCCTTATTTCCTTTCTTTGCTAGCCATATCCCTAGCCTACGTTACGTCCTAATAAAAGTCCTTCTTGATTTTAGGGAACTATAGTTTGAAGTAGAAGCTAGTTATATGGGCTAAAAAGATGTAGTGATGCTTAAAAAAAAAAAAAGACATAAATAAAGTGGGTTAACTAACATTTTATTTGACTTGAGATCATATTATTTCTAAGCTGAGGGCATATTTATTTCATCTTGGTGAGAGCATGTGATATCATTTCTTTATTATTTTCTCTCTCAATTACCATTCATTGGAGTGACTATTTTTATTGGGATTAATTTATTTGTGAGAGTGTCACTACTTCCAGTGAGATTTTGGGGTTTGACATGTCATTCTTGAGAGTAGCTAAAACAAAGTCTACTGGGCTAATTCATGTGGATGGTTGATGTGGGTGTGATGTTGCTTTAGACTGGAGATAATGCTTATACTTTTATTTGATTGCTATCATTAATCTGATGGAATAAATACGAGTGTTTCTATTAAAACAAAAAAAAAATTATTTTGAATTTGAATTTTGTTTTCGCTTTATTTGCTAGGGACTAGCAATAAGCTGGTTGGGGGGTGTGTTGAGTGTTAGAAAATGCATATTTATAAAGGAGAAAACCGTCATTTTACATTTTAAGTCTTACTAACAACTCTTACTTTTATATATTTAACCTTCTTGTGATTTAATTACATGTGTTTTATTTTAATTAAGTATTTTATGTATTTTAGGGGCATTATAGTCATTTCACAATAAAGGAGAGATCAGACGGCAAAACGGACATCACTTTTGAACTCAGGACGGTCGAAAACATTAGGAGGAGCATAAAAGGAAAAATGGCACTATTCACATGTACGGTACTATTCACGTGTACGGTACTGTATACGTTACTGTTCACGACACTGTTCACATAGACGGATGATGACGTGGCATTGACCGATGATGTGGCATTGACTGATGAGGTGTCACGATCCTGTTGGACTAAAATTCTTATGTACTGTTGATGGTGACGTGGCAGCATATCAGTGGACGAAAAATCTCGCGTACGGTGCATGCATCACACAGGATTATTTTCAACCAAACCGCGTTACTGTTCATCCGGGTCAAACCGCGTTACTGTTCAAAGTCGGGTCAAACCGTGTTACTGTTCATCCGCGTGGTCAAACCGTGGACTGTTGACTGATGACGTGGCGCAATCCTGAGCGTCCAAACTGTTTTTAATCCGATGGCCATGATTTACTCCATGTATCTATAAAAAGGGGGCCTCCCCCCCCTAATTTGATATCTCTGAATCCATTTTTGGGATCCATTTTCTGTAATTCCTTCTCCATCTTGTATTTTCTTCGTATTTTAATAAATTCCCATTTTGCCCCTAGTTCAATTATGAGTGGCTAATTTTCTTTCAAGCTTGGGTTGAAGGTGAAGTCTCAACATGTGTCATGGGCTTAATTTGGTAAATTTATTTTCTCTTCCCCTCTAATTTTTGTGGATGTTTTGACTTCTCGTCGACAAATAATAATAGTCTTGTCTAGATACCGCCTTGGTTACACCGGCTCTCTAGTATAAGGTTATTATTATTTGGCATGATAAGCCCTTAGCACCATATTGATTAGAGCGTGGTTCATGAGGTGTGGATTCCCCCCTCATGATTTAATTGACATTAATACGGATTATTTAGCCTATGATGCATGTTGATACGGATCCAGATACCCAAGTACGTTAATTTAATAGATTTTCTCTTCAATTTATTCTCTCCATTGCAATTCCAGTTTTAGAATTTATTCTCGCCATTTTAATTTAAGTTTTAGCATATTCCAAATCATTTCCACCATAATTCCAACCACCCATTTACAAAATTAATTCTATATATAATTAAAATCCACCTCCTCGTGGGATCGACACTCGTCACCATTGATCTACACTACAATAGATTCGTGCGCTTGCGAGTACATTAAAATTTGCACAACAGATATCTCTGGTGATAATTATTTATAACAAGTCTTGGATGCTGAAATTCATCTTGATATAATGAATTTTAGAGATACTATTAAGGAAAATAATGATGCATCAACCCAAGACCATGCCAAATGCAATGATTTTTTTTCACCATCTTCACGAATAATTGAAGAGTATCTTACGGTCAAAGAACCATCTATCTTTTAGGATTGTCTTAATGAAAGATTTAATCATAAAAAATTGTTATACTTTCAAAAATTCGTTATGACTAGATGCACTTACGATTACAAGATTTTAAATCTATCAGTCAATATCATTTTGCATTATTCAAAATTAATTCTCAATCAAAACTATATGGAGTAGAAATTACTGATGCAGATTTGTTGGAAAAGATATTCTTTACTTTTTAATATTCGAATTTGCTCCTGTAGTAACAATATTGAGAGTGGAGATTTAGAAAGTACTCTGAATTAATCTCAAGTCTTTTAATGGCTAAAAAAATAATGAACTTTTGTTGAAAAATTATCAGTGTCATCCGACTGGATCTGTACCTCTCCTTGAAGTAAATGGTACTTCAGCCAATAATAATAGTGGTAATCGAGGCAGTGATTACAAAAATAATCAAGGACATGATAGTTATAATAAGAAATATTAGTCAAACCACTGGAAGTGGAATAATAGTAATGAGAAACAAGGAAAAGATCCACAAAAGAAATCTTCAAAAGATCATGAAAATGTTTGCTTCGAATGTGATATGAAAGGACACTAGTCTCATGTTTGTCGTACTCTAAAACATTTAGTTAATCTTTATCAAACATCCAAAAATGAAAAAGGAAAAGAAATTGGGACAAGTTTATTTGATCATGAAAGTCAAATTAATATAACTTAGTTGGATATTTCAAATTTTTTTGAAGATGCAAATGGTAAAATTGATCATTTGATTGATGACGAATATGTGAAGATCAAATAAAGGTGCTATACTTTGAAGTGTGTTTTTAAAGTGTAGTGTAAATTTAAAATAGTACTAGTGTGTTTAAGGTTTGGTATGTTTAAATTTATGTTGCAAAAGTATTTATTATTTTTGTTGTAGAGTCTAGGGGTGGGCAAAAAAGCCGTGCACTAGAGAAAACCGAATCGAACCGATCCGAACCGTTCCGTTTGGACCGGTTTTAATTTTTTAAAAAAATCAAAATATATGGTTTGTAAAAAAAACCGAAATGCAGGTTTGGTATTGTTGTGCAAATTTTATTAAACTTGCAAGTGCACAAATCTATTATAATATAGATCAATGGTGACGAGTGTCGATTCCACGAGGAGGTGGATTTTAATTGTGTGTAGAATTAATTTTTCTAAATGGGTGGTTAGATTTGTGGTGAAAATAATTTATACTATCTTAGAATTTAAATTGGAATGGCAGAATTAAATTAAAGTGGAAAATATTATAATTGAAGCACTTGGGTATTTGGATCTGCATCAACATGCACCATGGGCTAAATATTCCTTATTAGTGCCAATTAAATCATAAGAGGGGAATCCACACCTCATGATCCACACTCTAATCAATATGGTACTAAGGGCTTATCGTGCCAAATAATAATAATCTTGTACTAGGGAGTCGGTGAAACCAGGGCGGTATCTAGACAAGATTATTATTATTTGTCGACGAAAAGTCAAAACATCCACAAAAATTAGAGGGGAAAAGAAAATAAATTTACCAAATAAAGCTCATGACACATGTTGAGACTTCCCCTTCAACCCAAGCTTGAAAGAAAATTAGCTACTCATAATTGAACTAGGGGCAAAATGAGAATTTATTAAAATACGTAGAAAATACAAGATGGAGAAGAAATTACAGAAAATAGAGCCCAAAAATGGATTCAGAGATGCCAATTTAAGGGGGGAAGGCCCTCTTTTTATAGATACATTGAGTAAATCATGGCTATCGGATGGCATCCCTGAATCTATTTTTTAGCTCTATTTTCTCTAATTCCTTTTCCATCTTATATTTTCTACGTATTTTAATAAATTCTCATTTTGCCCTATTTCAATTATGAGTAACTAATTTTCTTTCAAGTTTGGGTTGAAGGTGAAGTCTCAACATGTGTCATGGGCTTTATTTGGTAAATTTATTTTCTTTTCCCCTCTAATTTTTGTGGATGTTTTGACTACTCGTCGACAAATAATAATAATCTTGTCTAGATACCGCCCTGGTTTCACCGGCTTCCTAGTACAAGATTATTATTATTTGGCACGATAAACCCTTAGCACCATATTGATTAAAGTGTGGTTCATGAGGTGTGGATTCCCCCCTCATTATTTAATTGACACTAATAAGGAATATTTAGTTCATGGTGCATGTTGATACAGATCCAGATATCCAAGTACGTCATTTCAATAGATTTCTCTTCAATTTATACTCGCCATTTCAATTCCAATTTTAAGATAATCTAAGTCATTTTCACCACAAATCCAACCACCCTCATACAAAATTAATTCTACATATAATTAAAATCCACCTCCTCGTGGAATCGACACTCGTCACCATTAATCTATTCTACAATAGATTCGTGCACTTGCGATTTCAATAAAATTTGCACAACATGCATCACACATGAGTTTAAATGGTAAGCTCCAGTTTGGGGGCTGAATGATGGGTGATGATGTCAACAATTGCTTTATAGAAACTTTGTTAAAATCTTTAATGAAACGTCTATAAAAACCAGCATACCCAATGAAAGATCTTACTTCTCTGACTGTTTTAGATGGAGAAAGATTAGAAACGAGATCCACCTTCGCTTTGTCAACCTCAATACCTTTGCTCGAAATGATGTGACCGAGAACAATACCTTATTTTACCATAAAATTGCACTTCTTCCAATTTAAGACTAAGTTCTTCTCGATACATCTCTGCAGAACTAATGTTAGATGATGTAAATATTGATCAAATGAATCACCAAAGACAGAAAAGTCATTCATAAAGACTTCAAGAAATCGTTTAACCATATCAGAAAAAATGCTCAACATGCATTGTTGAAATATAGCAGGTGCATTACATAATCCAAATGGCATCCTCTTATATGCAAAAATGTCAAAAGGGCAAGTGAAAGTAGTTTTCTCTTGATCTTTTGGTGTTATGGGAATCTGATTATATCTTGAGTAACCATCTTAAAAGCAATAGAATTCATGGCATGCTAATCTATTAAGCATTTGATCGATAAATGGTAAAGGAAAATGATCTTTACGTGTGACAGAATTCAACTTTCTATAATCAATGCATATACGTCATCATGTAGTCACTCTAGTGGGTATCAATTCATTATCAGCATTAGTAAGTACTATGACTCCTGACTTTTTGGGGACAACTTGCACAGGATTGACCCATGAACTATCAGAAATTAGGTAAATAATACATGCGTTTAATAACTTAAAGACTTCAGTTCTAATAACTTCTTTCATGTTAGGATTTAACCGACGTTGCACTTTTCCCTAGTAAGTTTAGTATTTTCATCAAGGTGAATGTAATACATGCAGTTTACTGGGTTTATACATTTGATGTCTGATATGGTCCATCATAATGCTCCTTTGTGCTCTTTTCGAACATCCAACAACTTACATTTTTGTTCATCATTTAGGGATGATGAGATGATTACCGACAAAGTGTTTTCTTCTCCCAAAAATGCATATTCCAAAGTGTTGGGTAATTATTTGAGCTCGAGTTTCGGTGGTGATTCTGATGATGTGATGAGCTTCTTCTATGATGGTGCTAGTTGTTAAACTCTTGACTTCCATTTATTGGTATCCATGGATGATGCTGAGTCAAGTAGAGCATTGACCTCATCGACTGATCTGTCAATATCAAAATCTAAATCAAAGTGAGTTAAACATGTTTGCAAAGGATCATCAATAAGGTTTGAAAGAAAAGTATTATCAATTAATTCTTCTATTAAATCCACATCAATAATTCTATCATCTGCATTATGAGGTTATTTGGCAATGTTCAAGATGTTTAACTCCATAGTCATGTTGTCAAAGGACAACTGCATATTTCCTGTTCTGCATTGAATGTGAGCATCGATGGTTGCCAAGAAAGGTCAGCCTAGGATAATAGGGATGTGCTTCCTTGAATCCTGGATTAGTTAAGTGTCAATTACAATGAAATTAACAGGAAAATAAAATTTATCTACCTGGATAAGCACGTCCTCCACAATACCACGAGGTATTTTCATGGACCGATCTACAAGCCGTAACACCACTGGAGTTGGGTGTAATTCTCTCAGTCTAAGTTTCACAAATACTGAGTAAGGTAACAGATTTACACTAGCTCCTAAATCCAACAAAGCATTCTCAATTGTGTGGTTTCCTATACTACATGAGATAGTGGGGGAGCCTGGGTCTTTGCATTTTAGAGGAATTTTGTGTTAGAGTATAGAACTAATGTTTTCTGTTAAAAATGCTTTCTTTTGAACATGAACATTTCTCTTTTTAGTACAAAGTCTTTAAAAAACTTGGCATAAGATGGCACTTGTTTTATAGCATCAAGTAAAGGGATGTTAACACTTACCTATTTAAAGATTTCAAGAATCTCACCTGTGGATTTTCCATTCTTTCCTGTAACTAACCTCTGAGGAAATGGAGCTTTGAGAACATATTCTCGTGGGTTGGTTTTTCCTTTCTCTTCCGATGGTGAGTCCTCAACATTCACAGGTACAATTTGATTTTCTTTTGTCACCGGCATCTCCACTTTGTTGTCGACTTCTTTTCCTTTTCGAAAGGTCATGACAGTTTTGACTTCTCCATGTTGTTGTGGTGAACCGATACTCGCTTTATGTACTCCTTTAGGATTAGGCACTGGTTGACTTGAAAATTTACCTTTCTCAACAATCATTGCCAAGGTTTGAACTGAAGAAGCAAGTTGTCATATCATCTTTTTGAGGCTTGAAACTGATTGGGCTTGTGAGTTAAAGCCTGCTCTCATCTTATTTCGTAGTTTATCAATGATGCGGTTATGTTGCTCGATCGTGGAGTGAGTAACATTCTTAAAATTCTGGAATGAATCATCCCACGGTCTGGGTTGAGAGTAAATCTGATTCTGATTATATGGGCTAAATGGGGGCTGAGAGGTTTGAGGAACTTGGGGAATTGGTTGTAGTGGTGAAGCTGGAGCTGCTGGTCCATTCTGTTGGAATCCTTGAGACCATAAAAAATTTGAGTGGTCTCTCCATCCATGGTTATATGTGTTGGAGTATGGGCTGTAATTTGATGGTTTTCTCATTACACCTATGACATTGGCTTGATCTGAGTATGAGTCATGGTCATATGGTTCTGTTGATTTAGCAATCGTTAACGATGTTATTTGTCGAAAGAGACCTTCAACCATCTCCTTGACTTCTTTGATTCCCGAAGTTGACTCGTCAATGTGAATCTTATTCATTCCTTTAATTCTTTTAGTATTCCTGAGTGATCGACTCCGTTGTTGGGAATTATACACTTGTCGCTGGAAGAATTCCTAAATCTCTGATGTACTTTTTTACATTAGCTCTCCTTTACTTGTTGTTATTAGCTATTCTTGCACATTCGACAATAATCCCTCCAAAAAGTATTGGCATTAGTGTCATTTCTCATACCCATGATGTGGACGCTTCAAAAGTAACCCATTGAATCGCTCTCATATTTCAAAAAATTGCTCGTCCTCTCTCTGGGTAAACTCTGAGATTTCCCTGCGAATAGCATTGGTTTTATGCACTGGGAAATATTTATTCAAAAATTTTGTAACTATTTGTTCCCATGATGTAATGCTATTAGCAGACAATGTATTGAGCCATGAACGAGCTCTATCCTTTAAAGAAAATGGGAATAGTCTAAGTTTAACATCATCGTCTGAAAAATTCTTATATTTAAATGTTTGACAAACATCATGAAAATTATTCAAATGATTATATGAGTCCTCATTTTCTAGGCCATAGAATGTTGGGAGACAATTTAGCACACTAGGTTTTAGTTCAAAACTCTTAACACCTACATTTAGGTATCTTATATAAGATGTGCTCAAATTAGCTAAGGGACAGAAGTAGTCCTTAAATGGCCTCTCTTGTGGTGGTGCTTGTTGTTTCAAATCCATTTCACTTTTATCTTTAATGTGTTCGTGTGTACGCAATGTTTTTTCAAGTTCAAGGTCTATAAGCTCAAGATTAGGTAATAATGACATCGACCATACATGCAAAGAACACAAAATAAATGGGAACAAAACAAATAAAAATAAAGAAGAAGGAGAAATTACGGTACTAACCTTATTACGCTGTTAAAACCTTTCTATAAAAACACACTAAAAAAATACGTGAAATAAATTAACTAAAAATAAATTAATAAAATAAATAAATAAATAAAATTACAAAGAAAAGTAACTTAAAAATTAAATTGTAAAATTGTAAAGAATAGAGAAAGAAAAGAAATTATTACCTCTATATGCAGATTCACTTTTTTTCTTTTTTTTAATAAAAAAATACAAGAAAACAAATAAAATAAATTATTCACAAAAATTAATTCTACGAATTAAAATAACTTACCTCCCCGGCAACGGCGCCAAAAACTTGTTGTGCAAATTTTATTGAACTCGCAAGTGTACAAATCTATTGTAGTATAGATCAATGGTGACGAGTGTCGATCCCATGAAGAGGTGGATTTTAATTATGTGTAGAATTAAGTTTTCTAAATGGGTGGTTGGATTTATGGTGAAAGTGATTTATACTATCTTAGAATTTAAATTGGAATGGCAGAATTAAATTAAAGTGTAAAATATTATAATTGAAGCGCTTGGATATCTAGATCCGCATCAACATGCACCATAAGCTAAATATTCCTTATTAGTGCCAATTAAATCATAAGGGGGGAATCCACACCTCATGATCCACACTCTAACCAATATGGCGTTAAGGGCTTATCGTGTCAAATAATAATAACATTGTACTAGGGAGCCGGTGAAACCAGGGCGGTATCTAGACAAGATTATTATTATTTGTCGACGAAAAGTCAAAACATCCACAAAAATTAGAGGGGAAAAAATAAATTTACCAAATAAAGCCCATGACACATGTTGAGACTTTACCTTCAACCCAAGCTTGAAAGAAAATTAGCTACTCATAATTTAACTAGAGGCAAAATGAAAATTTATTAAAATACGTAGAAAATACAAGATAGAGAAGGATAGAAAATAGAGCCAAAAAATGGATTCAGAGATGCCCAATTGGGGGGGAGGCCCATTTTTTATAGATACATTGAGTAAATCATGGTTATCGGATTAAAAATAGTTTGGACGCTCAGAATTAGGCCACGTCATCAGTCAACAGTACGTGGTTTGACCACGCGGTTTGAACAGTGACACGGTTTGACCACGCAGTTTGAACAGTCAACCGGCTTGAACAGTGACGCGATTTGGTTGAAAATAATTTTGTGTATATGCATGTACCGTACGCGCGATTTTTAGTCCACTAAGATGCTGCTACGTCACCGATCAACAGCGTATATAAATTTTATCCAATAGAACCATGACACCTAATCAGTCAATGCCACATCATCGGTCAATGCCACGTCATCGTTCCGTATGTGTGAACAGCGTCATAAACAGTAACATGGACAGTATCGTACATGTGAATAGTGCCGTACATGTGAACAATGACATTTTTCCTTTTATGTTCCTCCTAAGGTTTTCGACTGTCTTGAGTTCAAAAGTGATGTCTGATTTCTCGTTCATTGTGAAATGACCATGATGCCCCTAAAATACTTAATTAAAATAAAACACAAGTAATTAAATCACAAGAAGCTTAAATACATAAAAGTAAGGGTGTTAGTAAGATTTGAAATATAAAATGACGATTTTCTCCTTTATAAATATATATTTTCTAACACTCAACAAGTATTCGGTTCACTCAGCTGAACCGAAAAACAGGGTTATTCTTGAAATTGTATTTAAATAGACACGTGTTAAATTTTAATTGGTTACGTAAAATAACTAAAATAGACATGCACACACATGATTACGGGTATATATATATATTTAAAAATTGTTGTTGGTGTTTGTTTCCAAATTTTCTTTTTATTTTGTGTTGTAAGTTTTACTTCTTGTTATTTTTATTTATCTTTACAACATTATGTTTATGTAGATGGAGTATTAGAGTTTGATTATGTATTTTGAAATTTTAATATTTTATATTTTGTAAGTACCTTATTAGTAGTTAGTAAGATATTAGTGATAAAATGTGTTTTGAATACTTTATAGTTATTGTTAATATTTGTAATAAAATTAGGATAAATTAATTGTTGAAAAAAAATTATTACATTCATGAGGCCTAATGGGCTAAAAATTTAGAAATTCAAAATAGACCCAATAGGCCCAAAACCAAAAAAACCGAATCGAACCAAACCAGTCTGAAAAGATCTGTTTATGTTCGGTTTTTATTGAGTTCGGTTCTTATTTAGTTCTTTTTATAAAATAACTTATTTAAATCGGTTCTACTTAATTTTGATCCGAACCAAACCGGACCGAACCGTGCCCACCCCTAGTAGAGTCTAGTGTGTAATTTTTGAATTTCCCTAATAAAACAGTTTATGTAATGTTTTCTTTATACTATTTGAATATTCTTTAATATTCAATTGACTTATTTTATATCCATGAGTGAAAATAAACAATGAATTTGAACAATTACTTGATAAATGAAGAAAATGAATGTTTGGTGGATAATGGGACAATGCACATAATTTTAAAAAATGAAAAATATTTCCTTAATTTAATATTAGATAAGGCTTATATTAATACGATATATGGCTGCTAATCTAATTGAAGGCTTCGAAAGAACCAATATTATGTCACCAAATGGTGCAAAATTACAAATAAATGATGTTTTATACTCCAGCATATCCAACAGAAATTTACTTAAATTCAAGGATATTTGTAAAAATGGATATCATATTGAAATATCTAGTGAAGATAATTTTGAATTTCTTTTCATTACGTCAACTATTTCATGCCAGAAGCATATATTGGAAAAACTACCTTCTATTCCTTCTAAGTTGTATCATACAATTATAAAAACAATAGAAATAACTTTTACAATGACCCAAAAGTTCTCTAATTCATAGATTTTTATACTTCGGCATGATTGACTTGGCATCCTAAATCAATTATGATGCATCGTATTATAAAAAACTTATATGGACGTAAATTTAAGAACTAGAAAATTCTTTTACCAACTAAAAGTTCATGTGTTGCTTATTCTCAAGGGAAATTAATAATTCAGTCATCTGCAATGAAAGCAAGTTTTGAATCTCTTAAATTTTTAGAACGAATCTAAGGGGATATACATGGCCTTATAAATCCGTGTTGTGGACCATTTCATTATTTCATGGTCTTAATAGATACGTCAATTAGATGTTCATATGTCTCTTTACTTTTTAATAGTGGTTTTGCATTTGCTAGATTTCTCGCTGAAATAATTAGATTAAGAGCATAATTTCATAATTTTCCTATTAAAGTCTAGTGAATTCACATCTAAATCTTTTGGTGATTATTTCATGTCTATTGGAGTTGATGTTGAGCATTTTGTTGCACTCACTGATACATAAAATCATTTATTTGAATCTTTGATTAAGCGTTTACAATTAATTGCGAGACCATTAATTCTTAGATCAAATTTTCCTCTTTCATGTTAGGGCATGCAATATTACATGCTGCATCATTAATTTGCACTCGCCCAAGTTCTTATCGTACATATTCACCTTCACAACTTGTTTTTGCCCAATAACCAAATATTTCTCATTTGAAAATTTTTGAATGTGTGGTTTATGTCCCAGTTACTCCCCCACAAAGAAATAAAAACAACTTTGTAATAAAGACGTAGAATTTATGTTGGTTATAAATCGCCATCAATAATTAGCACTACAAAAGAGTTATTGTTTACTAATCAAATAACAGAAATTGATCACTCTAGAAGAGTTATTGCCTACTAATCAAATAAAAAAATTGATCAATCGAATAGTATGGGTCCCATTAACCCAGAAGAAAAAAATTTGCCAACAATTGAAGAAGTATAAGTTTTTCATAAACAAACACAAAACAAGAAAACTATGATTGGTTTTGTTGGTGTAGAAAAATCATAGGATCGAAATGAAATAATTCATTTACTATAGCTCTTAATATTATAAATGATGATGACGATCTTGATCTAAAAGCTATTGAAGAATATCAACATAGAAATGATTGGTCAAAGTGGAAAGATAGTATTCAAATAGAGCTAAATTCACTTACAAAATGTAAAGTATGTGGACCAATAGTCCTGACACTTAAATATGTCAAACTTGTTGGATATAAGTGGGTATTCATTAGAAAACGAAATGAGAAAAATGAGATTGTGAGATATAAAGAAGGATTAGTAACACAAGGTTTCCCTCGAAGACTTGGCATCGATTATGAGGAGACATATTCCCCTGCTATAGATGCAATTGCATTTCGATTTCTGGTTAGTCTCGTAGCTCTGAATGATTAGATACACCCCATATGGATGTTGTGATTGCATATCTGTATGGTTCTATCGATAAAAATATTTATATGAAAATCCTCGAAGGACTTAAAATGATGGAAGCAAACAACTATAAACCTCTTAATTTTTATTCTTTGATGTTACAACAATCCTTGTATGGATTAAAACAATTTGTGCATAAATGGTTTAATCAATTAAGCAATTATTCATTAAAAGAAAGATATGTAGATAATCTAATTTGTCCTTGTGTTTTTATTTAAAAAATCTAAAATTAGATTTGCAATAGTTGCAATATATCTTAATGATTTAAATCTCATTGGAACTCCTGAAGAGCTTTTAAAAACAGCTTCTTGCTTGAAAAATGAGCTTGAAATAAAAGATCTTAGAAAAATAAAATTTTGTCTTAACTTACAGATTGAATATTTACCATATAGAATACTATTACATCAGTTAACATATACTAAAAAAAGTTTTAAAGTGTTTTTATATGGATTAAGCTTATCCATTAAGTACTCTTATAGTGGTACAATAATTTGATGTGGAAAAATATCTATTTCGTCCAAAAGAATATGACAAAGCAATTCCTGGTCCAAAAGTATCATATTTAAGTGCAATTTGTGCACTTATGTATCTCGCAAATTGTACTCAACCTGATATTGCTTTTTCAATCAATATATTAGCAAGATATAGTTATGTACTAACTCATAGGCATTCGAATGGTGTAAAACACGTATTCTGCTATCTCCTCAGAATGATTGATATAGGTTTATTATTTATCCAAATGAATTAAAATCACCACTAATTGGATATGCAGATGTTGAATATCTATCTAATGTACATAAAGCCCGGTTATTTATTTACCTCTGGTAATTGTGTTATATCATGGCGATCAATGAAACAAACAATGGTTGTAACATCTTCAAATCATTTAGAACTACTAAGATCAATCATACAATGCATTCAAGAAACATGTGGATTGTCATCAATTAAAAATAACATCACAATATTATATAAGGATAATGCAGCTTGCATTGCACGGATTAAAGGTGGTTATACAAAGGGTAATAGGACCAAACATCTATGACCAAAAAAATTTTATGTTCATGAGCTTTAAAAGAATGATGATATAGATATTCAACAAGTGCGCTCAAGTAACTATCTTACAAATTTGTTTACAAAATTCCTATCAATTGCAACATTCAAAAAAATTAATAAATAAAATTTGGATGCATCAACTTAAAGATTTTTGTCCAAATCTTGAAGCATTTGCATATCAAGATGAGTGGAAGTATACTTCTTAAAGAAAATAATTCATTTTGAAGATAATTTTACATGTTATACTCTTTTTCCTCACTGGATTTTTATCCCATAGGGATTTTCCTAATAAGATTTTAATGAGACAACTTTATATTTTCAAAATTATTTACTGTACTTTTTTTCGGTTACTAATATTTTTCTCCCGTAAGGTTTTTTTTTTTAGTATTGATTTTAATGAGGTATTTTTCTTTCATAATCAACACCTAAGGGAGAGTGTTATGAATTTATTAAAATAAATGCGGATGTTTATAACATACATCTCTTAGTCTCCACATTAGCAACTCTTTGCTTCCTTATAATTGTCACTATCTTACAAAAAGTTATGATCTATAATGATTCCATTAATTTCATGTGGTGCTTCTGTAACTATAAAAGGAGAACTTATCTCTTTATCTTGTACACTTTTAGGATGAATAAAATCATTTTATAATAGATTGCTCTTTCATTTTACTCTTTATTTTATGTTGCTTCTTTATTTGGTTGGTTAATGGCTTTTCTAATACAAGGAGATTTTTTTAAAGCAATACTACAATGTTTCATGAATCATGTCGGCCATATGTCTTGAATCTTAGCCAACAGACTCTAAAAAAAAAGTTTTATCAAGCATTATAAAGACGACATTTTATAAAGTTGTTTTGGAATCTAAAATGCAGCCTCTATATTATTATGTACATATAAAGTCATTGTGGGTTGCAGCCTTGTAGGGTCACTAATCGAACACAAAAAATACAAAATGCCATAGAACAATTCATTATTTTATAGCTCTACAACCCATAATGGCTCATCTTCATGACCATCCCAAAGGGCTTGAATAGTAATTCTACAACAACTTTTCCTTCGAGAGGTCGAACACAATGAACATAATAAGGGCAACAACAGCACTGGATTTGAACTTGAACATGAACAAATTGTGGTTGGATTTTCAAAGGTTGATCTCAATGCAGTCAACCTTTTTAGTCTTGGACTTTTTGGAGGAGATTTTAACTGGGTTTTCAATTTTCATGGTCTTTAGTTTCTTGAAGGCTCTGTCGATGGAGGAGTTGGTTCGGTAAATGAGAAGCCATGGAGATTGATTCATAAATGATTGTTGTGCAAAATGAGTTTAATTACAAACCCGGTTAAACCTGATTCCAACATGGGTTTAATTTATGTGGGTTTATGATGTTTAACCACATTACAATACTATACGTGATAATAACCAAACATGGTATTATAACAGTATAATACTATAAGAGGTTCTAATACCTTTTAATGAGGAGCACCAAACACGCCTATAATGATTACTGAATGTATAGTGTTTGCCCAATTATTTCATAAAAAATGAATCCTGGTGATGATTAGTAAGCAAGTGTAGCTCTGCTTAGTAAAATGTGAAGCATTTCTTGTGCTTTTTAATCCTTTTACTTTTCTCATTGACGCAATGATTCAATTACCTTCCTTTTGTATAAATGTGCTTAGTAATCGAATTTATGGTTGCTTGCCAAAATTGAATCAAATTATTGCTAGCTTTCAACTCTCTATGAACGATTTTGCGCTAAGAATCTTCATGCAGCGAAAGTGGTCCTCGTTGCAATCCCACAATGATTGTTATTTTCTAAACTGGATAAAAACCATCTTCTCCTAGTTTATTGTCATGGAAAATTTCTTGTTTCTATGCTCTTGTCTCCTTCCTTAATAAGCATGATATGCGTGCCTAATTAAAAAAATCATTTGATGCAGTATCTGAACAAAGCCAAGTTTTGTAATCTTCCTTCAGTGCATCACTTTTGCATTGTATTTGTTCATAAACTACATATTTGTAATTGTAGAATCTTACTATATCTAAAAGCTCAAATAAATAAAAATAGAATTATTGAAAGAGTTTTTATGTGATTTAAAGGACAGGCCCTGGAAGTATAAGAGAAAAGCTCTTCATACATCACTTATGATCTGAAATCATCGAGAGATGCAACTAAATTTCTTTCCTTATATCACTTTCATGCATCTATCATCACATGATGATTGTGTTGGATCTATTTCTCACATATTATAGACTACCATAAATCATTTTAATTATTTTATATCATACCATATTAATATATGACTAATGTCAACTATTAAAGAGTAATTTTAGTAGACTTATTTATTAAGGGACAAAATATTATGTTACTGATTCTAATTCTATCACACCCTACACTCAACCAAAGTATTTAAGTGACTTCAACACATTAGGACTTCACTGTTAACAGAATTGAGGCAAGGGTGTAGTACACCATCTCTCTCCCTCTCTCTCTATTGCATGTGTGTAAGAAAGCTAAAATCTTGAGCTAAAAAGAAGATAACAAGTTGCAATGACTTGTCAGAGGCTGTCATTAAAAGCTCCGCAGCAAGTTTGAAAGCTGAAATTCATGACCAATCAAGGTAAATCTCGAATTTCTACCTAATCCATGTGTTTACTTAGAAATGCAAGATCTAGGGTATGAAGTTTATATTTATTTCAATAGATTCTACATGCATCATTTCATTTTCAATCAACCAACTTTTCAATAAAATTTCCCCATTTTCATTAGATCATCAAGCTAAATTAAGTTTAGATTATGTGGTTATCATCTTAGGCCATGTTTGGATGGTAACATTAAAGGTGGTTTTAGACTATTTTTTTATGCAAAAAGTTAATCTCATGTTTGGTTTATTTTATTTGAACAGGACTAGTAGTTTAGCTCAATCTTTAGTTCACAATCAACCGAATGGCAAACGTTAATCCCTCCTCCACACAAGATTAGCAAGAAACTAAATGAAAAGCATGTATTATTTGTTTACTGCTCCTTTTCTTTCATGACATGTCAAGTCTCTCGCATTAAAAACAACGAAATTTAAGATACTTTTTGTTTGGGCCAAAATTAGTATGGACTATATTATAAAATGTAAAGAGTAAGCCCAATACAACTAGCCCAGAATCCAAACAACCATAAAGTTTCATCAGCAAAAGCAACTTCTATCGTCAACAAATAACAGAACTTTGACGAGTGAATGCCAACCTTTGAATTCAAAAACCTTGTTATGCATAACGTGGAGCATTTCAAAACAACTACAGACCAAGAAAATTCTTTCAAATTTTTGCTTCAATAGAATCAGGAGCTACCACAAGCATAGAAGAAAAATATTTACCAAGAATAAAGCTGAGTGAAGAACATATCAAGTCAACATGATCATAGCTAAGGACACAAAAGAAGCAGAACTTTTTTGCATTTTCAAGAGCTAGCATGAATGTACTTCATCCAAGGTGAAAGGTGTTGAGCATGAGAAGTACAATAAGTTGAACAACATTAAAGGAATATCAATTTGGACACATATCTACTAAGTTTAATGAGAGACTATAACCTAATGACTTCCCCTTCAATTCAGAAATTTTACATATGATTTTTCAGGCGTGGAACTGCAAATACAACACAACAGTCAACCCCATATTAACAGGATATCACTTAATACACAAGTAAGAAGAAGCCTTGCTAAATGTATTAAAAATTGATTAGGCCTCTAAACTAAAAGTGCCTGAAAA
>NW_006262139.1:11738985-11752795 GCF_000493195.1 Citrus x clementina | reverse complement strand
TGTTGAAGCGATGCATGTCGATACCGTTTATTATTTTCTCAAATGTAGATGCAGGTAAAGCTTTTGTAAATATATCATCTAAATTACTCGTGAAGCGTATTTGTTCGATATTAATCTTCTTGTTCTGTTAGAGCTTATTAATGTAGAAGAATTTCGGTAAAATATATTTGTTCTATGCCCTTTAATGTATCCTCTGAGTTGAGCTATACATGCAGCATTATCTTTATATATCATTGTTGAGATATCTTAATATAACGATATTCTACAGGTACTTTGAATATGATGGATTACAAATCACAATCGTATGTATTCTAGACTGGCTCTATATATTACAAGAATTTCAGAGTGGTTGAAGGATGTTGCAACAAGAGTTTGTTTCGTAGACTTCTAAGAAATCCTTGTACCATTAAACGTAAAAACATATCCCGTTTGTGAACAACCTTTATAGGGATTAAACAAATGACTTGTATCATCATAACCAACAAGACCTAGATTTTTCATTAATTCATTATAATAAAATAAACCCAAATCAATTGTTCTTTGAAAAAAATGAAAAATGTGTTTAACACCATTCTAGTGTCTTCTAATTAATTTGAAGTTGAATAAACCTAACAAGTTAACAGAAAATGCTATGTTTGGCCTAATACATTGTGCTAAATACATCATAGCACCGATTGCATTTAGATATGGTATTTCAGGACCAAATATATATTCATCACCCTTTTTACGATAGACTGGATCATTTTTAGGATCAAGAAATGGAACTATTATTAGGGTACTCAATGGATAAGTTTTATCCATGTTAAAACGTTTCAAAATTTTCTTAATATAAGTTGGCCAGTCGATAAAGATACCATTAGGTCTGTGCTCAATTTACAGTTCGAGAGAATACCTAGTTTTCTCGAAATTCATTCTTCAAACAGTCAGCGGCTATTTAGTGCTCTTCAGGAGTTCATATTAAATTTAAATCATCAATATAAACTGCAATAATAGCAATACCATATTATGTTGCTTTACTAAAACACATTGATAGATAAAATCATTAACATATCCTTCTTTTATCAAATACTCACCGAGGCGATTATTTCAAGTTGTTTTTAATCTATATAAAGTTATACTTTTATTGAATATAAGCTATGATGTGATGATTGACTAGATTTTGGCATTTTAAATCCTTCAGGGATTTTCATATATATATATGTGTTAGATGAACCATATAAATAAGTTGTCACCACATCCATAAAACGCATATCAAGATTTTCTGACACAGCCAAACCAATTAAAAATCGAAACATGATTGCACACGTTACTGGAGAACATGTCTCATTATAATCAATATCGAGTCTCTGAATATCTTATGACTTCATCGTTCTCATTACGAATACCCATTTATACCCAACATGTTTGACATGCTCAAGTGCTTGGACTACATGTCCAAATACTTCACATTTGGCTAAAGAAGTCAACATTGTCTGGATTGCTTCTTTCTACTTAAGCCAATCATGTCTCAGTCTACATTCATCAATAATTTGCAAAATCATGATCATTTACAATGTCAGTACCCACTGTAAACGCAAACGCATCATTGATGGCAATTTCTTTGTTTCCAGCCATTTTAAGGGCTTGTGCTATATCTTGGGCATGTGCCTCTTTAAAAGATCTTTCAATTTGTCTAGTCTCATCAAGGACCAAGTTTTTATTAAATATATTACCCTGAGTATAATCAATATAAATCTCACGATTTCTAAATTCAAGTGCCTTTTCAAGGCTCTGTCCTTCATAAAGAGTTTGTATATTGTTAGGGCTTTTAGTCTTTTTATACATCATTTACTCTTCTAAAGTAATTTTTTTCTTTTAGATTTTTAGTATTATTTGTAGCATAACCCTATTTAATAATCGTAGAACACAATCTTTTGCACCAATTGGTCTACCATGCTTTTGACATGCCATAGACAATTCCTCAGTTGCACTTTTCATTAATTGTTCTTTACGTACAATGACTCGACCAAGTATATTAGTAGCTGGTATATACGATTTGGTTACTTTTTGCCACATCTGTAAATGCATTTGGCAATTGTTCTGCAATTTGCTACAAATGAACTATGCTACACACATCATTTTCACTCTAAGATGTGCATAGATCTAAATGAGATAAATAGGTTACTTTCCACTAAGGATCATGCCTAACCCCATGGATCTTTTTTCTTTCTCCAAATAGAGGAAATTTTGTCTTATCAAAATGACAATCCGCAAATCATATAGTAAATATATCACCCATTGATGGTTGAAGATATCTAATCTCATATAAATTCCAACTGACGTTGGGTCCGATTTTAGTGCATTGTAGGGGCGCAATCGGCACTTGTCCTACACAACCAAAAGTGCGTAAATGGGAGTCTCAATACCAATTGCAATAGGGAATATTTATGATAGGTGGTAGGCCTCAAGTAGATTAATGTCGCAGCATGCAAAATGGTATGTCCCCATGTCGAAATAGGTAATTGACTTCATAATAATAAAGTTCTAGCAACATGTGACGAGAGATTCTGCTAATTGATTCTCTGTATGTACATGTGGTACTAGGTGTTCTACATCAATTCCAATTGTCATGTAGTAATCATCAAATGTTTTAGAAGTAAACTCACCAGCATTATCTAAACGTATAGTTTTAATTGGATAATCTAGAAATTGTGCGCATAACGTAATTATCTACGCAAGCAATCTTGCAAATCCCATTTTACATATAGATAATAAACAAAAATGTGACAATCGTGTAGATGCATCAATCAAAACCATAAAATAACGAAATGAACCACTTGGTGGGCGAATAGGTCCACAGATATCTCCTTGAATCCTTTGTAAAAATAAAGGAGATTCATAATTAATTTTGCTAGGTGATGTTCTAATTACTAATTTTTCTTATGAACAGGTAGTACAACTATTCTCATTGAACAATAAAATTTTCAAATCTTTCAATGGGTGTCCATGAGAGTTTTCAATAATTCTATGCATCATTGTTGATCCAAGGTGACTAAGGCAGTCACGCCAAAATATAAAAGATTTTGGATCATATAACTTATCTTTTATGATTGCATAATTTTCTATTGATTTTATCGTCGTACAATATAAGCCAGATAAGAAAGCTATAAGCTTTTCTAATATTTGTTTCTTTCCAAACATATTAGAAATAATGTATAGATATTCTACATTATCCTCATTCATTGTCTCGATATAAAAATTATTACGATGAATGTCTTTAAAATCAAGTAAATTTCTTTTTTATTTAAGTGGCTACAAAGCATTATAAATATCTAAATTTTTCACATTCCATTAATATGATCATTACTCATCTAGTACCTTCAATAAGATCTACCGGACTTGATATTGTATTCATATTTACTTTAATTAAATTTAAATTTGAAAAATACTTCTTGTTTTGAAGAATTGTATGTGTAGTTACATTGTCAGCCACATATTTCTCCATCAAGCATTTTATTCAAATCCATAATCTTAAAACAAAAATAAAAAGGAAATGCATATTAAATAACATGAAATAAACAAAGTTACATGAACAAACATAAAATACAAGTTGAATTTTAATTATAAAGAACATTTCCATCACCGATCAAGTGATTAATTTTTCTATCTTTGTTTTCAAAGAAGTATGAAACATCAAGATGTGTAACATCTACTAGATTCGAGTCATCAACATAATTTGTTTCAATATTCTTTCCTTTTGATTTTGAGCATGCCTAAAACATATCCACACAATGTCTGGGAGTACAAAAATGTCTTAAAAAATGACGAGACATTTCACATTTATCACAAGTGTTTTCTTGAGTATTATATTAGGCAGATGTTCTCTCCTCATTTTTCCTTTTCTTGTGGTTCTTATAACCACTACGAGATCAATAATAATAATAATTTTTGTTATGACCTTGGCCTCGATAATAGCCACGACCACGACCATGACTATGTCTACGGCCACTGTTATGCCCATGACCATGCCCATTTTCATAATTGTTATCACGATCATGTGAGATAGTATTTGCTTCAAAAACTGGTTTTGTACCTGCAAGATGGGCTTGATGATTTTTTTATTAATAATTTATTATTCTTTTTTGCTATAAGAAGGCATGCAATCAGGTTTATGAAGCGTTGTAAACGTTGTAAATGTTTTTTTCCAATATATCCTCATCAGTAATATTTTCTACACACAGTTTTAACTATGAAGTAATTCTGTACAGTGCAGAATTATATTCATATACTGACTTAAAATCTTGTAGCCTAAGGGCATCCATTCACTACAAGCATTTGGGAAAACTTGCTAACTTTAATGACTATATTTTTCGTACAAATTACTCTAGAGGACATATAGGTCCTTCATAAGCAGGGGCGAATGCAGCTTGTGACCCCACTGGCCAAAAAAAAATTTAAAAATAAAAGAAAAAAATATTTTAATTTTTTAATTAACCCCATTAAATTTATTAAAATAGTCACTATAAATTATAAATCCTGTAAAATTTAAACATTAACTTTTAAGAATTATAAAAATCTATATCTTAATTAAAAATAATGATAGCCCACCACCCAAAATATTTTCTATTGTCAAAAATATGATTAATTCTTCCAGTTTCTATAATAATAGTAAAGCGAATGTTTTCAGTAATAAACCTCATGATGAATCATCTTTGGAATCGGATATGATAAATGATAGTTTGGTTGCTTATATAGGAAACAATAAATTTAATAATATTGATAATGAGTCTATTGCATAACATTTTTAAATTATGAAAATGCATAGAGAATAATTATAAATGTATTAGTAAATATTTTATATATTCAAAATTTTAGTTTTTTATATTTTATTATTTTCTAATTTAGCCCCCCGTAAATTATTTTTCTAGATCCGCCACTGTTCATAAGGAGATATTTTGTTTTCAATGCTTAGTGGAGATGATGATGCAACAAAAATCATAACATTGGCTCGAACCTGAAGGGATGAGTCATTATTATTTTTTATTGTGTTAGTAAGGCATGAAGCATCAACGAGTTCCAGCATTCAAGATCCAGAATAAATAATTTTTGCAGGATATATCCAAGACGTTAAATTCCAATTTTGTCAAGTGAGATATTATCATAAACAAATAAATATTGATAAGAGTGTAAATAATTAGCGTTATTTATAAGAGTAATTTTAAATAAATCTATGGAAAATAAAGAGTAAAGGGATAAATGGTTCCTATACCAGAGCAAGATCGTGCTGGTAACGTGCTATAAATTTGGATACAAAAACTTTTTCAATTGGTACACCCTTAGTACACATGTGGAATCACTAATGAATTAAAACAATAAAAATTACAGCAAAAGCAAGCTTGAGGCAATTGATAAGTTTGTTTCCAGCAGAAAAAATAAATTGTAATGTTATTTGCAAAAGAATGGAAATATATAGGCATTAATGGGAGGAACACTTATATTTTTTAATAATATAAAAACATGAATTGGGAGAGCACTTCCATTTTTTAATAATAGAAGAACATAAATGGGGGGAGGGGGGCACTTCCATTTGGTGGAATCTACGTCCACAATCCACAATTTACAACATAAATGTTATTCGTTGACATCTTAATTGGTACGTTGGAATCCCAGTCATGTAAGGTGGCAATTTTGAATTCAACTGACTTGGTTTAAAACATAATTGAATTCAAATTTAGAATCTAATCGGTTTCTATTTTAGTTCGGTTTGAAATCGAATCAAAATAAAACTCGATCAGAAATAAAACCCGATCGGGTTTGCCAAAAGAAATAAAATAAAATAAAAGGATAAAGGAAAAACATAACGAATCAATGCAAGCAAAGTAATCCTCAATTCTTTCACCAGTGACCATAACCCAAGCTAGCAAAACACACACTCACTCACTTACGCACACCACAAGCACAACCATAACCTTAAGCTATTAAGTGTCAATGACACTACTACCACTGTGCAGCTTTTAGGCGTTCCTTGAGCTGATTTGCTACCTTGTTTGAGGTTTCCAGCTTCTGTTGTCTCTACTATTCTTAAGCCATTCGCTTTCATTACAATTGTTCTTGTCTCTCCTAACTGTCGTCGCCAGAGGCAGATACACTGTAGGACCAGCGAGAGCTCAAGCCCCCACTGGAAAAAATTAACCTTTTTGTTTAAAAGAAAATTAATAAATTTTTAAATAGCCCCATCAAATCATTAGATAGCCCCATTCTTTAAAATTTAAACTATTATTTTAATAATTGTAAAGTCATAATTTGACTTAAAAAAACAAAGCTCACAACCCAAAATATTTATAATCTCAATTACTGAATCATGAATGCCACACTTATAATTAAGGATTGCCTTGAACGAAGAGAGCAAGTTGTAAGTAGTAGTTTTTCATTCTTTATTCTCATAATCTTAGTAAAGAAAGCAAAAGGAGAAGGAATGTGTGATTTATTTAATTATTGTGGGGTTGGGTGGCTGGGACGTTGGACTGGCAAGTGAGTTTGCCTTTACATCAATTTTGCATCAGGTTAACATGTCCTTTTCAGATTTTTTTTCATGCTAAGTTAATAATTTAGTATTTTATTTCTTTTCATATGTCAATATATTTTTATACAAATTGTAATTGTTCAAGTGACTAATTCTAGTATTTACATCTTTTTCGGTGATTTTGTTTATAGCTATTTGTAAATCAATCTTTTTTTATTGTAATTAATTTATTTTTATATAAGCACTCACATATATAATTTTAAAACAGATATGGAAAAGTATTTTAAAAGAAAATTGATGATGGCGCCATTTCCAAAGAGAGGTGAAAGTGGTCTAGAAAAACGAAATAAGTTTGACTTAGAATTGTCATAACTTCCTTCTAATCCTAGTCAACGACCCCTAATTTCTTCTTACAATCCTAATGTTTGACATGAAGTTCATAGAGCATATTCACAAAAGGTCCTTGCCAACCTAAATTCCACAATTTTTGTAAGGCTAAATTTAAGCAGCAACAGCAACGATTGAATCTTACTTGGTTCAATATATATGAAAATTGGCTAGAATATAACAAATCAAAGAATTATGCATATTATTTATGTTGTTAACTTTTCAAACTAGAAATTGGTAAACAAGTAAGTGGTGAGACATTTACAAAAAATGGATTCTCAAATTGGAAGAAACCAAAAAGATTATAAGAGCATATTAAAGGTCCTAATAGTGCTCACAACAAGGCCATGGCTTATTGTGAGGATTTAATGAAACAAGAGCAGCATGTTCGAACATTTTTCAACAAACATTCTGATCAAGATCGAAAAGATTATCGAACTGGCCATTGATGTTGTTCAGTTTTTTTAGGACAAGTGCTTGCATTTCGTGGTCATGATGAATCTGATAATTCAAGTAATCAAGGAAATTATATTCGAATTTTAAGATTTCTTGCCGATCACAATGAAGATATCAAAACAGTTACTTTAAAGAACTCTCCTAGAAACAATATGGTGATTGCACTTTCAATTCAAAAAGATGTGGGTGATGCATTATTTTTTGTTTTGATTGATGAATCCTATGATGTATCTATGAAAGAGCATATGGTTGTTGCATTGCGATTTGTAGATAAAAATATATCTGTCTTTGAGCGTTTTATAGGTCTTAAGCACGTTACTAGTACCACCGCTATCTTGCTTAAGGAAGCTCTTGATCAGTTATTTTCCAAGCATGGATTAAGTATATCTAGGTTGCACGGGCAAGGTTATGATAGGGCTAGCAACATGCAAGGCGAGTTCAATGGGCTTAGGACACTTATTATGAATGAGAATGAGTGTGCTTATTATATACATTGTTTTGCTCATCAATTACAGTTAGCTATTGTGGTTGTGGCAAAAAAACACGATCAAATTAATTATTTCTTCAATGCAGTTGCTAATGTTGTCAATGTTGTTGGGGCTTCATGTAGACGTCGAGATATTCTTCGAGAGAACCAATTACTTTCAATTGTCGAAGCACTTGAAAATGATAACCTATCGAGTAGGCAAGGCAAAAATCAAAAGACGACATTGAAACGTTTTGTTAATACATATTGGGTCTCATATTATTGACACAACTTAAAAGTAATTTTTAACTCCCCAAGTATAAGAGTGTCTTGTTGTATTATAACTCGGTGAGTCCGAGGTCGATCCACAGAGAAAAGATTAGCCGATCTTAACTGATCTTAAGGTTTTCGAACCTCCGGAATCTAAATTTGACCTCCATTTATTTGTATAGAGCCTCGAATTACGTGAAATTAATATTTTACCTAATAAACACACAAAAATACACAAAATTAAATATATTTAAAACATAATTAATAATTCCTAATATATTATATAAACACAAATATAAATTATAACATAAGCACATAATAACATTATTATCGCTTGATAATTAAACAATTTTTAATACTAATCAATTATGGTACGTTCCTTCACATAATCTCTTTGTTTCCACATATTATTAGTGTGCTTGAGATAGTTGAAAAAAATAAGTCAAACTCTAGTGAATAGAGATTTCAAGCAAATTATTTGGTAGAGTTTATTTAATCTTTTGATTTTGTGCTTAGTTTATATTTGATGAGAGATATATTTGCACTTTCAAATGAGTTGTCACAGACACTTCAAATAAAGGATGAAGATATTCTAAATGCCATAAAATTGGTTGAAATATGCAAGAAAAACTTGCAAATGATGAGAGATGATGGGTGAGATTCTTTGCTTTGCAAGGTTTCTTTTTCTTGTTTGAAGCATGATATTGATGTCACTAATATGAATGATTTGTTTTTACCAAGGGTTTGAAGCATGATAGGGCTCGAGAGATCTCAAACATGTATTATTTTCAAGTTGAGCTATTTTTTGCCATTTTAGATTTGCAACCTTAAGAGCTAAATAATCATTTCAATGAGGTGATTATGGAATTGCTTCTTTGTTTGGCATGTCTAAGTTCAAATGACTCATTTACTGCTTTTGATAAGGATAAGTTAGTATGCCTTGCTCAATTTTATCCAAAGGATTTTTCACTACTACAACTTATGGAACTTTAAACTTACATAATGGATATGCGTTCTACTACTGAGTTTGTGGGATTTAAGGGAATCAGTGACCTTGCTAAAAAAAGGGTTGAGACAAAAAAAAAGATAAGGTGTATTCGTTAGTATATTTGATGGTGACATTAGCATTAGTTCTTCCAATTTCTGTAGCCACAGTAGAGAGAACATTTTCAACAATGAAATTTGTGAATAATGAACTTCGGAATCGGATGGGAGATGAATGGATGAATGATAATTTGATTGTTCATGTGGAAAAATATGTATTTAATAGTATTAATATTGAGTCTATTGCATAATGCTTTTAGAATATCAAACCACATAGAGAACAATTGTAAATGTATTACAAAAATTTTATATATTCAAGTTTCAGTTTTTACATTTTGCTATTTTTTAATTTAACCCCCAGTAAATTATTTTCCAGATCTGCTATTAGTCGTCTCTACCTCATTCATTCGTTGTCGTCAACCGCACAAGGTATAATGGCTGCTTGTATTTGGTATTGATTCCAAATGATGAATAAATGGGACAGTTGTGTTTTAGTTTGTAAAAAGGTTGTTTGTACATTGTATTTTGTAATTCAACCGGGCAACAGTCAGGCACTGAAAAATAAACAAATAGCTCATGTCCTAGCCATGAATAGAAAGAAGCATAGCTAAAATTAAATCTTAATTAAGCGTATCAAGAGACTGGAGGCTGTAATAGGGTCAATAAATGTGATAATTAGCCTCTGCTTCTTGCTTAATTAAATCTTGACTCTGTTCAATTGCCCATTAATGGAGTTTACGTATTGTACCCTCAAAGCCATATGGTATTTTCTCGGCAAATAGTGCTTAATTAGATCTGATTTCTTTGTCTACAATTATTGATGTGTCTCATGTTATTTTGTCTTGTCTGTTAAGTGTGTTTTACGAAATTTGAATTGTTTCACTAGTTTCCATTTGCACCAAGATACTAAATTTTTTTTTCAAGCTTTTGATTACTCCTGCCATGTTATGTTTATGCTATGGATTAATTTCAAATGCCTGTCATGTTTGTCATTTAGAGATGTAACTTACTAACTCCAGTAGCTTGGTACTGAAGTACTCGTTATTTATTTTTTATTTTTGTTTTGGTAACTTTTAAAAAGACTTGTTGAGGATGTTTGGTAGTTGATATTTGTTTTTTTCATTCATTCATCAGGATTGGGATTTAAGATTTGGAATTTTAGGCGATGGCCTGGTGATTCTTGGAATTGAATTGTTGCAATCTAAATTGAACCAAACCGAAATTTAGACCCAAATTTTCATACTGAAACAATTCGAAATGCGAACTCAATTAGACTGAATTCTCCAATCCAAACGGGTTGTAACTCAAACCAAAATCCAAACAACTAGAATCAAAACTCAATTTGCCCACCCATAGGTGTCACGGGGTCTATGCAATGATACTAATATCTCCAGCAACAGAATTTCTATTCGCCGTAAATCTACGATACCAAAGCTTTATCGCCAAAACTATTGATACCATTGTGTAGAGAACATGGTGAGGATTCTTTTGGTATTCATTATAATTTTAAAAGCTAACAAAACGCAATGGCAAGAGACAACCGACAGTGATTTAACAGTGGTCTCGACTGCAAACAAATATTCAATACTGAGTTGAATTTTTGTTGAGCACTGAATCAATAGTTGTTAGGTAAGAGAATAAAAAATAAAAACTCAAAATAAATCTTGACTATTGATTTAGTACTCAGTAAAAATTTAACTCAACACTAAATTCCAATCCCTCAACTACCTACTATTATTTAGATAGTAATAAATAATTAAAATAAATTTAATGATTGCATTAAAAAAAAATTTTAAAAAAAAAGGATGCTGCAAGACCAGCCCAAACCCGAGGGTGGGCGGATCTATAAGCCACCCGTAGTTGGTCAATTGTGCAAATCCATCCGTGCCCAAACATGATGCAAACAAATTTACACAGCACATACCCTCCTCAACCTGCATGACTTGATATTAAATTTAAATAATTTTTAATAAAAGTTAACCAACTAATTCGTAATATTCTTAAAAAATTTTGATATTAACATGAAAATAACACAATAGGGGTTTGAAAGGGAGAGGGTATCAAATAGGTCTAGCTCCTGTTTTTCAGTATAAAGCCCTAATCCTTTCACTTTCTTTTGCAAAATTTCCTCTGAAAATGGCATACCTTTCGATTTGATGAGCCTGCATCTCTCAATTTAATTGCTACTGCTTAATTTGACCTGCTCAAATTTCGCTAAATCGTAAGTGGTTCACTGCCTAATCTCTGTGGTTTTTTATTTTTCCATGTGCTATCATTAGGGTTTAATAAAATTACATTTTCTCTTATTCCAATAATGATACTATCATTTCATGTTTCATTTTGATTTCAAAAATCAAAGTTTGCCACCTGGGTTTTGATGTTTAAATGGTGTTTGTTAAAACGCTCCAATGAATTAGATGTCGTATTGTGTAAAACCATTTAATGGGTGTTAGGGTAAGTTAAATTTGGAACCAATTCCTATTAGCTGCATTATAGTTGTATGGTTTGTCATTGTGTACCGAAGGATTTGTTGATTTGATATTTTATTGTGTTTGGTCAAAGTGTACTGAAGAATATATTCAGTCTCTCGTTACTGCAAGGAGCTCAAAATCTGAATATAAACATGCTGTGAATTGTAAGTCGGTTTTAATTGTAAATGCATAAACAGGGGAGAGTTATTTGTAAACATCATTCAATGTGTAGCTCTACAGGCAATGAAAGTGAAGAATCTATTTTTAATGTTTGTTTGCATCAAAGTGCAGGATAATGGGTTGTAAACTCGAAATATTTATCTGGCTATTAAATGCTAACTTTCATACTTATATTGAATCTAGCTTTGATATTTAAGGCTCTTGTTTTGCCTATAGGAAGAGAAGAGTAGAGGAGGAAAAAAGCTTACAATGAGCTACTATATGAGTCGATTGTTTCCAAAATCTAATTCAAGTTTTTCCTTACAAAAAGGAAATGCCTTAAAATCTCAAGTAGTACGCTTAACTGATGAAAAGTTCTTGGTGGATGCTGGACTGGGGACTCCCAAAATTTGTATGAAAGATGAGCTTACAGGAGTGCCACACCCACATCCAAACAAGCCTGGGATCAGGTTTCCGAATAAGGTTGGATTCATGGATCTGGTGGCCAAAGAATCACTGATCAAAGAGCAGATTCTGGAGAGATTTTTCATTGATCTAGTGGCTGGTGAATCAGTGATCAAAGAGCGAGCCGCTGCAAAGTTTAATGATTTGGTGGGAACCACAGATGCAGTGGCTGGTGAACCGCATCTTCTTCTTCCAAGAAGGTACAGACAAAACCGAGCTTCGATGGAACTGAACAAGATTTGGCAAAATAATAAAAAGGTCAATGGATTTATCATTGAGAAAGTAAGAGGAGGTTATTCTGTAGCCATCGCAGGTTTCATTGCTTTCCTTCCATTCCGTCCTGGTATAAAGAAAAGGTTATCCAATGATCGATTCACCATTGAGAGCATGAACTCCAAAAGGACGAAATTTGTGGTGTTATAACAGCAGCAGAGCAAGAACTTCTCAAAGTGGCTTGGTGTCTCACAGTAATCTGATCATTGGCTTTTTTAATTTTGTTTTTAAGTACCATATTCTGTTAATCTTTTGATTTGGCATTGAATAATGTTTGGCTAGGTAGGTGGAAGAACTATCTTTAAAATTGGAATTGGAGTTATGTCTTAGAGTTGGATTTATTGTCTTAATGGTGCTATTTTATACTTTATGCCACACTTGAATTAAGGTTTTTTATGCTCCA
The DNA here is from genome assembly GCF_000493195.1 of Citrus x clementina. NCBI lineage: Eukaryota > Viridiplantae > Streptophyta > Magnoliopsida > Sapindales > Rutaceae > Citrus > Citrus x clementina. Next base: position 11,739,899 of record NW_006262139.1, on the reverse strand, counting down.
ACTTCCTTCTTATCGACTCAGATGACGCAATCTGAGATCAGAGCGCTGATGATAAGATTATAAGACTCTGTACGATCGAATGGCATTTGTTGCAGGTTCTTCTTTTCAATATTTTTAGTAAAATTACACCATTGGTCATATGTGCAATTTGTACTAATGATTGTTTGCCATAGTATTAGTGATGTTTGTAATTCTTTATATTTACATTAATCTATAGGGACCCAAATTTATTAATGGAGCCATAATATAGTTGGTTGTTTATGTTTAGATAAGCTATGCTTGATGCTTCTCATGACTTCTAATCCACTGCTTCGTCTTGGTGCTTGCTTTGTGCATATTCTTCTTTTCATGTTCTTCGATATGAATGGTGCATGTAACAATTTATTAATCATGTTCAGGTTTGTTTTTCTTCTTTTTTTTTTAAATGTATGTTTTAATTACATTAATGAGGTAATGAGTGTGTGGCTTGATTCTTAGATCAAGTTGGTGGGGTTGGGATTGGAGGAGGGGTAGAACAAAGCATTTTTCTTTTTAATGGATTAGATTGTAGGATAAAGAGAAAAATGTTTGAGATGAATTAGTAAATTGATTGTTTTACTAATTTTTTTTTCATTAAACTAAGGGTAGCTAAAATGTAAATTATAATGCAAATAGTTCCACCGTTCCAAAAAAAAATGTTAGATCGTTGTGCATTAACTTTGGTTTTGTAATTATGGGCCTTGAGAATATTATTGACTCAATGAATTTTTTTTTTTTTTTTTTGTAAGAGTAAGGGTCAGTTTGGTGATATTATAATTTTTAAAATAATTACTATTAGTTTTACAGTAGAAATAATCAACTCTGAGGAGAATTAGTTAAGTATTTGATAAATTTATTTTTAAAAGTACTATGAGTTTTAAAAGATGTTGTATATA
>NW_006262139.1:11731657-11738885 GCF_000493195.1 Citrus x clementina | reverse complement strand
TAATCTCTTTAGCTTAATAATTTTATTTTCTGATTTAATAAGGATATTTTTCCTTTTATAATATATGTGAGGATATATATGAAACTTTATTAAGTATAAAACTGATTTTAAAAGTTATATCTTCCCTATTTTAAAAAATTTGTTATAGGGTGGGTGATTTTGTCAAAATTAATTTTTAAAAAAATTACTAAATACCATCTTTTATATTTAACGTTTTAAAATTACTGTTACAACCTCTCAAAAGTAATTCTAAAAGGGCCTTAAGCTATTTGACACTCTTCATAAAAATCTTTTTTCAATTGAAACTACTTAAATAACAAAAGACAAATTAATTCATTTCTTATTTAAATGGAAATTCAATTAAATACTTAATGAAATTTACTTTGTAAAAAAAATTTACATACATCCCATTTCATAATTTGTATTTATATTTTAAATTTTAATTCGAAAAATATTTAGTTTTGAGAAACTTATAAAGTTTAGGATTATAGAGATAGAAGTATATTTGGATTTTTTGTATATATTTGACATAAAAGAAAGATTCTTTTTAGAGTAAAAATATATAGTAAGATGATTAATTTTAATATATGATTAATATTTTATAAATTAAATTAAGAATATTGTAGAAAATAAAATTTAAAAGGGGAGTTTGGTAAAAGCGCCACTCTTTCAGTAAACTGTTCTAGTGATCTTGAGCGCAGTTGCATACCTGCATGTTGTGGTTGTCCATGCAGCACAAATTTGGTTAAGGCAAGAGTCTTTGTGGTCTCAGCCTCAGCCTCATTTTTTTTTAAACAAGAGCACACCCTATTCCCTGTATGAGTCCAAGTGAATAATTGGGCCCAGTCTCTAATCCTTTACTCTAAATCAACAGACAATAGGCTGGTCCATGTTTAAATTAGGCCTCATTGCGACCCACTTTTCCCGAAATTCAATAACAATCCTCATGAAGTTCGTTCATTTATTTTTCTCGGTTGCTTTTTCTTTTAGCACTTTGGAGACGTGCGTTTGATTTGATTAATTGATTCCTCCCACTGGCTTGAGCATCGGATGGTGCATGGTTATAATTTTAATTCATGCTTCTGTGCTTTTTGTGATTTTAAATGAAATACAATAACTTTAGGAATCTTTATATTAGTATCCTAATTATATGTGTCATTTATCTATTAAATAATGAATTTCATAACCAATAAAATTAGTATTATATCATTCAATAGATGAATATTATATCAGTTGAGATATAATTTGAGATTCAAATATTGGGATCAGCTCGTTCAAAATCTCACAAAGTTTTGAGGTAAATATCAATACTCTTCTTACCTCTATATTAGGTGTAAGTAAGGGTGAGCAGAATGATCCGAATCGAATTAGTTTGAAATTCAATTTTAGTTCGGTTTCAAGAGTTTTGAAGCAAGCAAGTCAAGTCAATTGAAAAAAAAAATTAGAGTTGAAAATCAAACATTCTTAAAAACAAAATAATTAAAAATTCTATTATTATCTAAAGAACTGTAAAAACAAAAGCAGTATCAATGAAATTTTGCTGCGCTAGATTATATATTTATTAAATGATTTGAAATCATTAGGTGCTAAATTATTATTACTGCTTTAATTTATTACAAAAGATGATATTTTTATTTATTACAAAAAAAATGATATGGTGTGATCTAATTAGGGAAAAAATGCCAATATATTATAATATCCTCACTAATATTAGAAAGTTACAAAACAACGTAGTAATAATCAACAACATTTTCATAATTTCATGATTTATTTCCTTCACAATCATATATTTTAATTCTTTTTCTTTTAATTCTCTATCACTAAAATAAAATAGAATTTCATAAATAATCTTTTTAGAGTACAAATTTAATGATTTGCACAATAAGTTTACTGTTGCACTAATGATCATTATTTTTTTAAATATAAACATTAAAAATTTGATACCGGCGTTGCTTGATATATATATTGTTTCTATTTCTTTATGTAGACTAACATTCATACAAATATTCTCAATAAATTTGTAAATTAGTAAAAAGTCCCAAGTCTGCGCCCAACAATTTGGTGTGTGTTATTAAATTCAAAATAAAACCTCAAACCTTGTACTCATGAACGGAACCTCCTCCCGAATTTGACTTTGCTGTACTGATCACCCACAGAAAATTTATGCTTTATGACAGAAAGCAACCCCAATCAATTTGGTTGCCTCAGCATTTTTGTTTTTTAATTTATAGATGCCAAACGCCGTTTGAGAGACAATGTAATCAAAATATTAAATTCTTTATAAGATTAAATGTTGAAAAATGCTCTCTAACTATAATAAAATATTAAAATATAACTAAAGTCTTAAATTAGGTTTTTTTTATATTGAGATTGGACAGTTATAGTTTTAAGCACTAAAAGTGTTTGGCAATTGATAAATGTTAACTGTTATGGTTTAAAAGATAAATTAAATTGATCCACCAATTGTATGATAAAAAAAATATATAATATCTTTATTATTTTTGTCAAAATTATTATTTAAATGTTATATTAACTACACACTATTAACTTTTGGTATATTATCATTTTACCATCTAATATTTTCTTAAATGTCACTTTACTAACAATGTTTTCTTACAATTACTTTTTACCACTTAATATTTCATTTTTATCATTTAACCACCGAACCGTAAAAGGTAACAGAAATTGTAGTAAAAATTTATTTCACCCTTAAATTGTTTAAGTGTAATTTAACCCTCTAATTAAAAAATATAAAATTAATTATATACAAGGAAATAATATTTTTATTAATTAATTATTTTACATATCTAAAATAATTAATTGATAAAATTATAAATATTTTATCTTGTGAAATTCCTAAAATACTAAATATACTTAAATTCCTAATATACACTCATTGCATGACCAATTTACTAATAGAGTCAACGATTTAGTGGTAGAATGATAAAAACTAAAAAATTAAGTAGAAAAAAGCAATTGTCAGAAAACTTTTATAATAAAGCAATATGTCAAAATACATTAGGCGATAAAATTTTAATATTCTATTAATTTTTATTTCATACTTACAGTTTTTTTTTAATAGAAATCATACTTAAATTCCACAACAGCTCAATACTAAGGAGGTGTTTAATTTACTACCATGCACCATTTTCAAATAATTTTAACAATATTATATACAAATATTATATAAAGTACATATTGACACAAGTTGTATATACGAATAATAACACACTCTGCCACTGCAAATTTTAACATGAGAAGGTAAAAAAACTTTAAAATACAGAGGTATCATGTTAGACATATAACAAATAAATTATGTTATAACATATGTGTATTTATTTTTAAAAAATACTATATAATTAATGGTTATATTAAATTTTATTACTTATATTATGCATATATTAGTTGATTGTATATCACTTATCTTTTCTTTATAGGAAAATACTAAGAAGGTATGGAGCAGCCAACCGACAAAGACACCCACAAAACGTTACGCCGGTTTACGATTAAACCCATATTAATTTATCGTTATGTTTAACGGCGCTCTGTTTAATTTTTCTGCCAAAATATTTCTACTCTTTTTTTTTTTTTTTGGTTAGTCTTAAATTTGCTGCAATCACAAAGAAACCTGGCTTTCGATTTCTCTCTCTCTTTCTCTCTCTTTATAAGACGAACGCAAAGCCAAAAGTTCTAATTTCCAAACACAATACATATTACACACCAGAGCTTGAATCTCTTTCTCTATTAGGTTTTATAAATTGATTCATTCGCCTTTCTTTTTTGACTACTAGAAGCGAGAATGTTGGATCTCAACTTGAGTCTGCGTACTAGTAGTAGTGCTGGTGGTGGTGGTGGTGGTGGTTCCTGTAACAACATAGTAAGGGAAAAGAAGGTTCTGGAACTTTCCAATTCCAACTACAACCACACGGGAACTTCTAGAACCTTCCTTTTACATCCCTCCTCCTCCGTCACCACCACCACCCACTCTGCCTCCTCCTCCTCCGACGTCAGCTTTTCAGCTGTCGGTTACAGTTTCAGCACTTTACAAAGCTATAATAATAACCCTAATAATAATAATAATAGTAATGATAGTGATGACAAAACTATTCAGTTTTTTCCGGCAAATAGTGAAGCAGAAGGTGTTAATAACAAGCAGGCCGCGATGCTGCAGCCAAGACGACAGGTGAAAAAACTTCGACGTGGGCCCCGATCAAGAAGCTCCCATTATCTCGGAGTTACATTTTACCGACGAACTGGCAGATGGGAATCTCATATCTGGTTAGTGTCTGTCAATTTTTTTTTTAATTTTTAATTTCTTAATCGCTTTTGTGTTAAAAATTTAATAGATTTTGTGGTGCAGGGATTCTGGGAAGCAAGTTTACTTGGGTGAGTACAATTTCTTTTTTTTTTTTTTACTTGTTCTTTTGAAATTTATATTTTAGATATATATATAAATCTTGTTTCTTTTTGGAGAAACTTTGCAGGTGGATTCGATACTGCTCCTGATGCTGCAAGGTGCATAACAATTTATTTATTTTTCTTTTATTTCAACCCACGAACTGGGAATATTGTTTATCAGATTACTTAATTTTCACCGTTTGATTTTGTGGTATTCAGGGTTTACGATCTAGCTGCAATCAGGTTTCGTGGACTTGATGCAGAAATCAATTTCAGTATTGATGACTACCGTGAAGATTTAAAATATGTAGGTCCAATTATGTATGTTGAATGAGAACTTAATGTCAATGATCATAGATTAATAATTAGAGAAATTAATAACTTATTACACGCTTTTCTTTCTTCTCAATGATTGATTTAATTACAGATGAATACTTACACAAAGGACGAGTTTGTTTCGGCTCTCCGGCTCAGGCACTAGAACACTCGACACTGCCCGCCGCAGCTTCATAATGGTCATTAGATTCTAGTAATGGAATCGTTTTTATATATTTTCAATAAACAAAACTTTTTAGTGAAAGGAATGTGCTTGTACCCTAAGCTAGGCATTAGGGCTAAATTCGGTCACAACGCTTCTAGTTGTTTAGATTTCCAAAAAAAAAAAAAATTGTTTATTTAGCTTTCTCTTATGGAGCTATTGTATTTTGGATCCGATGTTAGATTGTAGCATATACCAATTTGGTCTGTGCTTGATGAAAGTATTATCGCTCAGCTTCTGAATTTTAAATGGGTAGGTTCAGCAAATAAATAAATGAATAAAGCCTAAAAAAATTGAAATATATAGCATGCATTTATTAAGGCATACCATATAAGTTTTCTTGGGTCCGTAAAGTGTGCTCTCCTGATTTTCTGTAATTTAAAATTGGAGCAGTTCTTGAATCTTGTTATTTTATTATACAGTCCCAATCCTTCTAAACGAGCATTGGTGTATGATAAATTCAAAATTCAACCTTAAATTTTGTACTTCTTTTTCCAGATGAATTCTCGTACCAATATTGTAATCGAACGGGACCCTCTTCTCCAATCTCTCTGTATCTTGTGGCCATTAAAACTGTACAGAAAAGCAACCCCCACTCATGACTCAACTTGGTTGGTGCAAAATCAAAAAGGCTGTTACTGATAATCTGATATCATGTTGTCAAAATATCTTCAACAGTTGATTCACGAGTCACAATAGGTCAATAACTTATTGGTCAATATGTGAGTATCCCTAAAAAATAGCCTTTTTTTTTTAGTTTGTGGTGACTAAATAAGTTGTTGAATTGTTTGGTAAATTATGTTATTGTGATTATTGTGAGTATAAAAAAATTAGTACATGTAATTGATAAAATTTATTATAAAAGTGTTGTGGTATTATATAATTACCACAATAGAAAGATATTTTAATTACTTTTTTATTTATATATTAGAGTTTATGGGAAAAAAAAAAGAAATAAATGTCACTGTTAAAATGGGTAAATGTTCATTTAGATAGTGTTTGCTCTCTTTTTTTGTCTGAAATCTAAATAGATATGAATTCGACTAAAGTCTAAATAAACCTAAATACATACATGTAAAAGAAATATTTATTTTTTCTTTTTCGATATCTAAATATAAGTATTAAGTTGTTTGTTTCTCAAAAAGAAAACATTTAAAATATGATATTTTCACATGTATAACCTCATAAATATTAACAACATTTATATTTATTGGTTAAACACATGACGAGTTATAAATAAAGTATTTGAATAGTAAAAAAATTTGATAATGTTTATCTTAATAAAGCATGAAAAATAAAATATATATCTAACACATTTATGTTTTTACATTAATATATGATACATGTAATGTCATTTTTAGTACATTATATTGATTTTTCTTTTTTTAATTACATCCTAATAAAAAAAAATTTGATCATTTGAATTAAAATTAATGTATTAAATAAAATTCAAAATCTATTATAAAAATAACAAATATAAATACAAAAAGATGGACCTACTATAAAACATACTCACTTAAAGCTCTATTACATTTAAAATTCTCATTAAAAATAATAATAATTGAATACACGCATATAACAAAAAAAAGGATAAATAAAAAATAATAAAATGATAATTTATATAATAAGAAATAAATTTATTTAATAGGGGTATTAATGAAAGAGAATAATAAAGTTTTATTCAGTTGTTTTTCCACTCAAAAAACAGTTAGAATATTTAACTTTTTTTATTCAAACCTAGACATCTTATAATCAGATATATATATAAGTGATAGAAAACAAATAAATTAAAAAATATAAATGTCTAATAATAATTAAAATTCAGACTTCAAATAAAAAACAAACAACACTTTAGTCTCTATATTTTTACTTCAGTGCTCGTTTAGCTCATATATTTTAAAAAATAAGATATTGTTACTATTCAATATATTACAATCTCATCCTTCTTTTTTTTTTTATAAATAATACACTTACAACAATATTCTTGGGATATTAATGAAAAGAAAATTATTAATTTATTAGATTGGCTTTAAAAATAAAATAAAAATTAGTGTAAATTCTTTATTATTTTACATTTAGGATTAATTTGTTTATAAATAATTATTAGTAAGAATGTTGTAAGAGTATTAAATATTGTTTAAAGTTGGTTGGTATTAATTAATCTATAAATTAATAATTTTTTTTTTTGGGGGAAGAAAAAAGGGCCCCTCAAAAAAGGATAAAAATATTTTTTTTTTTTTTTTAAAAAAAAAAAATTTTTAAAATTCTTTGAAGGCTTTTTTTTTTTTTTAA
>NW_006262139.1:11681059-11731173 GCF_000493195.1 Citrus x clementina | reverse complement strand
AGCGTTTACTTCGCAAAATAAAGGCGGGAATCATAATCGGAATTGTGGATCTTACCCAAATTTGGGAATGGAGAATGGAGAGCTTGGGAATCAATCTCCTATTCCCTAAATTTCTCATTTCACCCCCATTAAATTTTTATAATCTCCAAATTGCCCTCAATCAACTTTTGTCATTTTTGCATTTTGACCCCGTAGAGTTTATGAAAATACCTAAAAGTTTTGTATTATTTGCACATAGGTCCTTTATTATTTAATAATTAATTAATCAATTAATAATAATAATTTATTAATTTTATTTTTTATTGGGATATTATCATTTTTCCACCAAAATTATTCTGACACATTATGTCAATACCACAGTTTGGTAAAAATATCATTTTACCGCCAAACTTTTAAACTGTTAGTATTTTCCCACCATTCCGTTAACTAAATAAAAATTATACTAACATCATAAGGGCATTTTGGACATCTCATGCGAAGCCAAAACGTTGCGTTTTGCAATTGTAAAAAAACAAACAATTTGGACATGAAAGCCCTAGAAATCGAAATCAACCCCCCTCTCTCTATTTCTTGTTCCATCTCCGCCCTCTCTCGCTTACTGTCACTAACCCATATCTCTCTCACTCTCGCAGCAGTGTCATCTTTTGGGGGTAATTTTGTAATTAAATCGTCTTTTGTTGTTCTTAATTTTTAAAGAGTAAAATTGTCTTTTACGCTCCAGGGGTAAAATTGACTTTTTGTGCATTTTCCGTTAAATATTAACTGAGTTTTAACGGAATGATGAGAAAATGCTAACAATTTAAACATTTGGTGGCAAAATGATGTTTTCACCAAACTGTGGTACTGACATGATGTGTCAGAATAACTTTAGTGTGAAAATGATAATATCTCTTTTTTAATTAATATTATTGTCATTATTATTAAAGACTTTTTAGTAATTTGGAATACCCAAATCATTCCATTTCTGATTCTAAGATAAAGTAAACACATTAATCACAATCCAACCTATTACGATTCTAATTCCTACAATTAAAGTAAACAACTTATTCTGATTCTGATTCTCGATTCCATTTCAAGTCCATTCTCATTCTTACCCATTCCGATTCCATCTCATTTCGATTTCAGTTTAGTAAACACAACATTATTGTTTAAGTTACTAATTAAATTTTTTAATAGATAAAAAATTAATACCAAAAATACTGTAGCTAGAATATCATTGTAAAAGATAAGAAAAAAAAAGGGACAATACTGTAATATAATTAAGAGCACCGATGTCTTGAGATATTTTTTAAAATGTAGAGACTAAATCAGTACTTAAATCAAAATATAAGAATTAAACAAGATTGTGGTTATATAATAGGAATTAAAAAAAATATAGTGATTTATTTAATAAGTTACTTATAAAAAGCAACATTTTACTTGTTTTTAAAAGTTGTTGTCAAATGAAGAAAATTATAAAATAAACAGCTTATAAAAATTTTATCATACATTATTGTTGTCAATACTTATGAAATAAGTCGTTTATAACGTTTCAATCTTAATCTCAAATGAGATATTCCTCTGTAGAGAATCTTGACAAAGTATAGTGATTTATTTAATAAGTTGCTTATAAAAAACAACATTTTACTTGTTTTTAAAAGTTGTTGTCAAATGAAGAAAATAATAAAATAAACAACTTATAAAATTTTGTATCATACATTATTGTTGTCAATACTTATGAAATAAGTCGTTTATAACGTTTCAATCTTAATCTAAAACGAGACATTCCTCTGTAGAGAATCTTGACAAATAATAATGATAGGAATATAAATTTTAATATAGTAAGTTTTTTCATGTAAATTAATTTGTCAATACATTATTGGTTGGATGATTTTCGCATACGCCTCTGTCATAATAGTCAATATTTGTAAATTTTAAATTATTTTTTAATTATTTTATTGAGTCAATATAGTAATGATATAAAAAATACATTTTTTGTCCTGTAGCACTTTTACTTTGGTGATTAACAAACAATAATTCACAAATTCTTTTATATTTTTTTGTGCAAATTGATGTAACAATAAACTTTTCGATTAAATGATGTGATATGGCGTGCTTCAGTACTTTATTGATTATGTTCAATTTTATATTTTTGTTCAATCAATAATACATTAACACATACATTTGCTAAAAAAGAAAAAAAAATTTGGATTCTCTCTCTCTCTCTCTCTCTCTCTCTCTCTCTCTCTCTCTCTCTCTCTCTCTCTCTCTCTCTCTATGTGTGTGTGTGTGTGTTGTTAGTTAAAATGTTTGAAGTAAATTTGATGACATTTTAAGACTTTAGATAAGCAATTGAAATTCTTTTGATATTAGTAAATTGTCAAAAAAAAACGTGACAGATATTTTTCTAAATAATTATGCTGAGAAAAATAGACATCTCTCATGAGAATTGATGAAGCCCTCGTTTTATTAACGTTATGACCTAGCTAAAGAACAAAAAAATACTACGTTAAAATATTCTTATGATTTAACTTGATCCTCACTTTACAAAACGATTGCTTCCTCAGTTCTCATTAGAAAATGACCGTGAAATAGAAACATCAATTTAATGTGAGAAATTTATATAATAAGAATACCATTTGCACATAAAGACGACGAAATAATCATCATTATTGACCCAAAAAAAAACTGTAAATCAATAACATTTACAATTAATTAAATTTAAAAAATTGTTTGATTAAACAATTAATTGTATTTTTTTAATAAAAAAATAAAAATTGACCAGAATAGTGAATTTATCTTTTAAAAAAGATTTTTAAGGAAACAGATGATGAGGGCAAATTAAACAATAGTCACACCCCTGATCCAGAATCAAATGGGCAAAGAAAAATAGGCCCAAATCGAGTTGATACAAATATATTTCGTTTAATAAACGAATTAGTGAACTCAAATTCGTGTCTGATTTGTTTATTAAATTAATTACGCGGATTTGGCTCGTTTATTAATTATATAAAAAAAAAAATTTAAACTCAACTCCATTTTTTTTCCTGTTAAATCGAATAAAAGAAACCGATCCATTTTAAACTTATAGTGGGATAGAAATAATCATATCATTACCGAGGTTAGTCCTTAGGAGAAGAAAAGACCATAACCAGAGCCTCCACTAAGATACTGCAACTCTGGAAGGGTCCAAAAGAAAATTAAACCGAACCGAATTAAGATTACTTCAAACCGAATCGATGACTGAAGTCAAACCGAATCCATGCCGGTCAGTCCTGGATAAATAAAGATGAAGCATCTTCTTTTCTTTCTTATTGAACTTAAATATTTTTTTTTTTAAATTTCTGTTCTTTATGTGGTTTCATTTAAAATAAATAAATAAAAATAAAATCAGAAGAAAAAAAAAAAGTTTGATCGGTAAAAATTTATTTGAACGACAAATTAAATTAAATTAAGAAAAAAAAAACTTGGGAGCTGCTGCCTGCTGCTGGATGATTACTGCAAAAGCAAAGAAAACACCAGAGGTACGGATATGGTAAACGTTGTATAGTCTTGTCGAGTCATAATCACCAGCTCAGTTGTTTTAAAGATTTCAGTCCACTCGCTCACCCCCACCGCCCTCCACTTCCCATACTACTGCTACTCTTCCGCCGAACAGAAAAAATAAAAAATAAAAAACAGACTGAAGCGGTAAAACACACGCGCCGTAACAATTTGCAAACCTTTTTTTTATTTTTTTAATAGAGCATCATTTTGTAGTAAATGAAAATTTAAATTGCATCAAAGATTTTGCAGGGTCTTGGTACTCTAACAATATAATGTTATTAGGCGCAGGCAGATATTTTATCGAAGGATTTTACTGAATCACAATTAATTTAATTTATAAGTCGCCTAAAACGTAATGTTTAAATAATGTGATAATGGATTTATTCTAAGATGATTGTCGTAATGAATTTTTAATTATAAATAAATGTAATTTGATCGTAAAATTAATTTGTCCCAATAGAACTCTTGAGCTATTCACATACGCCATAATTGTATATATTTGAATTTCCAGTAAACTTTATATTATAATTTATAAATTTGTTTGCTTATGGTACTATACGAGTATTGTAGCCCGCGGTATAGATACACCATAAAATGATCAAATTTTATTAATTTTATATTATTTGATTGTGCTGACATTGTGACTGTAACCTATGGTACAAGTAGATTATAATCAACTAAAAAAAATAAGATAACTTAGATTTAAATTAGTTTTTTTTTTTAAATTTATTTGGAAGTAAATATCTACCAAGTACCTAATGTTTTTCCCTTTATCAAAAATATATCTCTTCTCTATTTTTCTATTATCACCATAAGAGAATTTAACATAATATTGATAAAATGACTGTTTTATTCCTGAATGCCAAAAAAAAAAAAAATCTAATGGCTGTTGTTTTGGATACCTTTAGCATAGCATTCATCATTATCTTGGATTGATGAGAACAAACAATAAACTCTTAAGTTTCCATAACTAGTTTTTACTTTTATATATATTTTTTTTAATTGAAGGGAACAAACCATCATGTTCAAAATTTCTCATATTCATTTTATAATCATTTTCAATGTATTTTAGATAATTATGATCGACTTTGTTGGTAATTTATTGTTTTTGAAGATTTGTTAATTTTTTTTAAAGATACTATTCAAGATGGAATATACAAGTCGAGAGTTCTTGATTTACGTTGTAAACGAGTTACAAATTAGTTAAGGTACTTCTTTCGGTGATTTTATATATTTAAATTAGATGTGGTCAATATTGGTCCTAAAAACTACAAAATAAAATTGATTTTTTTTAATCATTTAGATAGGATTAAATGGTTTTTTTTAATATTTGGGTGTAAAATAATCATTTAATCAATATTTTGTTAAATTCTACGATGGTGTTAATAAAGAAAGAACGAAAAAAAAAAAAGGTGACGCATTTGATAAAATTTAGGTAAATAGTTGCAAAAGAAATGAGAAAAATCGATTAGTGCATTTTTATAACGTGTGAAATATGACGTGCTGTGATATTTGCCGTGTATTTTGGTCATGATGGAAGGGGAAACAGGAAGAGAGCAAAAACAGATACCAGTTTGATTGTTGTTGTTGGCTCTTATGTCCCATCACTTCTTTTAGAATTTCAGACCCACCACCACTTTCATCTTTTCTTTCTTTCTTTCTTCATTCGTCCCATTTTTATTTTTTTCGTATAAACATGTCCTGCTTCTCCTTTGCGTTCTCCTTCTTACTATTATTATTATTATTATTATTATTATTATTATTATAAGCTTCCTCTTTGTAGCACTCCCAAGTTTCATTTTGCATTTGCAACGCAAAACAGGAACAAGAAAAGCACCAGCTAGTGCAATGTTGGATCTTAACTTGAGCGTGTACTCGGGCGAATATTCCAATTCCATGAACAGGGAAAGTTCTGGAAGCTTCCATTCCTCCGTCGTCACCTCCGTCGGTGACTGCTGCTCCCCTGCTTCCTCTTCCGGAGGTTACATTTTCAGTATACTGAAAGATTCTAACAACAACAGTGGCAGCAACCAAAACGATCACCACCACCACCAGCATCACTATCAAAACGACAATGTTTTAACTCAAGGCGGCGGCGGAGGCGGCGGTGGAGGCAGCAGCGGCATTCCGTTTATTCCGTTAATAATAAACACAGAAGTAGAAGAAGAAGAAGAAGGTAACAACAATAACGATGATGAAAGGGACAGGGTAGCTTCACTATCACAGCAACGGGATGTTCAGATTCAGCAGCACAGCCATAGTAGACAAATGAAGAAAACTAGACGTGGGCCTAGGTCTAAAAGTTCTCAGTACAGAGGCGTTACCTTCTACAGAAGAACGGGAAGATGGGAATCTCACATTTGGTTTGTTATTTTTCTTTTTATATATATAATATATATATAAAAATTCATTAAAATAGTAGTCAAAACTTTTTTGCTTTTTGTTTCTGTTGAAGATTTTTTTAAAGTTCACCTTTTTTTTAAATATTTGTGTGTGTGTGTTTTTTTTTTTAATTTCTGCAGGGATTGTGGGAAGCAAGTCTATTTGGGTAAATGTTTTTTAATTTTTATTCGTTGTACTTGCCATTTCTGACTTAAACTGCCTAGTTTTATTTACTTAGTGTATTTTTGTAAATTTGCAGGGGGATTTGACACAGCTCTTGCAGCGGCCAGGTGAACAAATATTTCTTTTTCTGAATTTATGAATTGAGATTGTTGTTTAGAGTTTCATTGATTGATACTATACTTGGAGCCAAGTTACGGGAATTTTTTGTTCAATTTGGTATTCTGATTCAGGGCTTATGATCGAGCTGCTATAAAGTTTAGGGGAGTTGATGCAGACATCAATTTTCACGTTGATGATTATCAAGACGATATAAGAATTGTAGGTCGCAGACTATGTTGTTTACTCGCTTAATTGAGTCGGTGATTGCAATTGGGTACTTACATTTCCTTTTTTTTTTTTTTGATTGACTGTTTGTTTTGCAGATGAGTAATTTTACAAAAGATGAATTCGTGTATTCTCTCCGCCGCCAGAACACTGCAGCAGCTAGCAGGGGAACTTCAAAATATAGGGGAGTCACGCTGCACAAATGTGGCCGGTGGGAAGCTCGCATGGGGCAGTATCTGGGCAGGAAGTGAGAAGCCCTTTTAACAATTTACACTTGATGTGCCATTTACTAATTATGAATTAAGAACTGGAGGAATTGATTTGGTTATGATAGTTTTAGTTTTGGGTTGCTTGCTTGCTAGCAGGTATGTTTACTTAGGGCTATACAATAGTGAAGAGGAAGCTGCAAGGTATAATTGATTACAAAAACAATCTTCTTTGATACTTGATGTCTAATTTTGCTTATGTTTAATGAACTGTATGTATATGTCTTGGAAATCAGGGCTTATGACAGGGCTGTTCTGAAATGCATTGGGAGAGAAGCAGTCACAAATTTTGATCCCAACTCATATGATGAGAATTCGATCTATGGGACCAACCCTGCCGGTAGTATTTCTCGTCAGTAATTTTGATATATTTTTTGTATAAGTAAATGCCAAATTGTCAGCTCTTAGTTTCTTATACAGAGGGCGACAACGAAGTTGATCTAAATTTAGGAATTGCTCCTCCGAAATCAAACGATGGTAGAAAGGATGAAAACAATTGGAGCAAATTTCTATTCCAAAACGGCTGGAATAACATGCCCAATGATTTTGGAGCAAGAAAAACGGTGATTTTTAGATTGCCTTTCCTCGTGCATTTTGGTTATTTGATTTTGCATAGATGATTTGGCCACCACAAACTGTCCAGGGTGTTAAATTAGCCAATTTCAATTGCTTGTATTGCTCTCAGCAACTGGAGAATTCTGTTGCTGCGACAGCAAGGGTTCAGCCTGCACCGTGTAACCCTGCTATGCCTATTGAGCCCTCTCCTCCTGGCTGGAGTGGTGGATTTTCTAATCACTTACTAAATGTAAATCCATGACTAGTTTATAAATGAATAATTTGGTATTATTTATGCTTTTGTTTCTGCCATAGATCATGTGATCGATATCTTTGGTGTCAGCAGGAAAGAGCATTAGAGAAGGGGAATATTAATTCCTTCCCTAGTTGGACATGGCAATTTGAAGCCCCTCTTGTTGGGTCAGCTGCAGTGCCACGCTTCTCTACTGCAGCATCATCAGGATTCCCTTCAATGATTACTGCACCTTCAGTCGTCTCCAATCACCTTCATTATCCGAACACAATGGTCCACGACCGTTACACCCAGTCGATCATCAACCCCAACATGCCTCATTTCTGCTGTAGAAGCTGAGTGGTAAAAAATGGTCACAATAAAGAATCTTTCTTGTACATTGAAGGGGTAAACAAGGGAAGGAAAACCGAGACTACTTGTTGTAATCATATGTTCAAGCGAAAAATCTTTTATATGTACAAGTAAATTAAATTTGATGAAGAGCGAAAGAGAGTTGCATTAACATCAAGCATTTTTCTTTCAGGAAGTTCTGAAAGTACTTGCAGTACTTGGCTAAACACTTGTAATGACTAGAACTTGTGTAAAACTGCTTTTCGGCTAATCTATTGAAGTTTGTGTGTTAATTTACTGTCAATTAGAAATTTAGCTATTTACAGTCAGACAATTAATATTCGAGGAACTTATTGTCAAGTAGATGTTTAGCTTATTATAATTAGACAATTATCATTCGATTTAAGAATGTTTATTTTACTCATATTTTAAAAGGGAGAAGATTGAATTAAGGGTTCATATTATAATACAAGAACACAAACCTTAAGTTCTATTATATGAAAGGTTAATTGGTGGTGAAGTTCTTATGAAATATATGTTTGCTTCAATGTGCCTAATTAGTTAAACATTCCCATTTGTTAACCAACTTGTGTCTTGAGTTTGACAGGCATAAAACTGGATTAGAGAAACTAAACTAATTTTTCTTTATTAATTTTGTAGCATCACAACTCACACAGTTATATTACAAGCATGAAGAGATTTTGTAGTCTCACAATGTGGTTTTTAGTTTTTACAATCATGGGGTAAAATCTTGTTAGTGCGACTAAACTAAGCAATAATGATTTTTGAACGCAAAGCGCTCATTGGACGAGTGATGAACATATTTTTGTCTTACTTTAAGTTAAGGACTTGAATTCTCTTTATATTAGAGACTTAGAATCTTTTTTAAATTATATTTATTGTAACTTACAATCTAATTAAAATATATAAAAATAGATAGACATAAGAGGTGGACCACGTGGAAAATTGTGTGATTTTTATATTGTTTTAATTGAGCCATGCGAGATAGTTAAATTTAATAACCTTGATACCACAATTAGACCCAAAGAAAGTGCATTGAGGTTGAACTTTGTGGCATCATAATTGAGTAGGAAATGAAATGATGGATTGGATGAAACTTGCGGGAAAGTGTAATTTCATGAAGTAAAAAGAATAAGCTATGTTTATTGTAACTTTCGACCCAACTAAAAAAAATGTAAAAATAAATAATATAAGATGTGGGTCAGGTGGGTCAGTCTGTAATTTTTATATTATTTTAATCGAGCTATAAGTTATAATAAATATAACTCAACAAGACAAGACCTATTTTGTTTACTTTCTGATTATTTGACCATGCGACTCAGTAAAATTCGATAACACTGATACCATAATTAGACCCAAAGAAGGTGTATTGGGGGTTGAACTTTATGGCATCATAATTGAGTCGGAAATGAAATGGTGGATTGGATGAAGATGAATGAGGGAGGGTATGATTTCATTGAAGTAAAAAGAAGGAAAATTTATATTCGTCAATCTGTTTGTTTTATTTTTTTTTTAAAATATAAATATATTTTTTTTCAACGCGTCACCTAAAATTTATTTTTTATTACATTCTTTAACTTCCGTCTAATTTCTATTAGTGGATTTAACGGAATATTAACAAAATGACCTTTTTAGCCCTCAAAATTATAATTTAACCTAAAATAAATAAAAATTAAAGATAAATTAGATGGATTTAATTTTTTTCAAAGGTGGATACTAGAAATTGGAGAAAAATAGTATTTGTTGCTTGCTAAATTTAAAAAATTTATATTTTTTTTTGAAAGAGAAAAAATAAATACAAATTTTTTAAATCTAGCAAGTAACAAACACTATTTTCCTCCAAAAAAATAAATACAAATTTTCTAAATTTAACAAGCAACAAACATTATTTTCCTCTAATTTTTAGCATCTACCTTTGAAAAAAATTAAATTCATCCAATTTATCTCTAATTTTTATTTATTTTGGGTTAAATTATAATTTTGAGGGATAAAAAAGTTATTTCGTTAAATTTGCTAACGAAAATTAGACGAAAGTGAAAAAATATAACAAAAAATAAATTTTAAATAGCGCGTTGAAAAAAAAAAAATTTATGTATTTTTTTTAAAAATAAAATAAATAAACAGACGGTTGTAAATTTTTTTTTAAAAAAATAATAACAATAATAATAATAGGACACACTCACAAGTCACTATAATAATACCAAAGTAATATTAATTAGGGTCATGCACATGGGGAAAAGTGAAAATATTTTTTTTTTCACTTTGTCTTTGTCTTGTATGCTATGAAAGCATTAAATTAAATAAAAAACAAAGATGTTGTCATAATCACAATTGTCTTTTGCCCCAGGAGCAAACCTAGTTCTACAGCCCGGTAGGCCACGTGTGCAAGTCCTGATGCCTCCTTAATGGACCCTGGGGCCGTTCCATGTCCTTTTAATTTAATTTTTTTAATTTGTTTTATTCAAAAAAGAAAAAAAAAAATCCGCAATCCTCGGCTTTGCTCTTGGTTCAACATCAGCGCTAAGCGCAGAGACAGTACACAGCTTTGAAAAAAAAGCATTCATTCAATTCACAGAACTCAATTATGAAAGATAGTAAAAACAAAGCTGATGTACTTTCATTTCGTGTAATGAACAGTCTTTGAAAGCTTTGATTATTCCAGTCTTTGTAAAGGGGGCCTTATGGGGATCTTCTTTTCTTCACTCTCTCTTTCCAAATTTCTAGGTGTTTGGGTTTTTTGAGGCAACAGTAACACTGTCACAACCTGATGAAATTTTTTTTTACCTTTTTTACTGTTTCTGGGGATTTTGATGAGTCCTTTTGTGAGTGAATGAGGCAGTTTCCATGTTGGGTTTTTACCTAAACTCTTATAAGAATGCATTTGATGCCCTTTTGAGTAATCACCTTATGCCTATTGTCTGTGATTTTTAGGATGTACCTCATGCTTCTGATTTGCCTCAACTTTTTGGTCAAATGATCCTCAATAATTTTTTGTCCTGGAAGAAAATGGAAATACTGTTTTGACAACCAATAATTAATTTACTTCTACTGATCATATGGGTAAATATCTTAATCTAGTTGCCTTTTTTTTTAAAAAAAAAGAAAAAATTACAATGTGATATTTATTGGGATTCTAAGTGTGTATATACACTATATGGTACAATAATCAAACATATTAGCTTGAAAATATGTTCCCACTAATATTTATAGAGATACTTATCCTTAATTAAAGGGATTGAATTCCAAGAATACCACTAAGCTATAAGTTCAATACCGGCCTGCAAACTTTTAGCATCCATTGTAATTTTGAAGCAGTATTTCCATTGTCGTCGTATTCTTTTATATTGGGTAAATTTTAAATTATTTCCCTATATAGTGATAATTTTTAAATTATCCATCTTACTTTTAAAAATTTTAAATTATCTGAATATGTTTTTTTAAAAAATCAAGATGGGTTGATAATTTTTTAAAAAATTTTCTTAACAAATAGAGAATAAATTGAGATTTTAAAAAATAAAGAGAGTAATTTAAAGATAATTAATTTACAAAAAGCATAATCCGCAATTAATAGTTAAGGGCAAACAGGATAAATGTCCTCGTTTAATTAGAAAAAATTTTTACTTGATTTCGATGAATTTAATTAAATTTTTATCTCGTGATTGATAATCACTGTCCTGGTCAGTCAAAGCCCTTTGCCCTTTATCCCATTTAAATTAAAGAATTGAATGGTGTCTAGTAATTGAAAAGGCCAATACTTAATATCCCTGGAAGTAATGTTGTATTAATATTTTTGTATTTTATTAATATCTCATAGACTTTTATTTTACACTTTACTCAGCAAAACTTTACGTTACTAACCTTTAAGCCATCTTCTCAAAAAAACAAAAAACCTTTAAGCCATGCTATAACGACATGAATTTAGACTGTCAACTTGATTTCTAATATCTAAACAATCATTGATGTCATATTTTCTAAATTAATGAACTAAAATCCGAATCTACCCTAAATATCCCCAGAGAATTGAACCATATCGTTTTGAGTGTAAACCACAAAATGTCGTTTTAGGATTATAACCAAATAATTGAACACAATTATTATAATATATATATATATATATATATTTTAGTCCGAAATTTTAAAGTGCAGGAAAGTACGGAAAATCTTTAAAATCGCATGGTTTTAAAAGTTTGAAATTGTAAGTTTTTAAAGTCGTGCGGTTTTAAAATTTTTCTGAACTTTTCCGCACTTTAAAATCTCTGACCAGAAAACTACTATATATACACACACACACACACACACACACACATATATATATATATATATATATATATATATATGTATATGTATATATATTTGCTCATGAGATACATCATTATACATGCATACATACATACACATTTATATTTCTATTTAGATAGCTGCTAGGTTACCGCTGTTGTAATTTACAGCCCCTTTGAAATCATGTGAACAATGTTAATAAGTGGTGGGACATGCATGATTTGTGAATCAACTATAAGTTACAGCTGTAACTTAGCAAAATCTATCTATTTATATTTAATTTAATGAGAATATTTTCATTTTATTAAAATGAAAATACCAAAAAATAAAACACATATTTTAATATATTAACAGATAAAAGAATTATAATTTTCAATATATTAAAGTCTATTTTTTTATACTTTAATGAAAATGAGAATGTCATCGTCAAATAAAGAGTATATATATCAACTCCTTCAACATCTATGAACTCTAATGAAGTGGAGTGGTTAAAGTTAGTCCACTTCATACAACACATCTGTCACACCCTAAATTCTACCCATCAATGAGGCTAGATTCAATGGTGTTTGTGCTCCCAGTTTTCGGCCTCTCCATTATTGAGTTCAATTTTTTTTTTTTTATGAGTTCAATTATTGAGTTCAATTGAATTGCTATACTATTTTTTTTTTTTTTTGTTTACACAATTTGTAAAGGGAATTTTACTCAATTATTTCTCTGAGTTCCAGGCTTCAAAGAAATATCGTTCAATGTTGCTCATCATTATTGGTTGCACTTGCACTTGCACTTGCACTTGGGCTCATGCGTGGGATGGTGGTGGGGATAAATGGCCTGAATGGTGATGTCTTTTCTGCTTTATCTGTTATTTTCATTTCTCCCTAACCATAATGATCCTCGGAAAAAAGGGTTTTGGAAAACCTAAGGAAACAACAACTGTAGGTCAAATATTATTACTCTACCCTTGAGGTCATTAATGAGTTTTTAGCTGTGAATTTAATGGCCCATCAAGTCAGATGTCCCCATTTGTGGCCATGACAAGATAACACATAATGCCAAGTCACATTCATTTCATTTTCATCTGCGCATGCAATCCAAATTTAGATTGCCTTGCTTCCATTATGAAAAAAATTTGAGCTCACAGTCTCTCTCAAACACACCGGTGCCATTAGTTTATGGGATCAAACAAATAGATCTTCTTCTTTTCTTGTGATGGTCATTTTCATGCCTGCCATTAAACATAAAGATCACGAAGCATTGCTTAATGAGTAAGACGATATGCCCAATGCCCCATAAACCCACGCATTGTGTTTCTGTCAATTGTCAAATCTGTAAAATCTCATTTTGTTAAAGCAGGCTCAGCAGTAATTGTCTGCAGACCAACATGAGTTTGCCCATTAGCTACAAAATCTTAGTGTTTAAGTAAATAACCTGTAGCCCTACATAATTTCTTCACCATCAAAACACACTACAAACCATTATGGTCTGTCCCGTTTTAGCTACAGCAGCACTGTTAATTCGTCTATTCACTTGAAATTTTGAAACGCCCAGAAATTTCAAAGCACACCAGGACCAAGTGATAATTGCAATTTACTGCATATTTTGTGCCTTAATTCATGTCATCAAATACGCCTACTTCATTTGCTTTTTACAATTTTATCAAATAGAATTCTAGTATTCCCTTGCGGGCAAATTATTGGCTTGCGCCCAATTAATAGATTTGCGTAATGAGCTCCTCTATTATGCTTGGTTTCTTGCGCATGGACCTCTTATTTCATGAGCTTATTACCACACCATATTTAGTTTTTATAAATAAACCAATTTATGCTCTCTTCTCTTCTCTAAGTAATATACAATATTAATAATTTAAAACATCAATTCAAAGTGTTCTAACAATGTCTACATCATGAAGTATGATCACACACTAGATTATTTCTCCGCCCATCTAAACTTGAACAAACTAAATTCTTTCTCCACCGAGAAGACACACATCAATTAAAATTTAGGTAGCGTTTAGAAAGGGGAATTCCAAGACTTGAATAATTATAATTTAAGCCATGATGATGATGAAATTGAAATGCAATGCAAAACATAAAGTCAGAAAAGCAATAGCGAACGAAAAAGACAGTTAAGTTGTTCGCAGGCTTCGTGGTGGTATCCAGAGCTTGAATGAGACTGAGGCTTTAGGGTATCTTAGTACAAGGACCCAATGGGGCGTAGAGTAAAGTGAGACTGAGAAGCAAACAAAAAAAAAAAACCCACGCTACTCGTACTCTGGGCAAAATTTTTTGCAGGCGGCATGCGATGCGATTCAATGCAATTTCATTAGCTACAGGGCACAGCTCCAGGCCTATAAGACCCTATAAGCACGTACGGGTGCAACGAATAGAGTGCGTAGTAGTAGTGTAAACTGTTCAACGAGGAGCGTGATGAAAGCATTAAGCATCTCTCAGGCCTCAGCCCTTTTTTTCTTCTCCGTGCACTGTCCATGACTCATCAACATCCATTTCATGTGGGGACTCACCGAGTCACTGACCGCACACCACTAGTTTATTTGTCAACCTCAGCCTCAAATCAACCTCACACTCTGCTTTTGCTTTGGTTTTGGCCCATCTTAATTGATTTGATGCCTCACTGTCACTGACGAAACCCCCTATCCCTGCATTAGCGCATTCTCTTCTCTTTCTCTTACATTTTTTCCTTGATGGGATTGTCATTTTGCACGCCCTTTTTGCAGTGTGTGTCTTGTCTTTTCTTGATTCTATGGGAAACAACGTTTCATAATCCATGGTAACTTATTTCCTTTTTGTCCTTTCATTTTGAGGAAAGATGTTAAATGAACTTAAAACCTCCAAAAGACTGATACATTTTGAGGTGTTTTTTCGTCATCAGCGCTTTGTATCTCCATTAATTAAGGAAGTAAAAGATTTTGAATTGTGGGAGGACCAATTGCAAAACTAAGAACTCTATGATTATTATTATGGGAGCCCCTATGTTATAATTAATGTAACATACACACTCAACAACAACCACACAAATGATGAACCCACACAATTTGTGTAGTTATTATTAAATGTGTATGTTTCATTAATTGTAACATAACATTTGCCTATTATTATTATTATTATTATTCTTATTATTATTATTATTATTAAACAATTCCTAATTTACATGTATGTAAAATATATTTCAACCGTATATGTATAGAATTTACATATTATTTATATGAGAAAAATATATCTTACATGCATGTAAGATAAGGATATCCTTATTATTATTGTCGTGTAAGAATAAAGCACAAGTTGAACCAACCCAGAGGCAAATATGGACTAGGACAATAAATAACACGGTTGATCTCTTTGGGGTGGGGGATTTAATTGAAAAAAAAAAAAGACTAACAAAGCACTTTTCTATTCAGCACCCAAAATTTTACTTCGGTTAAAGATATTTATGATCAAATTTTAATGAATGAATCAAAATGACACGGCACTATATGCGCTCGTCCTTATTAAAGCCGTACCTCTTTCACTCTTGCGCAAATGATATCATAAAAATAATTTCACAATAGTTTGCAACTTGCTTCCCAAAAGAGGCATGCAAAATAGTTAATGCGACTATTACTGACGGTTTTTGTGACCAAAAGCAATACATTGCCAGTCTGGCTAAGGTGTAATCCACCAGCGAGGTTGTCAAAACAAGTCAGTGCCGCCAGGTCAGAAGACATCATTTCATTAAACACTTGATTTCAACGAAATTTAGTGGATGATCCTCGTATGACTTATATGAGATTTACTTAATTCCTCCGTAGAGGGGTAACAGCCCAGGTACAAGTTTCTCTGTTCGATTGCAGCAGGACAGGATCATTCATTTTCTATCAAATTTCTCTGCTCACACTGCACACACACACGAATCAAAAGGCAACTTAAAAAGCAGTACAAGTCATCTGCCAAGAATAATGTGTTGGCCAAATGGTTAATAAAACTTACATACACGAGTCAAAAGTGCTTAGTTTGTCCTTTGAGACTGCCACCATTAGGCACATGTGCTGCTGCCGTTTCGGTCCAGAGTCTGGGGACAACCTGATTCATCAGTTGCAGATTAAACATAACTTCTATCCACAGTAGAAAGAGACTAAGAAATTATGCTTCTTACCAGGTGTCCCCACAAAACCAACATCTGTAGGCCATGAAACATTTCAACTCATTCAAGATGGGGCCAGCCAACCATGTCATCCACTCCAGACACATTGCCCATTCGAGCATATAAATGATGATCAACACAATTCCATCAAAATTACATTGCAAATCCTCTGTTGTACAGATTACTGGAATTGGACATTTGACACTTTAAATCCTCGTAACTCGGAATAAATTTGTTAAACCCAATCCCCCTATTTGTCATTAAGTCAGAGACGCCCAGATCATTAATGCTCTTAACCCCTTTCAAACTACCCAAATGGCCAGTTGACATGTGTGCATTTCTGTATTGTTGGGCTGGTGATTGTGTAAATGAAGATAAATTATCGGGTTGGGGTTGACTAAGCACTGTAGACGAAATTCCGTAAGTATCACTTGGGGGAGAAAATCTATTCATTGGGTAATCTTGAAACCTCAGGTTCTGATATCCAGAACTTGACTGTTGCATCAGCAGCTGAAGTCTTGCCTCATGGTCAAAAGGATTAAGCTGTGAAGATGGGGTTTGTCTCATATCACAGCCAAGATTATTCAGCCCTATTGCCTGCAACCCTTTACCAACTTCTAGTATTGCAGGATCAACGAATGGGATGTCACCGCATGGGCCACTGTTTCCAGCTGCTGGAGCAGACATCCGTCGCAAATGACTTGCTGAAGAGTGAAAGAAATCAGATTTTATCGGAAGAGGAACTAGAAGTGACATAACAAATGTTTCATTTCCCAGTAAAAGGGGGAAAGAGAAACTAACCGGCACTGTCAAAAGGCTTCTGCATTGTTCCATGAGGAGAAAAACCCGGAGGCGGTGCCCTGTTTGGCACTGCAAATCCTGGAGGGACTGAAGTTGGAGCTTTTGAAACTGTTGCAAGGTGATGAAGCAAAGAACTTCAGGAAGGAGTTTGGAAAAAAACTAAACAAGACATTGAAAACAGGATCTTATGGATAAACCACGACAAATCTAACACACGGGACACAAAACCGTACATGCCACGAACCAACATATTGTCAGTGTACCATATAAGGCTATAAAATGGTTACATCTGGGCTTCAAAACAACATGAGTCTGAGATCCAAAAGAGAACAAATATACATGCACTGCATAACAGACAACTATGAGCCATATGGCAGAGAAAGCAGTCCAGCGTTTCCAATCATCAAGACAGACAAATACATCTTTACTGATGTTATGACTTGTTTTTCAACCTTAACAAGAAGTTAAAAGGAACTTACTGACCATATGCAATTCTGACTAGCAGTATCCTCATCAACAAATTTAATTAGTACAGAGTTGATTTTAATTGCCTCAGAACTATTCAGAACATTTAAAAAATTTATTTTCCATGCAATTATACATTATTTCAAAATAGATGTGTTGAATAATAGTTTTCATGCACCACCCCGAGGCACTAAACTACTTACACCACAATAAGTATACAGCAGAAACTTCTACGCAATCAATAAACTGGAACCGCATTCAACTAAGAATAACTTTAACAACAGGTAAAATGACACTTACCAGATGATGAAATAAAAGAATGACTGCCAAGAAAATTATCAGAGTCCATAGAGCTACTGGATGAAAAGGCATTCTGATGTTTGTCTGTGAAAATATCCTTGTTTTTCAACAAACCATTTGGGGCAGGATGTTGATCAGCTGAATGCCTGATATTACTAAGAGAATGCTCCACATCAGATGCATGATTAGAAAATTCCTCCTGTCTGGCAAATGAAAACCTGGACTGCCTGCAGTCTGATTCCTTGAATAAGCTTGGCATTTTGAGGGAATCATGTTGTCTATTACTTTCCCTCAACAATTTAGCGAAACTGTATGGGGAGGTCAACGAATCTTCCCACGCATCCGAGTCTAAAGACAAAATCTTCGAGATGATGCTGCTTTCCCCCACATCTGAAGCAACATTAGAGTGTAAAGGGGCAACCATGCTATCATGTTTTCCCAAGTAACTTCCAAACCCCACCTCTGAGAACAGACTAGAATGCTGGACCGTTGCATCCAAATTAAAAAAGCTACTAGCTTCATTGTTAATGAACCCATTAGATATTAAGTTCTCAGATCTCGAAGGCAACACTTCTTTATGTTCCAAGGGCACATTTCCAGAATGTCCATCAAGATTACTTTGATTGCTGACATCACCTGCCTGCCACGAGAGATAGCTTGACTGATTCAAATTACGTGGCAAATGAGGTGTAGATGAAATGGGTGGTAGATGATGCATGTCTTCTAAGCCTTTAAATTGCAGATCATCAAAATCTGGTGAATCCTCCATTGTTGGAGCTGCCATTGATGCTTGAAAACTTTTACATTCAGTAAATTGGCCGCTTTTTTCTTCTTGTGGACCATGACTGCCAGGCAAGTTAACTGAAACATGTTTAGATATTGAACTGTTAGGGACAACAGGAAGGGAGCGATCTTTCTCAAATTGACTCTCAAGGCCAATTGATGATAACCCACAGCATAGGCCCTGAAAATCCATAACAATATGAGAACTTTCATCCTCAACTGAACCAGGGCTAGAGAATGGTTTGGTACTTTCTGAGGAGCTTGTCCTGGAGGATGGGGTTGCAATATCTTTCTCACTGCTCTTTGAAGTTGGCCGACAAGTTATGTACTGGTTGGATGTTGCAGTGGCTGGAATTGAATCTAAAGTAGCTTCTTCATTGGTACTTGATAAAGCAATTTGACAATCACCATCGATGTACTCTTTCCCCAATTCCAGTGGGTCCAACCTATGATGCACTTTGGAGGTTGCTACAGCTTCCATTGGCTGTACAGTCTGGATCGATATAGTGGTGCTCACTACTTCTGTTCCAGGAACTTGGGGACCATTAGATGCCTTGGGCTGATTGCTAGGAGGTCTAACTGGACCTGACAAATTTTTATTTGTTGGCAGAGTAGCAGAAACACGCATGACCCTGGTACAGAAAATTCAGCAAAATAAGCATTCATATCACAGTATCAAATTGGGGATGCCACTGATAAAGGAAAAGAATACCATGAGGCTGCTGTGGGAAGTGAATTGGATTTTCCAGCAACAATATCTGCGCAAGATCCATTGTTTGGATTCTCAATAATCTGAGGGAAAGGGACAAGCTCTATCAAATTGTAAGAACACTGCAGAAATTACATATGAAGTAGTGTGTATTTATAAACATTCATTATAGCCTAATTTTCTTTTTCACTTTTTGGAGCAATCAGATAAAGATGACACTAGTCCCATACATTCTACATACCTTGTAGCTACACATTGATTTATCCAAGAAAAATGTATTATCCAGAAATCAACAGCCAGAAATGATTATTTTCTGAAAAAGAGTATTGTATGCAGTCTTACATTTGAAGAATTTTTGGCAATAGGTTTGGCCGTCGATGTTATATTGCTATTGATATAGTCATCCGCTGGGGGAGGTAAAGCATTTCCAGAACGCCGATGCATATTATTTGTAGCACCAATAATTTGTTGAACTCTACTCCTTTAGAACCATAATGATTTAATTAAGAAAAAGATATCAAAGAAGAGCATATAAGCACTAAAGAAGCATACAAGTTTTCCAAAAATAAAGTATTCGGCAGTTAAAATAGAACATGAAAAAAATTAAAATGCTGTAGAGAATTAATTTATCAACCAAAAAGTAGAAGAGCACAAAACAGAAATAATGTTTCATCACAACTGCAGTAGCCTATTTTTAAAAAGAGAAATTGAGAATCAATCATCTCTTTAAAATTCATCAGTATAAATCAGAAGTTAATCAAAATAATAATAATAGGAGTAATGCAAATAAGTTCAGAGAAAAGAACTCCTAAATTAAAATACATTGATATAAACATAATGTCCAGTAGCCTGCCTAGATATCTTAAAGATCATGTAGTGCGGCTAGCAGCTCAGTTTGATGTTGTCGTAAAATTCACGGCATCAGTTTTCTGTTGTCCATACTTATAACGGGCTGAATCATTAAGCATTGGATACTGTGCTAACCTGGATTTCTTGTTTTAATATTACTCTTTTTACTTTGCTTCACAAACCCATACTTATAACAGATAAAAATGTCATATGAAAATTACTATACCAAGTTAAAATATTAGGTAATATAAAGGTCAAAAAAGGGCAAAAGCAAGGAACTAGTGGCTATTTCTCTCTCTCTATCTCTCTTTTGATCATATAAACCACAGCTTAAATCATCTGTGAAACCCACCTTCCTTGCATGAAACCCTTAAAACATGACTCATGAGCAAAGCAGCAGGAGGTCATCACAACACACAGCAAGTTGTTTTCATGCACACCAGAGAGCATGCTGTGTAAAAACACACACAGGGGGTCATCAGTGAAGAGCCATGCATACCTTGTAAATGCTGAAACTATTTCATCCTTCGTAAAACTATCTTCTTGAGAGCCAAAATCATGCAAATACAAACAATCTGGAACGCTGCAAGGCTGGAGCAGCAATAGCATTAATCAAGTTGAAAGCTAATGCTATGCAAAAGGAAACTCCCACAAGATAGCCACAAAAAAAAAAAGAGTTTACCATGTTTCTTATCCATGCATGGCAATACTTTGTAGTTCCGAAACATGCCCTGTAAATGAGGAAAAAAACAACCTGACTTTTCATCGTGTAACAATAATTACGAGTCAGGCTTGGAGCAAAAGCCAACACCTGCTTACCTTAAGGGTCTACCATCTAAGATATAACTATGCACTGATTGAATACATCGAATTGCATCATCCTCTTTTGAGTAAGTAATATATCTGAAAGGACCACACAATTATAACAAATGAGGAAATACTCGTTGATAATTGATACCAGAAAAAGGTGCAAGATTTGGTCTATGAGTAAGTGTATAAGAGAGGGAGAGAGCGAGACTAAGATTATTTTAACCATGCATGTGATTTAGAAGGTTTCTCAAATGCAAAAACTGTAAGAAATAGCACAACGCGGTATGTTAAACAATATGTGGCTGGTCAACTTACACACAACAACTGTTGTTTGCAGAATGCTGAATATCCCCAGTTGCAGTTCGAGATATAGACACCTTCAAAACTTTTCCATATTGGCCGAAATACTCCTTTCGCTGAAGAAGCTGGTAGAAACAAGATAAAATAATTAACCACAGGGAACCGTTGAAATAAAAGAATCTAGAGAATGAGTTTCCATCTGATCACAAAGGAGTAATAAAATATACAATGGTATAAAAAATACTCACATCTTCATCTGCAAGATTAATAGGTAATCCAATTATATACACTAGATTCCGTTGGATAACTCTAACATTAGTAAGGTGCATCCTTCCTTCAGATGGTTTAGGCTTTGCTTTCTGTGATTTCTGTCTACGCTCTGAAGTCATTCTAGCCACCGCTCTGTGAAGCAAAAAGTATATTGCAACCTTAGCGTCTTGTCACATAATAGTACACAATAACAAGGAAACTACACAGAAATCATAACAACCTCTCACAGTTAGCTGCCATCCCCACAATTTTTTCTTTGTCATAAGCAGTACGACATGCCGGGCAGCGACCCTCAGTACCATCCTTCTCAGCCATTTCCATAATGTGGTTCCAGCACCAAACACATATCTGTAAACATAACAAACAAGGTGTAATTACTTAGAGAATTAAGTGCACCCCTTCCCTTGGCAAAAAGGGAGAAAAAATGAACCAAAAATGCTAGCTCAATAAGCAGAAAAAGAATTAAAAAAGGCAACAGTTCTTGATGATACTTCATATAAAGGGTAAAGACTAGCGCTCAAACCTCATAACCACAGTTGCATGGCTTCAACTGCTGATCAGTCAAATCCATCTCCTCGGCGCATAGTGGGCATGTCTTCTCTGCCTTGTCACTCATGATTGCCCTAAAAGTTCAGCCATATGAGAAAGATCATACATATAAATGATATTCATTCTTTTAACATGCAACTTTATTTTTCAATCTTCACATACATGAACTTAGTTTTGCCATCAAACAGAGCTAAAAATATCTCAGGAAATCACAAAAATAAGTTTTATCTGTAAACAGCAAAAACTTTTTCCATAGACATTCTCTTCTTTCGAGCAAAGTCCACAAAATTTCCATGATACATCAACTGAAACTAAGTTTATATGGATTAAGCAATTGCATGAAGAAAAATCAGAACATGATACAAACACACACACACACACACACACACACAATAAGCTGTGGAAGAGCATAAAACAAGCAATATCACGTGATTCTGACACCATAACATAATGCTGAATAGATCACATGTAATTTAAAACAAAAATATCATGAAAACAGAAAATTTAACATAAGGGAAACCTAAAATAAAGAGATAAATTTTCTCATTCATCTTCATTTAGCGAACATTTTGGCAGCGATGACAGTACATTCAGTAGAGATTTTTAATGTTTATAAACGAAATGAGCTTCTGATATAAAATTGCATTTGCATCGCCTAAATCTCACAAGAATCCATCAATAAACTCTAAAATTACTTTTTTTTTCCAAAATTAAAAAAAAAGCTCCACTCAGTTATCCATTGACTTCTGAATAAGTGGACAACAGTAAACTACTAGAACATAGATCCAATCAATCTAAAATATAAAACCAAAAAAAAAAAAAACTTCATCCATATAATTAAACACAAAATATATATATTAAAAATAAAACCTGAAAAATCGAAAATCAGAACTCATTTTCAATATCTAAATCCGAAAGAAAATGAAAAAGAGAAAGATAAATAGAGCAACGACTCGAGTGTTTTCCTTTTATTTTCTTGAAGATTGGATGGTCTAAAATGCGAATCAGATGAAAAAGGATTAATTTAATTAATTATTAATATTTAATGGTGCTGAAGAAGGAACCGAAGCAGAGGTAGCAAGAGACTTACAGTGTGAGAATCGCTCAAAAAGAAAAAGGCAAGAGAAATCTGAGGATTGGATTACAGAATGAGAAAGAAAAGGAGAGCTTAGCGTTACGTATAAAAGCAAGTCTTCTTTTTTTTAAAAAAAAAAAAAAATTATAATAATAATAATAAAATGGATGGCTTCTGTTGTTGTTGATGGATGGATGGATGCTACTGTTGCTGTTGTTGCGACTGGTGACTTGTTTGTGAGCGTTGAGTTAGCGTTAGCTGTCACTCACCTATTTCACTTGTTTCTGTTATTGCCCTTCAACTTGGCGATATTTGCGAAACTGATTCCCGATCCGCTCCAATCCAATCTCCCCTCCTTTGCTTTTTTGGGCCAAGCAGAGAAGGTGCTTTTGGGCTTCCAAGCAGTGTGCAACGTGGCCCTTGGAACTAGCCCAAAGAAATAGTCCTTTTCTGCTTCACTTGCGTAAGTCCTATATAGGGAAATTTATTTATTACAGTCTTGAATGTTGAGTAAATTTAACTAGGAAAATTTATTTATCCACCATTTTTGTAAGATCATTATCAAAATAACAAATTTCTTACTATAATAGTCACTTATATCCATTTTGGCATAAATTAACTTTAAAAGAGCTTGGTTGATTTGGGAAATGACTTCATCACCCACGTTGATTAATTGCAAGTGCATGAGCCATCGCCGGCGTTGGTTACATGCGATGGAGACCATTGCCCATGAACATGGCAACGACGGAGCCCAACACCCATGTTAATGGAGTTCAACGCCCCGATTAGCATACTTTGATTTCCTTCTCGCACACTAAACTACATAAATTGTCAATTTTGTGGAAGTATATCTACAGAATTTTCATGTTATCGTGGCATATTTAATGCAATTCTCTCTTCTCATATCGCAATGAAGCAATCTACGTGAAAAATCTAAAGAGGGATTTCAAAAAGAAGAGAATTTCCTACAATAAAAACAAAATTTCAGTGTTCGCCGCATTTTCCACTTGCATGAATTTTGCCTTCCCAAATCACAACCCAAAAAAAAAAAAAAAAAAAACTGGTGGGAATTAACATGCCGCGCCGTCGTATTTCCCATAACCCCACGTGGACCCTGATAATTGGCCCACCTACAACATTCTAGATTCAGGCCAGTCGACTATTATTGTCTGATCATTTGTTAAAGCTCAACGATCATCCTAACCACTAACTCAAGAAGCATAAAATCTAACGGCATTAAACTGACGCTAGAATCTTCTCGTTCTCGTTCTAAAAGACTAAAACCAGTAACTGACTACTACCCCTTATATAGCCACCCGATCCAATTTCTTCCACACAACACCCGCTTTCGTATCTTCAGCTCGTCACAGTTCAGTTCGGTCATCGCATTCGACAGTAACTACTTAACAAGCCTCAAGCTGAGCTTCTTCTTCTTCTTCTTTTTTCATCATGGGAAAGTGTTATCCAAAAGTGAGCGATGAGTATCAGAAAGCAGTGGAGAAATGCAAGAGGAAACTCAGAGGACTCATTGCTGAGAAACACTGTGCCCCTATCATTCTTCGCTTGGCGTAAGTTTATCTTTAAACTTTCTTAATTAAGATCACTTTCAGTGACCATCGTTGATGCGTTATTAATCTGCATGATGATGAGTATTAGATCAAAATCAAGATGTGTATATATATATATATATATGTAAGTTTTTGGGCTGCACATATGCAGATGGCACTCAGCGGGGACTTATGACGTGAACACGAAGACAGGAGGGCCTTTTGGGACGATCAGGCACCCAGATGAGCTTGCTCATGAGGCTAACAATGGTCTTGATATTGCTGTCAGGCTCTTGGAGCCCATCAAGCAGCAGTTTCCTATCTTGTCCTACGCTGATTTCTATCAGGTAATTATTATTTATATCCAACTGTTGACTACAGAAAATGATTTGCTTTATGATCACTTTCTATGGATTACTTTGGATTGGTGAATTGACCATGGTTTGTGTTTTATTTTCTTGAAGTTGGCTGGAGTTGTTGCCGTTGAAGTTACCGGAGGGCCTGAAATACCTTTCCACCCTGGAAGACCGGTGAGGGCTTTTCATATGCATGTTCTCTAAATTAGAATTGATTTCTTGTTGCAAAAGTTCATCTGTAAAACATAGCTGTAGCTTTTGTACATTCCCAAAATGATGGTGTGTTTTTCCGAAATAAAATTTTGTTGATCAGCATCTTGGACTAGGCTTCACTTAGAAGGTTTTGTTAGAAGATCAGCAATGCATAATTAAATAGATGTGAGTCACTTGCTGGAAACTCAGGGCCTTTACTTGACGTGTGTGATGTGTACGCCATTCCTATTATGCATAATTTCTATTTATGTTACTGTCACTAGTGTACAATTATATTGATGTCTATTCATGTGTTTGATTTACAATTAAATGAATGAAAAGAATAATAATAACAATAAACCAGGGCATCCTCATTCTGTCGTCCATTTGGATTGTATTGAAGCAACAGAGAAAGCAACTAATCTATCCAAATAATATAGCTTGTTGATAGCTAAGCAATTTTAGAAGGCAGCTGCAAAGATTGAACTATTGATGCTGAACTGGTATTCTTTATATTAAGTTCTAAACATCTCGTGTTGCAGGACAAATCTGATCCGCCCCCAGAAGGTCGCTTGCCAAATGCCACCAAAGGTCAGTTTCAGATAATTTGCTCAGGTTTAAATCATTGTAAAATCAGTACAGTGTATCTTCCTACAAATTAAGTCACTTACTCCTTTTGTTATCATCACTGCAGGTTCTGACCATTTGAGAGATGTCTTCGGCCACATGGGTCTGAGTGATAAGGATATTGTTGTTTTATCCGGCGGTCATACATTGGTCTGTGAGCTAACATTGCAGTAGTTCTATATTCTTCCATGGACTGCTGCTTGTTTTTGAAAGCACGATGCAATTTAACATCTTTAGCTTGTTGTACTCACTTGTAATGTTGGTCTCATGGGAATCCTTGTACAGGGTAGGTGCCACAAGGAGCGTTCTGGATTTGAAGGACCCTGGACTAACAATCCACTTATTTTTGACAATTCATATTTTAAGTAATAAGCACATTTATCATTCTTCGTACTTTCACAAGTTCTTTTTATATGGGGCCTCATTCAAATTTACGTGTCTCAGAGCAGCAGACTGATGTGAATTATTTCATTATTTTAATTTGATAGGGAATTGCTGAGTGGAGAGAAAGAAGGTCTACTTCAGCTGCCATCAGACAAGGCTCTTCTCGAGGACCCAGTGTTTCGTCCTCTTGTTGAAAAATATGCTGCAGTAAGTACCTGGCCATATTTTTATATTGATTTTATTTATGGAATTGGTCGCAATGTCTACGAAACTTACTGTGTTGTGGTGACATTGCTTCAGGATGAGGATGCCGTCTTTGCAGATTACGCTGAAGCTCATTTGAAGCTCTCAGAACTCGGGTTAGTCTTCTATGACTTCTCTTCACCTATTACCTAGTCCTTTAATCATTTAATCATGCGTGCTTCTACTTGAGTATTGACTTGTGAATTTCTATTTCCTCCTCCAGATTTGCGGATGCTGAGTAATGAATCAAATTATGAAGCAGCTGAATGCGGCTATCCATGTACTTTATTGTGGCTTCTAAAGTCTCAAATTTCTGGTTATGTCCTTGTATTTAAATTGGTTGATGTGATGTAATCAAAATAGCAAAAGCTGCCACATTAGTGTTTGCTGTGTTGCTGTGTGTGTGTCAAAAACAATGTTCTAGTTTTGTGACTGGAAATAATTAAAAGTATATGTGTTTATTTAATTGTAATAAATAATTTTTTTGATTAATAAAATAAATGAAGTATTTTATTCAAATATCTTAATTGCGTTAATATTTGTATTAAAGTCCATTTAATCATATTATATGTATTTATGTGATCATCATGTGGATTCACAGAAGACATAAATACAAGTTATCTTATGATTAAATAAATTTAGTTCGCAGTTGATAAATAAAGTTGGGCACTTTATTTAGATATAGACTGTAATAAATTCATTGAATGATTTGTCTTAATCATGTATGAATTTATTGATGTAGTACGACTACATTGAACATGATCACATATGAGATTTAATTAACTTTGTAATAACTGTCAGACTTATTAAATCTCATAGACGTTGATTTTACTGTAATCTTAATCTTGAGTTAATTATGATTTCATGATTGTAATTGTTATTCCATTTGAGTTACCAATGGGCACGACACATCCTTGTGGTCAAGATTTCTCGGTATCTTGGTGGGAGCAATTATGAGTATTGGAGTTATAGATTAACAATATAGAATTTGTACAACACATCTCTTGATGGGTTTTCGGCACTTGATCATAGAATTCTCTGGCCAGAGTGTGTCAACATATTTAGTATGTTGAAAATGATCATTAGAGAAAATCAGTAAAATCAAGGAATAAGATGTTATTAAATTAATTGGACAGTTGGGATATCAATTTAATTAACGATGTGGTACAAAGGATTGTGCAATAAAGAAATTAATG
Organism: Citrus x clementina; assembly: GCF_000493195.1. Taxonomy (NCBI): domain Eukaryota; kingdom Viridiplantae; phylum Streptophyta; class Magnoliopsida; order Sapindales; family Rutaceae; genus Citrus; species Citrus x clementina. The sequence goes on along the minus strand of NW_006262139.1, from coordinate 11,703,466 downwards.
TGGCTTGAGACGAATTATTATTCGAGCATACAATTATGGAAGTCAGTTCCAATCTTTTAGTGGAGTAGATTTGAAATTAAATAATTGGGCTAGTTTAATTACAGGCCTAATTATTGTATGTTCCCAAATGATCCCCGGGTTAGCTCATTTAATTGATTGCACCACTACTGGACTAATAAGTAAGATAACTAGCTATTTGGGTCAAAGTCTAAATATATCATTTAGTGGGAGGCTCCATTTAATTAACTTTCGTGTAAGGGGTCTTATGTTATTTTACAAGGTGGGTCCCCTATTAAAAAAGCAAATAATGTGGGTTTTGTTTTTGATTATTTGGAGTCTAGGGTTTTCACTAAAGGTGATATAAAAGGCTTATTTTCTCTAAAGAAAAGGTGGTAACCACTTTATACAGATCAGAGAAAAAGATTTTTCTCTATATTGTTGAGAGAAAAATTTTCTGGTGCTAGTTGCTTTGGTAGTGATAAAGGCGTCCACACGTCAAGTGCAGATCGAACCTGAGTCATAACCTGGAAGATCATTGGTGACAGTTCGTGATCTAACAAGCGTGGTGGTGACAGATCATGATCTAATAGGAGTGGTGGTGGCAGATCGTGATCTAGGAGCCTAAATCACTTCAACGGAAAAAGCCAACTCGGATTTTCAAGGTACGATTTCTGGATTACGTATTCCTATATATTATATGAGAGTGGTCCTTAAAAGGTTTTATAAAAAATTTAAAAAACCTGATTTTTCCCAACAATTGGTATCAGAGCCATCTCATATTAATATATAAGAATTTCGTATGAAATTAATCTTGATATTTATGTATTAGAGTGACACAATTTATTCAGATATATATTATTTGTTTAATATATAAATAAAACATGTTTATGGTTTGTCTTAATTCATGGTTAGATTTTCTACTGTATTTTTCATTTGGATCTGTAACAAGAGGGGTGGTTTTTTTATCATCATGTTTCCCTCTTGATTTATTTTACTGTTATAGAATTTTGTAAGCCAAAATTGGCCTAGGAAATTTGTAAATCAATACGGATGGCAGATCAAAGCGACGGAGGCCGGAAATTTCGACATCAACCACTGACCAGCGCACTCGCTGCAGCCAACGAGTGGTACACGCTGCAAGCGCATGCTAGCAGTACGCGCAGCAGCAGCGTGCGCAGAAGCAGCGTGCGTTCCAGCAAGCAGCGCGCACAGGGTTGGCTTGTTTCCGGTGTATCGGCGATGGCTCCTCGTCGGAGATGTGTCGGAGACCGGCTGGCGTCTCTGAACAGCGGCGGTTGACCGGGAACAGCAGCTGGTTCTTTTTGGTGATGGCAGTTGGGAGAGAAAAAGATGGATTTATGGTTTCAATGGTTTTTATTATTCAGATCCCTATAGTTCCATAATTTTTCTCTTTGGGCAGATACGTTTCAATTTTTTTGTATTTAAGTCCAAAAATAGTTTTGGGCTTAAAGAATCCTAGTTTTAGGCCCAATTGAAATTTGGGATTAATGGATTAAAATACATAGATAAAATTGAACACATTAAATTTATTTTTGGTCCAAAAGTTTTATTTTAATAAAAAATTTTAATTATTTATTTATTTCCTTTCAAAATTAAAATTGGACCAATTATAAATTTAAAAGCCCAATTTTCCCTAGTCCTTTAACAAAAACAAGATTATGGAAGATAGACATTGACAAGAAGCCCAATGAAGATTAGGCTTAGGGTTAATGTATTTTTCATTATTAGGAAAGCCATAAATTAAGATTATTTAATTGTTTTTCTATATGTTATGTTTTGGATGATAACATGTCATATAGAATAGGTAGTACCACTCTATGCATAATGCAACATGTCATTCATTAATAATGAATTTCATTATATTTTTTGAAATTTGCATATGCTTAATAATATTTGATATCATCTAGATAATATTATAGGAAGTATGCAATTAACAATATGTATGTTTTAAAAAGGAAAAACCAATTTATACAAATCAGAGAAAAAGATTTTTCTCTCTATTGTTGAGAGAAAAATTTTCTCGTGCTAGTTGCTTTGGTAGTGATAAAGGCGCCCACACGTCAAGTGCAGATTGAACCTGAGTCATAACCTGGAAGATCATTGATGACAGTTCGTGATCTAACATGAGTGGTGGTGGCGGATCGTGATCTAACATGAGTGGTGGTGGCGGATCGTGATCTAACATGAGTGGTGGTGGCGGATCGTGATCTAACATGAGTGGTGGTTCAGCGGAAAAAGCCAACTCGGATTTTCAAGATACGATTTCTGGATTACGTATTCCTATATATTATATGAGAGCAGTCCTTAAAAGGTTTTATAAAAAATTTAAAAAACCTGATTTTTCCCAACAGTTTAAGCATACTCTCTGGTTTGGTTCTCTTTCATTTTCCTGAAACTGATTTAGGATTTGCATTTTATGATGCTTAACTTGACAACCAATATTTATTGAAACTCCATTTTAAGCAGAACCTCTCAAATAATGCTGAAAAAATCCCCGTTGCTACCAACATTCACTTTAATTTGCAAATACCATTCTTCTAAACAGTAATTTTCCTCACTTTTTCTCTTTCTTTTGTCATGGAGTCTTGCTATCCTCCACAATCTACAGATTTGTTCGTGATAAAAGCTTTGTTACTTGATAACATGAAAGGTTTACTCCTTGTTCTTTATAATAGTTGTTGCTACCTGCCACTTTCACTTTGTGTTTGTGCCACGACATTTGATCAACATCTCTCTCTATCTCTATGCTTTCCGTGATTTCTTCCTGAAAAAGAATTTTGTGCAAGAAAACGTAATGATTTAGTTAAACTTATGTTTTGTCCTTTATTATAATCACAAGTGGGGGTTTTAGAAAATTATTGATAATAGTCTGTTAAAGAATTTTATAGAGTTTGTATTCTATGGTCTGTCTACTATGTACAATATATTTACATTAATTTATTAATATCATCTGTAAATACATGATAATTAAAATGTAATTTTTGGGTTTCTGTGTACATGTACTTGTATTTATAACTCATACATGAATCTTAGTTAAAAAAATAATGCTTGTACCAAGAAAACTCTTCATATATTAATAAATACTCAATTATCGATAAATCAACAAATTATTCATATATCGATAAATAAATAACCTTGCTAAAATAATTTTTTTCCTAGTCTCAACAATATTTTTTTATAGATGTTTTTTGTATTAAGTCGATTTATTTTTTGAACTTAATAAAAATTTTCAAATTAAATTATTAAGTTATTAAGTCAATTTTCTTAACTTTTTGTTTGATCTAAAAATTTGAGTGATATCATTAAAAAATATTCTTCAAAATATCCTAATCTAACTAGTTAATTTTTATCCTTAACTAAATAAAATTTAATAATTAGCATTATTACCGATCTCTATAATTTGTGATAATAGAGTGGTAGACTACTATTATATGTATCCTTTTATTTTCTTTAAATTAGCATTATTTATCTTTATAACTTTTTATGAATATTTTTTCATATAAAAACATAATAAAATACAATAAAATTAATTAACATTTACTAATTTAAAATATAAAGGAGTGTACTCAATCCATTTATGTTATGATAATATGTTATTTTATTTAAGTTATTTGACTTTTGAGATGCCTATTATTTATTTAACATTTGTAAATTGTAATGGTACAAATGTAAAAATACTAACTTTTAGATTTTTTTAAGTTACAAAATAAATAACTTAATATTTATTTTTAGTAACTCGAATAAAAAAAATAAATATATCATTTAAATTCAGATATTTAGTTTTATGTAAAATTTAAACTAATTCAAAACTATTTAAATTTGAGACAAATAAATAAAATTTAGACTAATTCAAAACTATTTAAATTTCAGACAAAAAAAACAAACGGCATCATCAAATGTGTCACTAAAACTTTACTAAATGATCGAAAAGTATGAAAAGTTTAAGTTGTTTTGGGGATTCAACAACATTATCTCAATAGCAGTGTATCCTTCCGTCCTATGGTTAGAAAATCCATTAAAATTAATAAAATATGGTTATTTAACATGCTTAAATTGAAAGGTACAGTACTCTTAACTCTTAATGGATCTCATAGTTTCTAAAACGGGAGGAGCCATTGGTACACACCTAAAACTCACATAAGACCCTTCTTTCTTGAATTTATAATTTTAATTCTAATTAAATAAATTTAATAAAACTCTTGAATTACCGCTGCTGTCGACTACCCTTAACTTGCATGGCTACAAAAAAGAGAATGGCTTCCTTTTTTCCACTGGTTTAAACTTGTTTTATAATAATATATTGATGTCCTTTCCCATGGAATAAAAAATAAAATAAGGTGGTTTGTGATGTGAAGAAAGAGGAGGAGAGGAAATGAGAGAAATGGAAGGGAAGGGAAAGAAAGGAGAGGAAGGGAATAAGGAAATTAAATTTCAATGTTTAATTTAACATAAAATTCTATGGGAAATGAAATTATAATTTTTATTTTTGGACAAATTTACCTATCCTGATTTGTTCTTTTTTTTTTTGGAATAAAAAAATCCTATCCTGATTTATATGCAAATAAAGACAATACTTAGTGGTAGAAAATTCTCGTGACTGATTATTTAATTACATAGGACGTAGGACACGTGTGCGATCAAGCGGCGAAATTATTAAAAAGTCAAAAGAGGAAAAAAGAAAAGAAAAGAAAAAAGTGAAAGTGAGGACAAACAAAAAGAAAGGACTACTACAGGAGAAACCGTGGAAATAAATGCAGAAAGAGAGAGAAAAAAAGTAAATCCGCCTAAAAAAATTCCAAATGCTTATCATTCTCAAGTTTTAAAAAGGTTCGACTATTTGTATTTTAAAAAATTATTTTAAATATTTATATTTATATATAATTTTATTACAAAAGTATTTTCTTATATAAGTTTTTATTGAGAATTTTTTATTATGAGCACATATAATATTATTCCTCTTAACGCTCATTTAAAATACTCAAATTAATGTTAATTTCTTACTATTTTAAACCTTAAATTTTTTCTTCCGTTTGTCTTAAAACAAATATTTACAAAAGCTACTTATCATTCTTTGTTTATTGGCGAAATTTATTATATAACTAAATAATTAAATTTTAATAAAAAGTTTGTTTAGAGAGTTTTTTTAGTGTGTATAGCATTTTTATGAGTGTATAGAATAAGTAAAGATGATTGGTTTAGAAAAATTAAGTGAGGACATTTTTTACATTTTAAATAGTGTACAAAATATAATATAATTTTTTAAAATTAATAGATGAATACATATAATAATAAAGTGTTTAAAATAATTCTTAGAGTATATATAACCCCACCCATTTTAAAATTAAATCAAATAAACTATTCACCCTTTTATCTAAAGATGCCTTTATGAACTATTTCAAAGTAATTTAATCTAATTTTAAAATTAATTTATAAGGGAATAAGAATATTAAAAAGTTGCTGGAAAAGGATGGGTTACAGTGAGGACCCGCGGCCAGCTGTTAAGTCTCCAAAGCAGGCCGGCAAAATTTGACTAATTTTTAGGATAATTCTTTTTATTAAATTTAAGGATATGTTCAACTTACTGAATTACTAAATTACTAAATTAACCTAACTTTTAGTTTTAATATTTTAAAATTATTAGTCTTCTTTTTTTCATAAGTTTAGGTTGGACTAATTCTCAAATTTTAATATAAACTAAATTTGATTGTATCAATAATGAATTTATTTTCAATAATAATTTTTATTTTATTTAATTTAAGATTGAAGGCTCTATTTGAGACTAAGGGTCTGTATGATATTATTTTTTGGAGGCTTAAAAGTGATTTTAAAAATTTAAAAGTTAATTTTGGTGTTTGGTTAAAAACAAAAATCACTTTTTGTCAAAATCAGCCACTTCCACATCTGATTTTAAAAAGAAATGAATGAGTAACTTTAAATTCTGATTTTGATAATCAATTTTATCATTTAATATAATTCAATAAATATCCTTGCATATCTAAACACAAAATTATCCTTATTTAAATTGGAAACAAAATCAATATTTAAAAAAAATTAATTGTAATTCATCTATTCCTTTCATTTACCCTATTTTTTCTTTATATTCCACATTACATCAAAAGTTCTCTATGGCAATATAGTCTAAATTTTATTTTTAGTTAAAATTATTATAATACACAATTAAAATCAATATTGTATAAATTTTATTTTAGTTAAAATTATTATGCTACACAATTAAAAATATTGTATATACATATTTTTATATGTGTATGTAAATTTCATCATTCATTATGTACATCTTAGTCATTTGTTTTCTCATAGCAGTTTAACAACAAAATTTATCAAATAGAAATAATTGCTTTTAAAACTCATAATACTTTTGAAAATAAAATTTATCAAACATTTAACTGATTATTTTCACAATTGATTATTTCTACAACACAGCTAACAATAATTATTTTAAAAGTTACAGCATTCCCAAACTGACCCTAAGATTGAAATTTTATAATCTGCTTGTTTTATGATTTTCTTCATTTTCCATAACTTTTAAAAGCAAATAAAAAGTTATTTTTTATAAACAACTTATTAAATAAGTTACTGCACCTTTTTAAAATTTCTATTACAACCTTATTATTTAAGAAATAGACAATTATATTTTATTTTTTTTCATAGGCCTTGATATATAAACCATCATATATCATGTTACTACAGTAACTACTATACATTTTCTCAAGTATAAAATTGATCCAGTAAGTTTATATGTATATTGTATTTTATGTTTATTATCATAAGAGTCAATAAGATTTGCATATAAATGTAATAAATATTATTTTTTTATTTTATTTGGATGTATGTATTAGTATGATTTTTGTCATATCTTATGTAATATGACAAAAGGTATGTCATTTAATTGAATTTTTTCACTTTATGTAATTTTACATATTTTTTTTAAAAAAAGGTATGTCTAAATAATTTTATTAAACGTTTTTAAAAAACAAAAGTCACTTTAAATTTATATTTATTTGATCATTACATAATAAAACAATACTTTCTTAATAAAATTGACTAAATGTATTTTATTTTTCAAACTTATCGCAACAAATACAATTTACTAAAAATATATTTACTTTTTTTAATCACCCGCACATGCTTAAGATTGTACTTTTTTTTCTTTGGTCTGAAAAAGTAGTCCAATCCTCCTTATGGTCATAGCCTCCAACATGGAATATTATTAGTAGAGTAAATAATATAAAAGAGGGAGTAAGGAAGAATTAGCACCATATGGTATTCGGTAAGTAATGGCTGCGAATCGGGAAGGTCAGGAGGAAAACAAGGATCGTTACTTCAAAGCTGTACATGGGAACAAGACCTTTTTACAGAGTGAAAAACTTTATGAGGTATATATATATATACATACAAATTAAAACTACACACTCTTTTTATTTTTCTGTTTCTTTAATTTAATTCAAATGTAGATTGGAATGACTGATAAATGTCTCAATTATGCCGGCTATTATAATTTCTCTATCTTGATTTCTTCTTATTAATTATATCTTGCAGTATATACTTGAAACCAGTGTATATCCAAGAGAACCACAATGCTTGAAGGAGATCCGCGAGTTGACGTACAAGCATCCATTGTGAGACTATCGTTACATATATAATTTTATCATATATCACCGATCGATCTCTCTCTTGTCAGCTATCAGTTTATGATGCAGTGATCAGTTTCATAAATTTCCCCACAAATAAAATATTTGCAGGAGCCCCATGATGACTTCACCTGATGAAGCACAATTTTTTAGCATGCTACTCAAGCTTATCAATGCCAAGAATACCATGGAAATTGGCGTTTTCACTGGTTACTCTCTCTTAGCCACTGCCCTTGCCATTCCCGACGATGGCAAGGTACCATTCTTTTTTATTTATTTATTTATTTTTCATAAACATAAAAAAAAAAAAAAATTTTACAGAGAGAGATGAACAGAGTCGCCTTGAATATTAATTGTTATAGATTCTGGCCCTGGACATCACCAAGGAACACTACGAGAAGGGTCTCCCTATAATTCAAAAAGCTGGTGTTGCTCACAAGATTGACTTCAGAGAAGGCCCTGCTCTTCCTCTTCTCGATCAATTGATCCAACACGTAAGCACGAAAGTCTCCAAATTTATTTATTTTCATTTATTTTTTAATATTAATCAGATTACAGCGATCTTTAATTGTTTGATGTATGATCAGCAACGACTTATTAATTATGCAAAATTTGAAAATGTATTAAAATTTCAGGAAAAATATCATGGGACATTCGACTTCGTCTTTGTTGATGCTGACAAGGATAATTACGTTAATTACCACAAGAGGCTTATTGAGCTTGTGAAGGTTGGGGGAGTGATTGGCTACGACAACACCTTGTGGGGTGGATCTGTGGTGGCACCACCTGATGCCGACCTGGATGAGCATATCTTATACTTGAGGGATTTTGTGCAGGAACTCAACAAGGCCCTGGCCGTTGATCCAAGGATTGAGATTTGCCAGCTCTCCATTGCTGATGGGGTTACATTATGTCGCCGCATTGGCTGATCCTCTCAATTTTCACTCATGAGACTGGTTGTATCGTAACTTTTAAACTATGTGTGGTTATGATCGTAGAATCCACAAATAAATTAGACTGATGAGTGTTTGGAAAAATGTATTATTGTCTTTCTTAAGTTAATAACTTTTTAAAAATAAATATTATATTTTATTGTCACGGCCACTTAATAAAATAATTAACATTTTAATGTAAATTTTTCGTCAGGGGTAATAGACTCACCCATCCCACATAGTATAAACGTCGCTGCCACTTAACACAATGCAAAACGAAGCCTAATTAATTATTCGTGCTTTATACCCTTGAGTGGCGTCAAGAATTTGATTATTTTGAGGGTCGGATAGATATTTGTTACCCATTTTACCCCTTCTTTTCTTGAAAAACGATTTGTCAATTGACACAATACAAGTCGCAGGCAACTGGATATTATTTTGAAGTTTCAACTTTCAACATCCAAATTATGTATTCTCCGGTCCATCCACGCTGTATATTATAGGGTTGGACTAAGGACACCCTTTTACTAATCTCATAAACTTTTTCTTATATTATAATTATATTTAAAGACAAATATAAATAAGATTAACCTTATTTATGTTTTCTCTCTCTTCAATTTTATTTTACTTGCATATATAAAATTTTTCTATTATTAAAATAATCTAAATTTAAGAAGTAATTCTATAAGTCAAAATAAATTTTTTGTAACAAACGTGACATCTAAATTAGGATATAATACAGTGGGAAAACAAATTAAATAAAATTTTATGCCAATACAAATAATCTTTTAAGGATTCTCAAATTAATCGTTACATTTGAAGTTTATAGGTGCAATAAAATTATAGGGTAAAAACTCATTTAGTTCTTGTATTTTAAGATTAGTGTCCATTTAGTTTTTGTATTTTTAAAAATACCTCGAAACATCCCTGCCGTTAAAGTATTGATACCCCTACCGTTACTTTTCATTTCTTTTAGCTTACTTTTATAATATTAACTTTTTATAATATATTTTTTTGGACATTAATAAAAAGAAAATAATTAAATTACTAATTTAACCCTAAAAAATAAAAATAAAAATTATATTAATTTTTTTGCAAGCACCGTTTGCACACTTGATAGTTTGTATACAATTTTTGACAATTAAAAATTAATAAATTTTTATTTTTATTTTTTAGGGTTAAATTGGTAATTGAATTATTTTATTTTTATAAATTGTTAGCCTAAAGGGCTACACATATTGTAATTTTGATGATAACAAACATATGTATTAATTGATTTAATAAATATTGTATTTCACATTTTCACTAGTTTTTTAAGGGTAATATTTATGCAAGTGAATCAAGTGAAATCAAGTTCAAGACACTCAATAGACAACGGCGAAATCAAGAATAAAGTTTAGAGCTTAACGAACAAATTAGTGCGATAAATTCTTGTAAAGCCGGTATGATTTAATTGATGCATGATTTAGCATTTGAGAAGCTCAAGAGATTAATTTAATTAATTATTTTTTATAAACTAAAAGGTTTTATTTTTATAAGATAAAGTACCTTATGGTTTTAGTAATTTGGACTTAAATGTAAAGTTTTGAAATCTTTGATTTGATAAGTATTATTATTAAATTTCGGAGTTGGACGTTTTTACAAACATGTGAAATATTTTGGGCCATACTATAATTTATGAATATTTTGGACTAAAGTGAAAGATTTTGAGAACTTTGAAAAATATGGGCATTATGTTGAAAATGACCTTTTTGCGAAATAATAATATCTTTGGGGCCATATCATAATTTCAGAAAATTTTGGAAAGTCAACTATTCTTAAGAAATTCTGAAATTGGACTTAGTTGTAAAGTTTTATGACGTTTTGGGCTATAATATAATTATAGAAAGTTTTGGGCCAAAGTGTAATTTCAGTGAACAATATTACTGTAGCAAAATTCAAAAATAACGGTAATATCATTGTTCCTGAGCGGCTAGCTGGATAATCAAGCGGTTAACCGCTTGGGCGCGGGAATTTACCTATAACGGTTAGTTTTTGGGCTGTCACTATAAAAACTCAACTCAAACTTCATTCTAAGAATTAATGCATGCAAATATAAGATCATACAACATATATTGAGTTTTCAAAATGCAAATCATCATTGATTGAATCATTGTTGAGCTATTAGTTGCATATCCACTCTTAAAGAGAGTTTTTGTTGTAATTTTCATTTCTTATCAAATTGTGAGTGTGTAAGTGTGGGAAACACTTGGGGTGAAGAGATTGGGGAGATAATCTCTTGGCTGTAAAGGTTCATTGACACATTGGAAGTCAATTGTAAAAACTTGAAGCCTTGGGAGGCTTGGATAGTGAAATCCTCGAGCTTGGTTGGTTTGGAGGCGTGAACATAGGCGGGGATTGCCGAACCACGTAAAAATCCGCGTGTTTGTTTTTCTCTTCCCTTGCTCTTTTATTTTTACGCTTGTTTGAATTTATTGTTCTCTATTTCATTAAGGCGTTAGATTGATTTATTGTGTGAATCGTATTGCATTAATTTTAAAAACCAAATTCACCCCCCCTCTTGGATTGCGTTACTTGCATTTCATAAATGTCCAAACAAAAAAATTATTATTAAAGGGTAATATTGTAAAATTAAAACAAAAGAAATAAAAAGTAACGGTAAGGGTATCAATACTTTAACGGCAAAGATGTTTCGAGACATTTTTAAAAATATAAGGACTAAATGGACTTTTACCCTAAAATTATATTACACCCATAAAATATTCATTATTTTCTAAGTGTAACGTTCTTCTTACTTTTTTTATTATTTGCTTTGGAAATTAAATAATAAAGAAAGTTTGAAGAGAGGAATTCAAATATTAAGACTAAGAGAGTGAGAAGATTATTAGAAATTCAAAGATTTATAAATAAAAGGAGTATTTATTTTAAAAAAAGAAGAAGATATTTTTTATATTAGATAGAATAGAGAGGGTGTCAATAGTCCCACTCCATGTTATGGGATAGAAAAAAAAATTAAATCCATGAAATTCAGATTTTAATATCCGACAAATAAATATAGTCATAATTTATTCAATTGGCCGCTAGGGATTACTTTTTAGACATTATGTAAATGGTAGACAAGATTTTTCAAGAAGTCAAGAGAGTTGTTTTATATTCAAACTATCACCGAGTATTTTTAGTTCATAAAATTCAAAAGAAAACTACTTGCCGATAGTGGTCTAAGTAGCGCACTACTTTTCTTTTTAATTTCCAAGACGACTTGTCGCCAAACTTCCGTCTAGCAGGGGCATCATTGACCATTTTCATTAATCACTATCCAAGTTCCGTATTCGGCACTTCGTCATTGTAATATAAAACAAATTCGAGAAAATTTTGCGTGGGATAGCCTGTTAGTTCTTTGTTAGGGGCAGAGTAATTGATGTAGGAAGTGGAGGGGTAGAATAAATTAGAAATTATAATATTTGAGTCATTTTAATATTTGGTATTTTATTAGAATTTATCTTGTTTTATTAGGTTTATTTAAGTTATAATTGTAATTCTAATTTAGTTATGATTTTAGATCATTTCTCTTATTTGAGAATAATTAGGATTAAATTAGTTGTTAATATAAATAGGGTTGTCATCTTAATTTATTGTAATACCTTTAAGTTTTTCATCAATAATATTTTATATATTTCCTTTGAGTTTATTTTTATCGTTAATATAATATTTTCTCTCTTTGAGAGTTATTTTTCTTTTAATTTCAAGAACGTATGTTAAAACGAATTCTAATATAACATCTGCATTGTATTAGTGATGGGTCTCACATATTGAGGTTGTAGAACTATCTATTGATATAGATAGAATAGCAGATTTTAAAGTGAGATTATTAGTAGGACCTATTTTGTGAACTACAAAATTTAATATTTAAGAAGTTTATTGGTCTTGTAGTGTTTTACTATATGACAAAACATCATAATGTTATATTAAGACAGTCCCACACAAATTTCTCTCAATAAAATATCATTAATAAAATTAGTGCTATCAACCCTATTTTTTATCTCATTAGACCGCTTTTAAATACACAATATCAGATTAATATTTTTAAAATGATGTCATTTTTTTAAAAATTAAAAAAATTGTATTTTTACCATGTTTTTAAAATGAGTTGGTGGGCTAGTTAAAATAAATAATATAAATTATGCGTGGACAGAGAAAAATTTTGATTTAATTTTGTGACGAAACAAGTGGGCCCATTTAGTAACTTCTATGAGGCTGGTTTCTGGTTACTTGATAGGGAAAATATCCACCGTCCACCCGTTTTTTACACCTTTTTAAAAAATACACAATTCCTTCATTTTTTGGCTAGAATCCACCTAAAGTTACATTTTTTTTCACTTTTCCACTTCCGTTTGGAATCCGTTAAGAAAACTAATGGAAACTTTAAAAAATGATTATTTTACCCCCAAAACGAAAATTACAATTTCACTTTAAAAATTATAAAAAATAATCAGATTAAATCTAATAATTTTCCCCATCGGTCAATAAACAAATTAATTCCACAATCATCAAATACAGATTTTTTTTAAAAAATATGTTGGTAATTAGAATGCTAAATTATAACAGTAATATTAAAAATAGCCCAATCTCACAAACCATCAATTGAATTTAAGATAAGTAAAGTTTTATTATTCATTGAGTTATAATCTCTAGTAGTTAAGATTTTTTTGTACTTCATTAACGTACCAATAATGATATTCATCATTAAATCTTATTATTTTTGGCATTTTTTAGAGTGAAATTGTAATTTTAGTTTTGAGGGTAAAATGGTCATTTTTTTAAGTTTCCGTTAGTTTTCTTAACGGATTCCAAACGGAAGTGGAAAAGTGAAAAAAAATATAACTTTAGGTGGATTCTAGCCAAAAAATGAAGGAATTGTGTATTTTTGAAAAAGGTGTAAAAAATAGGTGGACGGTGGATATTTTCCCTACTTGATATCTTAACAAAAAAGAAAAGAAGTGAGATTCATTATTTATGCGACAACAATGCCAGTTTGACCGGGAAAAAAAATGAAGGGTTATAAAATTTACAAAAGGCATTAAAAGACTAAAATAATTAAAATGTCAGAGTAATTATAAACACTTGCTTTTTATTAAAACAATACCTAACAATTCCTAATTATTCGTCCATCGTAAAATAAATATTAAAAATTCTATTTATATACACAAAAATTTTCAGGTGTAGATGTTTAAATATAAATTTAATATAGGTTTATTTTAATACCATATAATGTTGTAATTAATTAAACAAAAATACGTTAATGTAAATCCACATAAATTTTATGTTCGTTACCAGAACAAGAAACGAAAGTCCGCAAGAGAACTTTTTAAATTTTTTTGTGATTCATTAATAATTTTATTTGTATTTAAAGATTGGCAACCTCTAAGTTACGTTTTGCGTAACATACGGCTTGGCAAATCTTGAGCATTCAATGTGTCTAAATCTAATCTAACGGACGACATTAAATTTATCGAAAAGTAGTAATAAGCGACACACCGGCTGAACTGGTTGTTTCAAGTGATGGGCTACCTGTCCTTGCTTTTCGCTTAGGAATTCAAGTAGTAGAATCTAACCAGCGAAGAACTTAACTTTGAAATCAACGAGGAAGGACCGGTCATCGGAGATGAGGTAGAGGTGGCGACATCCCAAGCAGCATCGATTTGTTGAAACTCAACGAGACACTGATTCACTACCACGTAGTTACATAATTCGTTCTTGTGATTAAATCTGTAAACAAGTTCTGCCACCTAAATTTGCAAGTTCATCCGCATTAAAAGACCCTTGGTTTGTAGAAAATTCGGTGGCTGATTTTGAGGAGGATGGTCTTGGAGGAGATGAAACTCCTCTTGCTTAACGTTTTGGGTCTTCTTCTTAATTTTTTTTTTCAGACAATTGCAAATATTTTTAATTCATTTCTTTCACTAAGATCCACTACAAAGTCCCCCGATCTCCAATACCCGCTTCTTCAGGGAGATATTTCACTTAACCAATCATAGTAAAATATCTCTATTTAAAGTTCAGGAAAGGTACAACCGCTCAAGGGAACATTAAACATAACCAACCACAGGAAAACCCAGTTTTCAATTAATGTTTAAAATTCAACAAAGATAAGAAAACATGATTCACTCCTTCAGGAATTGCACCCCTTTTCAATCAATCTTTTGTCCATGCATAGTTCAACCTGAATATGTTATTCAACACATAAAAGCTTCCTTAAGGTGTTGGCATCAAATGGAATATTTGGCTGAAGTTGAGAGGGTGCTGTTCATCGGTAAGTTGATTACAGGAGACAAAACAAGCATGCCGCAAACGGGACCAGAGGGCTGGTAATCGACGATGGTGAAGGAGTGCCGGCACTGTTGGGGGGGAAGGCTAGTGAGCTTAGCAGCGAGATTTTACGAGCCTACGCCTGCCTCTCTTTTCAAAATTTACATTTGGTCGAGACTTACATCAACACGAGAGAGAGATGGGGGGAGCGAGAGAGGCGTCTTCTTAATTTATTATTTGGAATTTAATTGCGAAACGACACCATTTTTCATTTTCCAAC
This sequence comes from Citrus x clementina, assembly GCF_000493195.1. Taxonomy (NCBI): domain Eukaryota; kingdom Viridiplantae; phylum Streptophyta; class Magnoliopsida; order Sapindales; family Rutaceae; genus Citrus; species Citrus x clementina. The sequence goes on along the minus strand of NW_006262139.1, from coordinate 11,688,278 downwards.
CGGCTATGGAAAGTACTTTTTTGGTTGACTCTTTTGGCGATCTGTCTCCAACCGTTTCAGTCGGTTACAATTTCGTTAGTGTTACGTACACGTGGCATATTTTTATTGGTTGACAAGTTAAATCACGGGTTGTATCTTACACAAAACGTAACTTAGGGGGATCCTTAAAGATTTAGTTGAAATTAAAATAGTGGGGGGGCTGAATAGAACTACCGTAATTGACAAATTAAGAGGTGGGGTGGGCTTAAGTCCAATAAATTAGGCCTTATTACTCCGCACATGACGATTGAATTGTATCACGTGCTGTGCGTACATTAGTCATGAATGAACTGGAATATTTTATTTTCATGCTTGATAGACATTCTAACGCAATTGAAAGGTCCATTCAGCTCCGTCCCTTATATTAATAAAGAAAAATTATTATTACATTACTTTTGTTTTGTCTTATGATCATCCATCGTTAAATGATTTAAATAAAATAATAATTTTATTCTTAAATAAATTAATAATCATTTTATATTTATAAAAATTTTAAAAAATAAAAAATTATAATTATAAAAATAGTCCTAAATTTAATAAAAAATAAATCCCAAATAGAGCTGCTCAGTTAATTTTTATTAAATTTAGATTTTACAAAATTTTAATAATTATTTTTATTAAAAATTATAATTTTACAAAATTTTATTAAAATAACCGAATTTATTTATTAAAAAATAAACCCCAAAATCTTAATAATTTAGGGGATTTTTATTAAATCCCAAAATTTTGTAGTTATTTTTATAATAATAATTTTTTTATTAAAATAATTTTTATTGAAAATAAAAATTATAATTTTGGGATTTATTTTTAATTAAATTTAAGAGTATTTTTATAATTCTAATTTTTTCAAAGCTTTAATAAAATAAAATGATTTTTTAATTTATTTAGAGGTAAAATTGATATTTTGGTTAAATTATTTAACGGTGTTAGTGTAAAAGTGATTAATTGATACAAATTTAAAAAGAAAGGTGGTGCAGATAACATGTTAGAATTTTGTGGTGGTTGGATGAACATAAGGCAAAATAGAAGTAGTGTAGTGATTATTTTCCATTAATAAATCAACAAAAAAAAGGGGAAGAAAGAAAGAAGCCACTTAAATTAATAAATGACTACTTTATGAGTTAATTATTCTTGGGTGGTATATATGTTGACAAATTAAAAAAAAAAGTGATATATTTTTAAAAAATATTCGAGCGGGTGACATTCCATTAAAAGTAAATTAGTTACAAAATGATGTTTCTACCCCTAATCACTTATTTTTAATATTTTAAATAAAAAATATATAAAAAATTAAATCTAAGCCTAATTAATAGGGCATTTTTTTCGTTGAATCCAAACAATTTTTTTAAAAAAAATTCTTGATGAATCAAACTGATTTGTGAACATAAAAAAGCAAATCTCTTGTGAATTGTAAAACATTATATAAATTAATATTTTTATCTCTTTGGCTTTATAAAAAAAATTCAATTTTTTTTTAAATTTTACTCTCAGTTGGTTAAAGATAATGACAAAAATTAATAGTGCTTTCTATTCAAATATTTTAAAATATATATCACTTTTTTAAAATTTGTCAAAACATATGTCACCTAGACCCTACTTTAAATTAAAGGTGAATGGAATTTAAACTCTTTCTCTACTACCGGTCTGAACCGAACTGGATCGTGCGTAATGTATAAATTTAAGCCGGATTGACCAGCTCCAAATTAATTTCAAAAGTAGTCGTCATTTACGGGGGAAAAATCAGAGACCACATACTCACGCAAAGCACTGGAACAGTGGAGACGATATTCCCAATTTTGTAATAATTAAGACATTCTTAGAGTTGCCACCAAATTGAAATGGTAAAAGGAATAATTAAGCAAGTGCATTAAAGTACGCAAAAAAACATGATAAAGTCTTGTCCTTTTGACCAGTTTGGTATTGTCTTGTCCTTTTGACAAGTTTATGTTTGTTGATTGGTAGGTTTCTGCTTTTGTCTTTCATTGGTTTCCTGTGTCTAGTATTAATCTATTTCATCACCATGGCTGATACTACTCATGCTGCCGAGGCTGAAGTGAGGGAGGTGTATTCTCAGTTATCGATTGATGAGGAAGAGGAAGTTGGTTTGGTTTTTAAGGAGGATGAGATTCAGGCTGAGAGGGGGGAAAAAACTTAATCTTCAATTCTGCTTGGTGGGGCGTTTTCTTACTGATAAAGCTATCAATTTTCCAGCCATGAAGAATACAATGGCAGCTTTATGGAGGTCTGGAAAGGGTATCTGCATTAAAGATTTATCACCTACCTTGTTCCTATTTCAATTTTTTCATGAGGTGGATATACAAAGAGTTTTGGATTCTGGCCCTTGGACGTTTGATCAACATGTGTTGATTATGAAAAGGTTAGGCACGGATGAACAACCACAAAGTGTGCCTCTATTTCACACTTCCTTTTGGGTTCAAGTGTATAACCTTCCCATTGGTTTCCTCATGTCCAAAGTCCTGCAGAATATTGGTAATTGCATTGGAGAATTTCAATCTTCGATGCTAATAATTTCATGGGAGTGTGGAGGAATTATATGCGTATACGAGTTTTACTCGACGTCTGAAAACCGTTGAAGAGAAGAATGCGCCTTAAAAAAGGAGGGGAGTGGATGTGGATTGAATTCAAATATGAAAGATTGAATATTTTCTGCTTCATATGTGGCCTATTAGGTCATACAGAAAAATTGTGTTCGAAGTTATATGATTGTGACATTGCCGCCATTCCGAGGCTGTATGGGCAAGGGATGAAGGCACCCAATCGTCGAAATGTCATGGCTTCTGGGGAAAGATGGCTGCGTTCAGGGCCGTTGGAAGGTGGTGAATCCCTAGTTGGCAGTTGTGTGACATCTAGGGGATCAAGGGCAGTTAGTGAAATGAATCCCATAATACCGGATATTCCCAAACATGACAATAGTTCTGGAATGGAAGTTAATGGGAATAAAGAGCTTCAAATGGCAGTTGTGGTTGGCAAGCTACCTCATAGTCAGCTGAATGTAAAAGGGAAGGACGTGGCACATGCATATAATGAGGATGATTTGCTTAAGGAAGGTGTTTTTGAATTTGGTCAAGGAATGATTGTTAAGGAAACTAAAAGAAGGCGTGCTCAATTTGGGCTGGAGTTCACAGTAGGGACAGAACTGGATGGGCTTTCTAATTTGATGAACATAAATGTGGATCCAAAAAACGGGCTAGCGGTAGGACCTGTCTTTCAGGCCCACCGACAACAATGAGTACCCTAAGTTGGAACTGTCGTGGGCTGGGCCTCCCACGAACAGTTCAAGTGTTGTCCGAGTTGGTCACACATAAAAAGCCTTCTTTTATATTTCTTATGGAAACTTTAAGCTGTAGAGCTCCTTTAGAAAATTTAAAAAATAAATTTGGTTGTGAAGGTTTGTTTGTGGTAGATCGTGTGGGCCGGAGTGGTGGGCTTGCTTTGTTTTGGCAATCTCAGTTTAAGGTGAAGCTTTTGAAATATGGGTGTACATTTATTGATGTTGAGGTATCAAGTTCGGAGATGGGGGTTTGGCGGGTCACGGGTTATTATGGTTACCCAGAATCCAGTCGTCGGCGTGACTCACTACAAAAAAAGTGATCTATTGTGATGGAAAAAAATTCTCTCTATATATAAAATCTGTCACAAAATATGACATACTATATGTCGTTGTTTATGTGTCGTATTTGCCACTGTCACTAAAACATATAGTGGCAATTAGTAAATAGTCGCAAGTATTATGTGTCACTAATACACATCTTATAGTGAAAAATATAAGTTTATGACAAGTAAGGACAAAAGTAAAAATCTGTCACTAAAATAATATTTTTAGACATATAAATCTGTCACTATTTTGATACTAAGGGCTATTAATGTGTCATTATGTTGATACTAGTGACTGTTAATGTGTCGTTATTTATATAGTTAGGGATAATTAAATTAGTCATTGATGATCATTATTGACAATGAAATGTGCCACTATAGATTCGATTAGTGACAATTTATTTAGCCATTACCAAATTAAATATGACACTTGAATGTATTGTTATTAATATAATTAGTGGCAATTAATTCAGTCATCTCAATAGTGATGTAAAATTTTGTCTCAATGAATATATTAGTGACATCAAATCAGTCATTATATATTTAAATTTTGTAACAATTTATTCAGCAGCCAACAACGTAAATAGTGACATTGTTTCAATCTCCAATTAAAAAAAGTTACATTTTTATTGTTACAAAAAATAATGATCTATCTAATAAATTTGTCACTAATTAATCTTAGAGACAATTTTTGTCGCAACATTTTTAGTTCATAAAGTAATTTAGCATAAATAATATAATTTGAGGAAACTAAATCAAGAAAATTATTAACAAATGCATAGCATATAACGAAAAATACCCATTTAAAAATTTTATCTTATACTACTTCATAAAAAAATTTAATCAAATTTTAATATCATTACCATCTGATAAAGAAGTACTTAAAATTGTAAACAACTCTAATAATTGTCAAAATTTCAAAAATCATAAGACATCAACTATCAAAAGTTTCAATTGCATTTGCCTCATTTTGTGCTCAAACGTATTTCAAAACTTTTGCAAGAGTTGATTTCACTCCATTCATCTCTTCCTGCATATTCTTAAGTTCATTTTCTGCAGCTTTCCTACGACTTTGCTCTTCCTCTAACATTTTCAAACTCTCATTTCGAAAAGATTGTGTTCCAAAGACATCTACTCTACGAATCCCATGACCATAAGTGAGATTAGATTTTGTATGCTCACCTACAACTTGATTAACGATTTGATATTTTGATGCATTGCGTTGCTGGTTCACAAGTTCATTCATTTGATTCTGAAGCAAAAAAAATGAGCAAAATAATTTATCATAAAATAAACAACGAATCAAACAAATTATAATTATAATAGATGTCTCATGAAATAAATTTATCTAGTTGGTTTCAGTAGATGTCTCATGTAATAATGAATATACTTATATCAATGATTCCCAAAAAAAAAAAATTATTCATCAATCATAGAAACTATAATTGAAGTGCTGTATGTTCATAAAAAAAAAAAAAAAACAAAAAGCATTGGAAATTGCATAACTATTATAAAAAAGTCTTACATACAATTGCCTCTCTCGAGTTCGAATCAACAGGCTGGCCATTTTTTGTGTGTGAGTAACCGTAAACATAGTTATCATATTCGGTTCTTTTCCTTCTGGATCATTTGATTGTTGCAAATATACAAATGCATTAATATAAATGTAGTAACAAACAAAATATGTAATAGCAAGTAAGGTAAAATGATCAATTAACTAATTCATTTATAATTCTAGCAAAGCTTTTTGTTCCAGAAGTGTGATTGGTCTTTAGCTTTGAACGGTTAACTTTACTTGTTGTAGAATGTTCCTGTAATAAAAATGAAAAAGTTATCTTCCACATACAACTTTTGTTAACAAATATGAAACTAAACCAAAAAAAAAAATAATATATGCTCTTACTTGTCCTTTCTCAGATTCCCAAAATTTGACCAGCCAATCCCATTGATTTTCACCCACCTCATTTTTTAAACCAATTATGGTCTCTTCATCATTTCTTGACTCATAATACTTGGTCTTTAATGCAGATTTTCGATTTCGCCAATGATGAGCTAATTTTTCATTAACCCACCTGCCCCCTACAACCCAATTGATAATGAATTTTGTCTACAATATATTTTAATAAAACACTTAACAAAACTCATTGAGTTAAAAAAAATTTAAAAAATTAGTAATGTCATATATGTTTATACTAAGTTTTATTCTAGGATTGACATACCTCTAGTAATTTCTGATTTCTTGCTTAACATCAACCGGTACATGTCTCCAATCATCGAAATTAAGTGGCATTACTGATGAATCACGTGAAAGGTATCCAATATATTGCCCTAATGCTTTACCACCTTGCGCAATTGCTTCCCCATCAGGGTTGAAATCCACTTGAATAGGCTCAATTTGTTTATGAATAGACTGTAATTTTGTTGGTCCACGCTTTCGTTTGGATGTAATAGAATGCCTTTTATAAACAAATATAAACTAATAATCACACACACACATATTCAAAACATTTAATTGACAACGCAAGAAAATATTTAAAAAAGAGATATTTGCTAAATGATTACCTCAGTGAAATTTATAGTAATTTGCCATTTAAAAAATGAAAGAAATATTAAAAATGTCATTTATAAATAACAAAAGAAAAGTGAAATTAGACTTGTCTTAAAAAAAAGAGGTCTACTAAAAATTACATAAGTAAGCTGTATGTTAAATAACCATCTAGAAAATGAAGAAAAGTTATAAAAATGTCATTTAATAAAATACACCTAAAAGATCTTCAGAAGCACTTCCATGACCACCTGTTTGGCCATTTTGATGAACTTGGGCACCTAAAAATAACAAGTACAAATGGTAACTAAAATATTTTCCCTCTAATAGTATAATTTTTTTTTTGTAAGTAATCTCAATAATGTTACTAACAGCTTAAATGAACTTGAGCAACTAAAATAAAAATCACAAATTGTATTTTATTTAGATTTACTAACTTGTACGAGCTTGCTTTTCACTTAAAGCTTTACTACGAATTTGCTCAATCTCCTTGTTTTTGTTTCTGCTACTTTGCTTGGAGATAGGGCTTCTTTCAACCATAAATGATGCATGATAATTTGGTCTCTTACGCTTACCCATTCTCTGCTACATATTATTAGCAAAACAATGAAACCATAGATGTCATATATATCACAATCAAATAATATGAAGACAGATATGGAAAAAATAATAAATAAAAATTATTATATTAATAAATCAAGTTATTAAACAACGAAACTTTTGTCAATTAAAAGAAAAAAGAATGAAATGTAATTCAACTCTTAACTTATTAATAAATAAACTCTTAACTATTAGTAAACGTTATCATCATCACTGTCAAAATCATCACTAGAAGCATTTGATTTTTCTTCTGCTGCATTTAAAGGAGTATGAATCATTGTCCCAGGCATATTATCTCTAACCAAAGCAGTGTTGTCAAAGTTGTCAGGAAGTTCCTCCAATCTTTGACCACTATATGATTCATTAACTACAAGTAATTCGCCATCATCTCCAACCTCATTCTCTTCCATATTAAATAAA
>NW_006262139.1:11678976-11680657 GCF_000493195.1 Citrus x clementina | reverse complement strand
TAGGTCCCTGAGCTAGTCGTTCAAATCTCTGACACAGCATGTCTCCTTCTTGTTGTACTCTCTTAACCTGTTTAAATAATATAAGTCAATGATAATAAAATAAAGAAAACTGTAATATAGATATTCATTTTGTGGATATAATAATATCAATAGTTACCTCTGTCTCGAACCATTTAGGGAATTGCTCACTATGAATACGAGTAATATCAATTTGTCTGGCACGACGATTTGCAATTTTAATTATTTGGAGATGATTCCTATATTAAAATTGAACATTTAAATTGTGAGTTATAAATATTTTTTTTGGTTAAATTTCATTTACAAATGGAATAAAAAACTTACTTAATAAAGGGGGTAACTTCTTCACAATTAAACAATATGTATCTATGTGCTTAGGATAAAATCAGAGGATCTAAAAAGATAATCTCTTCTTTACCCATTCCACATCCAGTTTTTGAGAATATTGATAATGATTCATTATTTCCTTCCTCATTATCAGCATTTCTCGATGGTTGATTGAATTTTGTTTCTATTCCAGACAAATAACGAGAGCAAAAAGTCAAACACTCCTTTGCCAAATACCCCTATGCTATAGAACCTTATGGATGGCATTTATTACGAACATATGACTTTAATTTACACAATTCCCTAGTAAATGAAAGTAAATACTTGTCAATTTTACATAAATAATGAGAAATGATTTTCATTTAAAATATTAACATAATATATAATTACCTTTCAATCGGATACATCCACCGATATTGTACTGGTCCAGCAATCTTTGCCTCATCTGCCAAATGAATTGGCAAATGGACCATAATATCAAAGAATGATGATGGAAATATATTTTCAAGATGACATAAAATTAAAGTGATACGAGATTTAAGTTGAGCAAACTCTTCAACTGTTCCAACTTTAGAACAAAGATCTCTGAAGAAATTGCATAATTCAATCAGCACTGAGCTAACATTTTTTTGCAAGGACTTTCTCACTGCTAGCGGAAGAAGTTGATGCATTAATATGTGACAATCATGACTTTTTAATCCATGAATTTTACGTTGTTTAAGGTCCACACATCGTGAGATATTTGCTGAATAGCCATTAGGAACTTTGATGTTTGATAATACCTTACAAAAGATGTCTTTTTCACTCTGAGTCATTGAGTAGCATGCTTGTGGTAGCACTGTCTTTCCTTCTTTAGATTGGGGATGAAGAGATTGCTTTATTCTCAATTCTTTCATATCAAGACGTGCTTTTAAATTGTCTTTGGTTTTACCTTTAATATTCAACAAAGTCCCAATAATGCTATCACAAATATTTTTCTCAATGTGCATAACATTTAAGTTATGGTGAATGAGGTTATGCTCCCAATATGGAAACATAAAAAAAATACTCTTTTTTTTCCATATCACAATATCCTCATCATTGATATCATCCCGTTGACGTTTTCCACTAGTATTTAATTTGTGTTTTCCATATATAGTGTGCATTTGGTTCATCTATTCTAGAACCCCAGTCCCCGTTAGTGGAGTTGGAGTATTTCCCTCTAAGAAACGACGATGCCCTAAATAACAATACTTATGCCAATACTTTAACCTTTGATAAGTTGTGTTTACATTATAATGAGGACAAGCAAAACGACCTTTAATGCTCCATCATGACAGATTAGCATACCCTGGAA
>NW_006262139.1:11656421-11675753 GCF_000493195.1 Citrus x clementina | reverse complement strand
ATGCAAGCTTTAGAATCAGCTGGATGCCTCAATATGCCATCTTTGACACCATCATTTTCATGCCATTGCGTAAATGAAAATGTCTTCTTTGACATGAAATATATTTGAAGTCTAGGTTTTAAAGGGAAGTGGCAGAGCACTTTAGTTGGAACCCTACGAGTAGTTGCAGATGACTGATTTAGATTATTATATCCTAGATCATCAGATGTGGGTTTCCATCGAGATGCACTACATATTGAACAAGAAGAATCATGCTCATTTTCTTTCCAATATAACATACAGTTAATAGGACATGCATCAATTTTTTTGTACCCGAGACCTAAGCCACCAATAATCTTTTTGGCATGATAAAAAGACTTGGGCAAAGTTTCCCCTTCTGGTAATGCTTCGTTTATCAATTCAAGAAGCATTGTAACTACTTTATCACTTAGTCCATTAAGGCACTTAATGTGAAATAAGCGAACAATGAAGGAAAATTTAGTGAACCTTTTACATCTTGGGTATAACTCTTGCTCAACATCTTCCAACAGTTTATAGAATGTCTGAGCATCATGATTAGGAACTTTATTACACTCACCCATCATGTCATCAGGACCACTGTCATGGTCACTAACATCATCATTAGGAATTCTGCAAGCATCATGTAGCATGTCATGCATATTGTCTATCTAATTTGCTCCTTCGTTATTCACAGTTATTTGCCTTTTCTTAAGCTCTCCATGTTAAGTCCACTTGTTACTAAGATAATCAGTGCCTACTCCAAAACATATCATATGTCCATAAATAGTATCTCTATCGTGACGATATCTATTACTACATTTCTTACCTGGACATTTTAATCTCCCATCATTAGTAGTATTTTCAAATGCAAATTTCAAGAATTCAGAAACTCCCAATTTGAATGCTGGACTTGCCCTAGACTCATGAATCCAACTCTTATCCATTATATAATTGAGAATTCTAGTAGACAATCCTGAATTGAATATGAATAAAATAATAAAATTATAATAGTTGAAAATAAAATAAGTAAAAATAGATATTTTTGACAAAAAAAGTAATGTATCTAATCACTAAGTAGCATTCCATGTGTAATAATGAAACGAGTATTACAAACAAAATTGTAAGAGAACTAAATAAAAAAGAAAAATCGCAATAAAACTATAAATACTTTAAAATGTAAATAAATAAATAACAAGCTAGACCAAAAAAATCAAAGAATATCAATAGCGCCATAAGTGAAATTCATATGATCTTTAGATGAGCCATTCAATTGAGCAACTAATTATAAAAGATTTAAACTAAAAGTTATGAAGTTTAGATCTTTGCCATAAAGTGAATTAACATCAAGTCCTTTAACTTTTTTTATTCAGCAGATACAATTGCTAAATAAAATAGTATACTTTATAACTTTTTTGTTCATATTATGTTATTTGTCTAATGCTTATCTTGGTTTTTTTTTATCTAACATTATTTTCAGGAATTTTTTAGTATGCCTAGATTGTGGTCAATCAATTTCTACTAGTCAGTGTAAGTTATTGGCAAGTTTTCATAATTGATTAGATAAATTATTTGGCTATTAATTTTAACAATTGTATAAGGAAAAAAGTAATAGGTAATATTTTGGATTAAATTTATATTGGAAATATAACATCAACTCTAGTATAGAAATGCATAATTTAATGCCGTTCATTTCAAAAGTCAGGCATTACTTTTTGATTCTATATGCAATATCAAATAAAGTTTAATGCCACTAGTTCATTTCAAAAGTCAGGCATTACTTATTAATACTAGTATGAAAATGATACGTGCCCTATAAAGAATATACATAAAGATTATTGCTTCTAAACAAAATTTATTAACAAAAATAAATCACTTACATATAAGTGGTGCTTTGAAGAATGCTCAATGTAGGACCAACTTCTTTATTAACACCACTTTAACTGGATAAACAATATAATCCCGCATCAGTGAATTAACAATAAAGAAATGAGCATAAATTTATTTTAAGAGAAATAGGATCATCATAAAGAGTTATAATAAGTTAATTATAGTAAAGAATTCAAGCAATTCCAAAACCTTCGAATGCTTTGATTATATATATATATAAAACAGTGAAATTCTTTTGTTTAGTAAATGTATTTCTTCAAATATGCAAACATGATCTCTAGATTAGATGTCCATTTCAGATTTTATAGAAAACACTTCTAGCAAGTAATTAATGGACTTTAATAATATAGCAAAAGGAACCACTGAAGACTAGGAAAAAAAAAATCAGCATTTTGGCCCCTTTAAAAGACACTTCTTGATTCTCGTTTGCACCTCCAAATTATTGTCCTATTAGGCTTTTAAAAAAATTATGGATTAGCTGTCCACCAAGTAAGCAAAAAATTAAATTTGTTTTCCTGGACAAGAATATGTCCAATCACCAATCACCACTCTAACAAGCCAGATCAACCATTACACACCTCCCAACTAATTTATTTATATCATTAAATCACATGAGAAAACAAAGAAGAGTTTGTGACAATTAGACAATGGCACACTACATCTCTTCAAAAGTTCTCCAACCACACTTCTAGAAATAATGATGCAATTAAGATAAGAACACCATATACTGCAATATCCTTTATATTACTTGTAGCGAGTACACAAGCCTTTTTCTTCTAATCAAAGCTTTCTATTCCCTTCTTGTATAAACACTAACTTCTTGACCATAAAATTTTATTATTTGTTTTTAGTGTTAACATAAATATGTTAATAATATTGATTTTGATGATAACAAATTTTAAATGTATTTTGATAAAAATATTGGAGCTATTCCTTAATAAACGAAAGCCTTGATAATAATTCCATTCATTGTTTCATAAAAGATGGACCTTCAAATTCAAAAATGATTCTCTGTAAAATTTGTTTTTAAAGTGTGATTCTGGAAATAAACGGTAAACCGTTTTCCATCAAACGGTTAACCGATTAATGCCAGAGAGCAACATATTTCCTAAACCTCTAACCGTTTATGAAAAACAGAAAACACAAAAGATGGGAAGGTTATTGGAACTTAACGGTGAACCGTTTATTTAAACGGTTAACCGATTAACACCAAAGAGCAACCTATTGCCTAAGCTCTAACCGTTTATGAAAAACGGAAAACACCAAGGATGGAAAGGCTACTAGAACTTAACGGTGAACCGTTTATTTTAAAACGGTTAACCGATAACGTCCAGAATTGAAGGTTGTCCTCCTCTGGCACCAATTAACAAAAACTTGATAAGGCTAAATTGTTTTGCAGGTTACTGGAGACAAACGGCGAACCGTTTATTACAAACGGTTAACCGATAATATCTAGAAAAGTCACTTCATGCAAATCCTTAACCGTTTAATGTAAACGGATAAACTGATGCTCATCTTGCAGGTCTCTGGAAGTTAACGGCGAAAGGGTAATCCTAAACGGCAAACCGTTTATTTGAAATTTGGCCCAACGGTAACTTTGACCAACCGAAATGGTTAACCGTTTAGGGTTAACGGCGAACTGTTTTCTGTCCGACAGTTTGTAACGGCTAGATTTTCAGCTCCAGATATAAATAAGCTCATTCAAATTCAAAAAAAGGTTGATCACAACACTACCACTGAGCTTATATCCGAGAATACAATATTTATAGAGCTTTACATTTTCTTTTCATTTATTCACACATTGGGCATTGATTTGTAATCTTAGATATTGTGTGAGAGAAAAATAATTTGTAATCTTTTACTTTGAGTGATTGTAAGTGTTGGGATATACTTGGGTTAAGAGATTGGAGATAATCTTTTGTTGTAAAGGTCCATTGACACCTTGGAAGTCAATTGTAAGCATTTGAAGCCTTGGGTGGCTAGCTTCGTGAAATCCTCAAGCCCGGTGAGCTTGGAGGCGTGGACGTAGGCAGGGATTGCCGAACCACGTAAAAATCATTGTGTTTGCTCTCTCTTCCCTTATCTTTTTATATTGTGATTGATTTATCTGTTAGTGCTTTAAATTTGTGCTGGATTTGCATTGAGTTTTGCTTTAGAATTAAATATTTTTTAATATCCCAATTCACCCCCCTCTTGGGTTTGCCTAATTAGTATTTCAATTGGTATCAGAGCCTTGTTCTCTTGTTATGACTTAATCGTCTAAGAGTAAAAGATCCATGGCAACCCTAAATGACTCAACCTTTAGAGAAGGGCAATCTACAACTAGACTACCATTTGTTTTACGGTAATGACTATGCTTATTGGAAAACTAGAATGAGAATCTATTTGCAAGCCTTAGACTATGAAATTTGGGAAGTTGTTTGTGATGGTCCGTTCATGCCTACATTTAAAGATAAAGTAGGAGATGATATTCCTAAACCGTCGAGTCAATGGAGTGAGTTAGAAAAGAGAAAGATGTCTCTAAACTCCAAGGCTATGAATGCTTTGTTTTGTGCCCTTGATAAGAAAGAATTCCATAGAGTATCTAGTTGTGAAAGTGCACAAGAAATATGAAATAAACTTGAAGTTGTCTATGAAGGGACAAATCAAGTTAAAGAGTCTAAAATCAGTAGATAAACTCGTCAATATGAGCTGTTCCAAATGGAACAAAATGAGAATGTGTATTCTATGTATACTACATTCACGGACATGGTGAACACTTTAGGTGCCTTGGGGAAGACCTTCTCAAATAGTGAGAAAGTTAAGAAAATCATTAAGTCACTTCCAAAAAAATGGAGACCTAAAAGAACTGTCATTGAAGAGGCCAAAGATTTAAATACTTTACCTCTTGATGATTTAATTGGTTCTCTTATTTCATATGAAGAGGATTTAGCTGCAGAAAAAGGGCATGAGGAGAAAAAGAAAAACATTGCTCTCAAAGCTTCAAAACATGAGAGTGATGGGGAGAGTGAACCTGATGATGAAGAGCTAGCCATGCTAGCAAGGAGGTTCAGAAAATTCTTCAAGAAAACCAGAGAGCGGAAAAATTTCATAAACTTCAAGAACCACAGGGAGAAGAAGGAGCCTGGACATATAAGATCAGAGTGCCCACTTATCAACAAACTCAAGAAGAAAGCAATGGTTGCAACTTGGGATGATAGTGAGGAAGAATCAAGTGATGAAGAAGGATCGCAAGAAGTATCAAACCTAGCACTCATGGCAATAGGAGGGGATGATGATCTCAATGAGGTAAGTGATCCCACCTATGATGAATTGTATGATGCTTTTAAGGATTTGCATAATGAGTTGATGAAGATTGGTAAAAAGAATGTATGTCTTAAAAAGGAAATGGCAAAGCTTAAAAATGAAAATGAATCTCTAAATGCAAGAATTGTATGCCTAGAAATAGGGAACAAAACATTGCATGATGAAATTGCATTATCAAATGAGAAACCTAGCATCTTACATGAGCATCTAGAATCACATATAGATGAGTTGAAAAATGAGAACGAAATGCTCAAGAAAAAGAGTAATGAATTGAATGAAATTGTTTTGAAATTTACAAATGGGCAAAAGATGTTGGATAATATGCTTAACTCACAAAAATGTGTTTTTGATAAAGGAGGGCTTGGATATAAGCCTAACTTGAAGCAAAAGTATTATAAGAATTATTTTGTTAAAGCTACCTCCACAAATGATCATAAGATTGTATGTCATTATTGTAATCAAAATGGTCACATGAAATATAGATGTCCTGTGAAAAGGAATGCATATTATGGTGTCAAATGCATTTGGGTTCCAAAAGGAACCGTTGCTAACTCTCAAGGACCCAAAAAGCTTTAGGTACCTAAAACTTGAGATGTGTTTTTCGTAGGGCTTGAAGAAGAAGAAAAATAAATGGTATTTGGACAGCGGTTGTTCAAGGCACATGACCGGAAACTATGCATGGTTCTCAAGCTTCACCAAAATTGAAAATGGTGGAGATGTATCTTTTGGAGACAACTCAAAAGGAAAAATTCTTGGAACTGGAAATGTTGGTAAAGTCTCTTCAACTCTAATTGAGAATGTGTGTTTGGTTGAGAACTTGAAACACAACTTAATTAGCATTAGTCAATTATGTGATAAAGGTTATAAAGTTATCTTTGATAAATTTAGTTGTGTTATTGAGAACTCATGTGATGGCAAAACCTTATTTGTTGGGAATAGATGTGGTAATGTTTATATCATTGACATAGAATGTGCATCTACTCTTGATAAATGTTTTTCGGCATTGCATGATGATTGTTGGTTATGGCATAGAAGGTTAGGACATGCAAGTATGGATTTGATTTCAAAAATTTCGAAAGATGATCTAGTTAAAGGTCTTCCGATAATTGGTTTTCAAAAGGATAAGATTTTTGAAGCGTGTCAATTTGGAAAACAAATTAAAACCTCTTTCAAGAATAAAAACCATATTTCTACTTCAAAACCACTTGAACTTCTTCACATAGATCTTTTTGGGCCATCTAGATATGCTAGTCTAAATGACAAGTATTATGCATTTGTGATAGTGGATGATTTTTCTAGATATACATGGGTATTATTCTTAGCCAATAAGGATGATGCACTTGATGCTTTTAAAGTACTTTATAAGAAATTACAAAATGAAAAATGGCATGATGTTATATGCATTAGGAGTGATCATGGAGGAGAATTTGAAAATCATGCATTTGAAAACTTTTGCAATAATCTTGGCATTGAGCATCAATTTTCATCACATAGGACTCCACAACAAAATGGAATTGTTAAGAGAAAGAATAGGTCTATTCAAGAAATAGCTAGGACCATGTTAAATGAAAATGCTTTACCTAAATATGTTTGGGCCGAAGCCGTCAACACCGCTTGCTATGTTTTAAATCGGGTGTTGATTAGACCTCATCTCAACAAAACTCCTTATGAGCTTTGGAAAGATAGAAAACCCAACATTGGTTATTTCAAAGTTTTTGGATGCAAATGCTTTATTTTAAACACAAAAGATAATCTTGGTAAATTTGATTCAAAATCTGATGTTGGCATCTTTCTTGGGTATTCAAACTCAAGTAAAGCTTATAGAGTTTATAATAAAATAACTTTAATTGTGGAAGAATCCATGCATGTTACGTTTGATGAGTCTAACCCTTCCTTTACGGAGAAAGGAGTTGCTAATGATGATGCAGATGGAGATTTACAAGAAGAATCATCAAAAGAGATTCAAGAGAATGCATCATAAGAAAATCAAGAGGATAGACAAGAAGAGCAAACAAATACGGAGCTGGAGCAACAAGAAGGTATTTATCAAACACTCCCCAAGGAGTGGAGGTATGTCTCTTCACATCCTATAGATGTAATTTTAGGAGATCCCTCACGAGGTGCTACAACTAGATCATCTCTTAAGAATACTTGTGAGCATAATGCATTTATCTCTCAAATTGAACCCAAATCCTTTGCGGATGCAGAAAATGATGAATCTTGGATTATGGCAATGCAAGAGGAGTTAAATCAATTTGAAAGAAATAATGTGTGGGAATTAGTTCCTAAACATGATCATCAATCTGTAATAGGTACTAAATGGGTGTTTAGAAATAAGATGGATAAATCTGGTGTGGTTGTAAGAAATAAAGCTAGATTAGTGGCTCAAGGTTACAACCAAGAAAAATGAATTGATTTTGATGAAACCTTTGCACCTGTAGCAAAGTTAGAATCCATTAGGATGTTGTTAGCATATGCATGTCATAAGGATTTTATTTTGTATCAAATGGATGTCAAGAGTGCTTTCTTAAATGGTTATATTTTGGAAGAAGTTTATGTGAAACAACCTCCTGGTTTTGAAAATGAAAAATTTCCAAATCATGTTTATAAGTTGCTTAAAGCCTTGTATGGATTAAAACAAGCACCTAGAGCATGGTATGATAGACTTAAAAATTTCTTGCTAGAAAATGATTTTTCTATGGGCAAAGCGGATACTATTCTATTTGTTAAGCATAAGAACCAAAACATACTTATTGTTCAAATTTATGTTGATGATATTATTTTTGGTTCTACTAATGAGTTGTTGTGTAAAGAATTTTCATCGTGTATGAGCAAAGAATTTGAGATGAGTATGATGGGAGAGTTGAAATACTTCCTTGGACTTCAAATCAAACAAAGCGAGGAAGGAATTTTCATAAATCAAGCCAAGTACGTAAAGGATCTACTCAAACGATTCGGCATTGATGATTCAAAGACCAAGAATACACCAATGAGCACAACAACCAAGCTGGACAAAGATGAAAAAGGTAAAGAAATGGATATCAAAACGTATCGAGGTATGATCAGATCCCTACTTTATTTGACTACAAGTAGACCCGATATCATGTTTAGTGTATGTTTGTGTGAAAGATTTCAGTCATGTCCCAATGAATCTCATTTGCTCGCTGTTAAAAGAATTTTCCGTTATTTGAGTGGAACCTAGATATTGGCCTTTGGTATCCTAGGGGAACTCATATAGATTTAACATGTTTTTCGGATGCGGACTTTGCCGGTTATAAAGTGGATAGAAAGAGCACTAGTGGAACTTGCTATATTCTAGGACACTCTCTTGTTTCATGGTTTAGCAAGAAACAAAATTTTGTTGCACTTTCAACTACCGAGGCTGAATATATAGCTGCCGGAAGTTGTTGTGCACAAGCACTTTGGATGAAACAAACACTTAGAGATTATGGCATTAATCTTGAACAAATTCCTATTAAGTGTGATAACACTAGTGCTATAAACCTTTCAAAGAATCCTATTCAACACTCTCGAACCAAGCATATAGAAATAAGACATCATTTCTTGAGAGATCATGTTCAAAAGGGAGATATTGCATTAGAGTTTATTTCCACAGAAAAACAACTTGCCGATATTTTCACAAAACCGCTTTGCGAAGAACAATTTTCAAAAATTCGGCATGAACTTGGGATGATGAAAATTTTGCATTAAAGTCTCTATTCATGCTATTGAGTGTACTGAATTGATTAACTATTATTTATGAAATGCTTAAGCTTGATAGTCAAATGATGAATTTGCCTTGATAACTCTTGATTATATGAATTAATTGGTTGAAAACATGTTCATGAATCATGCATTAAAATGGCTCATAAAATATTTTCAGATCAATTAAATGATCTTGGAATATATTATTTGCTGGCCAAAAATTAAATCAAATGTGCAAAATTACAGATAAAATAAACGGTTAGCTGTTTCTTATAAACGGATCACCGTTTAATTCCAGAAACGAGATTATGTGTCTGTTCGTTTACTCTTTCACCGTTTGCTACAATCGGTGAACCGTTTTTCAACATAGAGTCCTCTAAAAGTTACTCTTTAGCCGTTAAGTGTTTAAGCCTTCACCGTTACCTATTCCTTAGTCTCTGTAAGTTACCCTTTAACCGTTTAGTTAAACGGTTAACCATTTTCGCGAATATAAAAACTGTTCAAAGGTTTTCTTCGTCTTCTCCAGTTACTCCTTCATCGTTTCAGCCATTATTGCGTAGCCGAAGGTCTCTCTACCCTCAAATCCTCATTTTTCTTGCTTTTCTTGCCAAATCAAACTTCCAACATCATTTATTATCACCTTTAGAATAATTTCACCGATTCAAAACATCAAATCTAGCCCAAAATTCAAAAATCCCAAATCGAAACCCTAACTGCCGCGGGTCGGGTTTCTTCATTTTTAATCTGATTCCTCCTATTCTTCAATTAATTTGTGCACCCAACTCACATCCCCTATACATCCTTAAGATAATCATCAATTCATTTTCTTCTCTCCTACATTTTCCATGGCTGAACCTTCTCGGAGAAATCCCAAGCGTAAATTTGTGCCTCCAAGGAATCCCATACCACCTCGGGAAGTCTCTGAATTTGCAAGGATTCACTTCCCCACTCCTTTCTTGGCCAAGCGGTTCGAAGAACACTTTGATGGTCGAAAGGTACTTGACTCATTCTTTGTTGACATTGATGATTTCCGTCATTTAGTTGTATGTGGTAGAAGTATTCGGGATATGCTTCAGCCTTGGGAGTCTGGCATTGATTTTGATGACCGAGTTTATCCAAACTTAGTGCGAGTTTTTTATTCGAACATGGAAATCTCCGACACTCGCCCAAATAGGATAGTTACTCAAGTCGGCCGTGTGCCAATAGAGTTTGATGATGCGGACTTAGCTGACCTTCTTGGTATCCCTTGTGAGGGGCTTGATATTTACACCTCTAGGAAAGCCCTTAATATATGTCGTCGTCGAGACTTATCGGATGAGATTTGTTTTCTTCCTTTTCGGTCTCAACTTTGACCTCTCTAAGTTCGTATTCTTCACACTAGTTTACAGCACATAGTGACACCTAGGAAGGGTCAGTCGGATGAGGTTACGAGGTTGGACGTTGGCCTTCTAGATAGCCTACTTACAGACCGTCCCATTAACCTCGGGTATATTATTGTACGACACATGTTGAGTACTCCCGCGATCAATCACCGCTTGCTTCCTTATGGCAGTATCATCACTAAAATACTGCGACGCTTTGAGGTGCCTCTTCTTGATACTGGACATATTGAGACTAGACAGATAGGTCCCGAGGCCATGGCTAGTATCGGTTTCTCTAGGAAGAATGGAGTGTGGATAAAGACAAGCAACTCTAAAAATCGGGATACCTTGATTGCTCCAGAGGACGATCGGATGCTCAATGATATATATCCTCCCGATCAGCTTCCTGACTTTAGATTAGGAGCTCTTCCTCATCCTCCGCGTCGCCATTTTGTCCCTCGGCCTCCAGCTGACTCTGACCCTGAAGAGCGTGCGATGGATGCTGACATTCCCTCATTTTCCGAGCCACCTCATGCTCCTGAGCCTTCTGCTGTTCCCGAGCAGCCATCTTCCTCTATGCCGCCTCCAACTCCAGTTCAGCCCCCTGCTTCAGACGCAGTGCAGTAGATGATTACTGATGTTCAGCGGATTTCGGAGCGCCAGCAGCTGATTCTTGATCGGTTGGATACTATTTCCCGTGACCACCAGCAGCTCCGCTCTGACTTTCAGACCTTCCAGCAGTAGAGCATTGATCAGCAGCTTGAGCTTATCGCTGGACGGCGGACTTTTCTCCGTTATTTCGGCTATGATCCGAGGAGCAAATCTTCTCCGCCTCCGTAGTTTCTGAGTTCTGTTTTCGCAAATACATTTCATATTTTGGTTGTTTACATTTATATTTTTTTTTTTTTGGATTTTGATGCATATGTGTGTGGTGTTCTTGATGATTAGATGATTGATGATTTGTGATTGCTGATTGTTGGTCATTGAAGTATTGGTTTATTTGTGGACATTGAAGTATTGGTTTATTTGTGGATATTGGAGTGTTGGTATGTTTGTGGATATTGGAGTATTGTTTTGTTTTGTTCATGGAGTTGTTGGCTTGTTGAAAGAAGAAGTTGGTGTTAATCTTTTTTTGGAAGTGTTCTATCTCATTTTGTATTAATGGTTTTGATCATTTTTAAGGGGAAATTCTGCCAAAATTTTCGCTCGCCAAAACCGGGCAACTTCTTTAACGGATTTGTGTTTTTCTTATTCTCTCTTTTCTTTTTGATGATGAAGGGGGAGATAATTATGGTTTTTAAGATGGATTTAAAATGGGGAGATTTAAAAATTTTAAAAAAAATGCTTTCTTGAGCAAAAATCCTTTTATTGAACATTTCTCAATTTGGTCATACATTTAGGGGGAGCACATATTAAGGGGGAGCTAAACATTGATTAGAATTTGTCATCATCAAAAAGGGAGAGATTGTTAACATAAATATGTTAATAATATTGATTTTGATGATAACAAATTTTAAATGTATGTTGATAAAAATATTGGAGCTATTCCTTAATAAACGAAAGCCTTGATAATAATTCCATTCATTGTTTCATAAAAGATGGACCTTCAAATTCAAAAATGATTCTCTGTAAAATTTGTTTTTAAAGTGTGATTCTGGAAATAAACGGTAAACCGTTTTGCATCAAACGGTTAACCGATTAATGCCAGAGAGCAACATATTTCCTAAACCTCTAACCGTTTATGAAAAACGGAAAACACAAAAGATGGGAAGGTTACTGGAACTTAACGGTGAACCGTTTATTTAAACGGTTAACCGATTAACACCAAAGAGCAACCTATTGCCTAAGCTCTAACCGTTTATGAAAAACGGAAAACACCAAGGATGGAAAGGCTACTAGAACTTAACGGTGAACCGTTTATTTTAAAACGGTTAACTGATAACGTCCAGAATTGAAGGTTGTCCTCCTCTGGCACCAATTAACAAAAACTTGATAAGGCTAAATTATTTTGCAGGTTACTAGAGACAAACGGCGAACCGTTTATTACAAACGGTTAACCGATAATATCCAGAGAAGTCACTTCATGCAAATCCTTAACCGTTTAATGTAAACGGATAAACTGATGCTCATCTTGCAGGTCTCTGGAAGTTAACGGCGAAATGGTAATCCTAAACGGCAAACCGTTTATTTGAAATCTGGCCCAACGGTAACTTTGACCAACCGAAATGGTTAACCGTTTAGGGTTAACGGCGAACCGTTTTCTGTCCGACAGTTTGTAACGGCTAGATTTTCAGCTCCAGATATAAATAAGCTCATTCAAATTCAAAAAAGGTTGATCACAACACTACCACTGAGCTTATATCCGAGAATACAATATTCATAGAGCTTTACATTTTCTTTTCATTTATTCACACATTGGGCATTGATTTGTAATCTCAGATATTGTGTGAGAGAAAAATAATTTGTAATCTTTTACTTTGAGTGATTGTAAGTGTTGGGATACACTTGGGTTAAGAGATTGGGGATAATCTCTTGTTGTAAAGGTCCATTGACACCTTGGAAGTCAATTGTAAGCATTTGAAGCCTTGGGTGGCTAGCTTAGTGAAATCCTCAAGCCCGGTGAGCTTGGAGGCGTGGACGTAGGCGGGGATTGCCGAACCACGTAAAAATCATTGTGTTTGCTCTCTTTTCCCTTATCTTTTTATATTGTGATTGATTTATCTGTTAGTGCTTTAAATTTGTGCTGGATTTGCATTGAGTTTTGCTTTAGAATTAAATATTTTTTAATATCCCAATTTACCCCCCTCTTGGGTTTGCCTAGTTAGTATTTCATTTAGCTTTTTACGTTTGAAAAGTTTATTAGAATGCAATTCTGATTGTGTACTGGACTTGTGTAATCTAATTGTCAAATTATCTTTTCGATGGTGTCTACTTTACATGTTCTCATTGTAGAAAAGACATATGGAAGAGAAATTAATACTTGGTCATTACAGGCATATAGTTCCAGAGAAGAAAAATGAAAATCACATAAAATTCAAACTGAAACTAGAAAATATTGAGTAAAATCACAATAATCCCAAAATGGAACTAAATAAAATATATGTTATCTTTTGCAGGATGCAACATGCTCAACCAAAGACCAACTATTTGGGATAATTTCATCTAATTTCAGTTTAAACTAGAACATCAAAATACTCTAATTCTTAATAATACCAAACAATCATGCTATATGAAACCAAGCAAAATTTGCATTAAGGGTTAACTAAGGACAAATAAAGGAAATGTCTACTCAACACTATTATTATGGTCGAAGAACACTACGGTAATACTATACAATACCACAGAAGATAACCCATCATAAATCAAATATTATTTTAAATAACCCCCACATTTTCAATCCTTCCCTTTTCTTTTCCCTCTCATTGGAGAAAGAAGAAGAGAAAATGAAGAAAAAAAGAATAATAATCATACGTAGGCACAATTAATTCACTAAAATTTGTTTTGTTTTACTATTATCTGAGAACTCACGGCAAAAATAAGTACTTCAGAGATAGAAAGAATTTTGGATAACTTGTAAGAATTTCTAGAAAATTTAAATTCAGCATAAAAAAGAAAAATAAAGTATAAATTTCAAGAAATTTAGTGTTTGAGACTGTTGCAGCTTATCGATTGTAGAATATAAAAGCAAGATCTTGCTGTCAATTGCAGAATATTTATCAAAATCAACACCCAACAACAAATTTTAGCAATTAGAATAACAAACGTAGTGGACGATTAAAAAGAACAAAAAATAAAGGCAATAAACCATGACTTGATTACCCTACAGCGGAAGGACAAAACAATTGCTGGATTTTTATGAAAGGATGGAGGCGAGAAAGTAGAGTTGCCTTAAGGGTTTGTAATAGACAAATTCAAATAAAAGAGTGAAATTCGATTGGGATAAGGAAAGAAAATAAGAGAAATCCATATTTGATTAGGTTTCAAAAAATTGATGGTTATGAAATTGGATTATAATACGGAGATAGAAGAATCAGTGCCCCAATTAGGGAAGAAGAGTGTTTTGGGGAAAAAAATATGCACGAGTTGTGACATAATTAATTAAGATTAGTGACAAGGACGGTTGTATTTGTCTTAAAACAAATAAAATTAAATCTTTTTAATTTATTGTGACAAAAATTACAGATATTGTCCGTAAAGGATTAAGTATTATGGCGCCAAACTAATGCGCGAACAATTTTCTTAAATATTAGTGACAAATGCTAACGTTTGTCCCAATATATCATAAATAGGGACAATTATTTTAATCTGTCACAAAATATTTGTCCCTAAAAGTCATTTTTTTTGTAGTGACCCATGGAATCTTCTACGTCGGCTTGCCTTTTTCTCTACTCTTCCATGGGTTTGTCTTGGAGATTTTAACAACTTGCTTGATTCTAGTTGAAAGAATGGTTCTCGTCCTCATGCTTCCTGGAAAATCCAAGGTTTTCGAAGTGCCATTTCTGATGCTGGGCTTTCGGATTTGGGAATGGTTGGGTATCAATGTACTTGGGAGCGGGGTAGAGGCACTGTCAACTGGGTGGAAGAGCGTCTTGATCGAGCTTTTGCCTTCTCCTCTTGGCGTGATAAATTTCCCAATACTAAAGTTCAGAGTATGGAGGCTGATAGTTCGGATCACTTACCCATATTTTTTTATCCAGTTCATAACTTTCATTCAGCTTCTCGGGTCAGCCGTTTTCGTTTTGAGAACCTTTGGCTTCGTGAAGCTGATTGTGAATAGATCGTTCGATGCAGCTGGGACGATACAACCGCGCTCTTAATCCAACAAAAGCTCTCGGTTTGTGATTTGCAGTTAATGAATTGGGGAGGGCATATGATCCGGGATTTCCGTAGTCGTATAAAGGATTACAAGACCCGTATGAGAATCTTGCGAGGCCGTCACGATATTGAAGGACTTATGGAGTTCACTAAAGTTCGTAGATGATACAATGAGCTTCTACACAGTCACGAAATTTTTTGGAAGCAGCGAGCTAAGACCCTTTAGTTGAAAGAAGGGGATCTGAATTCTCACTATTTTCATTCAATGTCATCTACGAGGAAGAAGAAAAATACCATTGTCAAATTACGTAATGCTTAGGGGGTGTGGTGTGCTGACTCGGGCGAAATTGATACACTCATTGGAACTTATTTTACAGATCTTTTTTCTTCAAGTGGTAGCAATAATGAGGCTGTAATTTCCTCTGTGATGGCTTCTATTACAGCTGAGCAAAACCAGATTTTGTTGGCTCCATTCACTGATGCTGATGTCAAAAAAGCTATGTTCAGTATGCACCCTAACAAATCGCCAGGACCTGATGGTATGAACCCTGCTTTCTATAAAAAAATTTGGCATATTGTGGGGAGAGATGTTTCAGCTGCTTGTCTTTATTTTATAGCAAACAAAGAATTCCCTTTGGATTTAAATAAAACTTTCATTGTTTTTATTCCTAAAAAAGCACAGCCTGAGGTTCTATCAGACATGCGGCCAATTGCTTTGTGTAATGTGCTCTACAAAATTATTGCCAAAATGCTTGCTAACCGTTTGAAGCTCGTCCTTGATTCTGTTATTTCTAACTCTCAAAGTGCTTTTATTCCCGGAAGAGCCATAACAAACAACATTTTAATCTCAGCTGAAATAATGCATTTTTTGAAGAGGAAATGACAAGGAAATAAGAGGGTTGCAGCACTGAAAATTGATATGGCTAAGGCCTACGACCGTGTTGAATGGGATTTTCTTAGAGCAATGATGTCGAAGATGGGTTTTGCTGATGAATGGGTTCAGTTGATCATGCTCTGTGTTACTACAATAAGTTATAGTGTGCTTAGGGATGGTAATGAAGTGGGCCCTATTATTCCGAGAAGGGGACTTCGTCAAGGAGACCCTTTATCACCCTATCTTTTCTTATTATGTGCTGAGGGGCTTAGCTCTTTAATTGCTAAATATGAGAAAACGGGATTGATTCATGGAGTTCAAGTTGCTAGGAAGGCTTCTGTAATATCTCACCTCCTTTTTGTAGATGACTGTTTCTTATTTTTTTGTGCAAACCAAGTGGAAGCTAACTTAATTAAGCAGGTGTTGTGTGCATTTGGAAATGCTTCTGGGCAGTGTGTTAACTATGCCAAATCTTCTATCTCATTTAGTATGAATGTGAACGAAGATATTGCCCAACAGATTTGTACTACTCTTGGGGTTATGGCAACAGAAAATCATGGACCATATTTGGGGCTGCCCTAAAAAATTGGTAAGAAACGCAGCGATGTCTTTCGGTTTGTGAAGGAGAAGGTCTGGAAAAAGCTTCAAGGTTGGAATAAGAAGTTTTTATCTAGAGTGGGGAAAGAAATTCTGTTAAAAATGGTTGCTCAGGCCGTGCCAAATTTTGTGATGAATATCTACCTACTCCCTCTAGAGCTGTGCAAGGAGTTAGAGATCATGATTAACTCCTTTTGGTGGGGTAATAGCCGTAATCATGGGGGGGTATTAACTGGATGCGCTGGGATGCTCTTTGTAAACCCAAGTCAGCTGGGGGAATTGGTTTCAAAAAGCTTCATGCTTTTAATCTTGCTATATTAGGGAAGCAAGGCCGGAGATTGATGACAAAGCCGAATTCTTTAGTTGTACAAATATTCAAAGCGAGGTATTATTCCCGAACTTCTTTTGCTGGAGCTACTTTGGGGCATAATCCTAGCTATGCATGGCGATCCATTATGGCAGCCAAGCAGGTTGTTATTGAAGGTAGCCGAGTTCGAATAGGGGATGGTGAGCAAACATTTATCGGCAAGAATCCATGGCTTCCTGACAGTGAGTGTGGATTTGTTAATACTTTGTTGAGTGAGCAAGTCAAGTCGGCTCTAATTAGCTCGTTAATAGTCCCTAACACTAGAATTTGGGATTATGATATTCTCAACGATATTTTTAATGATATGGATAAGAATCTAATATGGTAGATCCCTCTGAGCAACAGAAGCAATGCGGATTCATTGTATTGGATGCATGAGGCCAAAGAGGAGGTTTATACGGTTCGAAGTAGCTACAAGATGTTGCTTCCCTACTCAGATATCCCTTCTAGCAGCATTTGGAATCGGTTATGGAGATTAGAGGTGCCAAGTAAAGTGAAGCACTTCATGTGGCGAGCATTGACAAATGTCCTTCCTACAATCGAGAATCTCCTCAAAAAATATATAGAGGTACCCCCTGCTTGTCCTATTTGCCATGCTAGTTCTGAAAGTGTTCGTCATATATTGCTTCATTGCCCCTTTGCGAGAACTTGCTGGATGACTTCTTCTATCGGATTCTTTGGGGGTGGGTCAAATCTTTTGCACTGGTTGGAAGTTTTGTTTAACAAGTATAACCTTGATCAAACTCATCTTGCTGTCATGATCTGTTAGAGTCTTTGGCAGAATCGAAATGCTATGGTTTGGCGTGGGAAGAGTTCTGGTGTGCAGCAGCTCCTCAATTCTGCTGGTCATTTTCTTTTTCAATGGCAGTCTGTCAGGAAGAATCAGTTTCTGTCTTCTCAGCCTTCTAATGTAGGTGACAGTGCAATTTGTTGGGAACCTCCTTAGGCTGGTAGATTAAAGTGTAATGTGAATGCAACCATGTTTGCTTCCAGGGGATATATTGGCTTGGGTAGTGTTATTCGAGACTCAAATGGTGCATTTGTGGCAACTAGGTGTTGCAGCATTCTTGGAAGATTTAGTGCTCGTGATGATGAAGCCCTTGGTGTTCGAGAGACCCTTAGTTGGATTAAGCAACTATAGTTGTCCAATGTTACTATTGAGATGGATTGCCTAAATGTGTACAATGCTTTAGTTAATAATCTCTCAGGTCCTAGTAGTTTTAGTCTTATTATTGAAGACTGTTGTGCTTTATCTAATTTTATATGAGATGTTTCTTTCTCTTTCGTTAGACGGTCTGCGAATTCCGCTGCCCACTCTTTAGCTCAGGCGGGGAATTCTTTGTTAGGCCATGGAGAGTGGAGGGTTGTTCCACCTCCATTCTTAATTGCTGATCTGTTTGGCTTTTCTTCTTAATGAATGTCCTGTTTCATAAAAAAAAAAAAAAACTAGTTAATTTTTATCCTTAACTAAATAAAATTTAATAATTAGCATTATTACCAATCACTATAATTTGTGATAATAGAGTGGTGGACTACTATTATATGTATCCTTTTATTTTCTTTAAATTAGCATTATTTATCTTTATAACTTTTTATGAATATTTTTTCATATAAAAACATTATAAAATACAATAAAATTAATTAACATTTACTAATTTAAAATATAAAGGAGTGTACTCAATCCATTTATGTTATGATAATATGTTATTTTATTTAAGTTCTTTGACTTTTGAGATGCCTATTATTTGTTTAACATTTTTAAATTGTAAGGGTACAAATGTAAAAATACTAACTTTTAGATTTTTTAAAGTTACAAAATAAATAACTTAATATTTATTTTTAGTAACTCGAATAAAATAAATAAATATATCATTCAAATTCAGATATTTAATTTTATATAAAATTTAGACTAATTCAAAACTATTTAAATTTCAGACCAAAAAACAAGCGACATCATCAAATGTGTCACTAAAACTTTACTAAATGACTGAAAAGTATGAAAAGTTTCAGTTGCTTTGGGGATTCAACAACATTATCTCAATAGCAGTGTATCCTTCCGTCCATTTACTGTTATGGTTAGAAAATCCATTAAAATTAATAAAATATGGTTATTTAACATGCTTAAATTGGAAGGTACAGTACTCTTAACTCTTAATGGATCTCATAGTTTCTAAAACGGGAGGAGCCATTGGTACCCACCTAAAACTCACATAAGACCTTTCTTTCTTGAATTTATAATTTTAATTCTAATTAAATAAATTTAATAAAACTCTTGAATTACCGCTGGTGTCGACTACCCTTAACTTGCATGGCTACAAAAAAGAGAATGGCATCCTTTTTTCCACTGGTTTAACTTGCTTTATAATAATATATTGATATCTGTTCCCCTGTAATAAAAAATAAAATAAGGTGGTTTGTGA
>NW_006262139.1:11571617-11655665 GCF_000493195.1 Citrus x clementina | reverse complement strand
TAATGTCAATACTAAACTTTAATCAACTTCTATATTTTTTTAATGTCATAATGTTTTAAAAAAAATTCATGATTTTATTACTATTATTATTATAATAATAATAATAATAAAAAAAAATTTTAATACTTCTAAATTTTGACAATAAATAAAATAAATCAAAATAGCTATATGCAGAAAATGAATATATAAAGACAATAATAAGCTAAAATGAGTTATAAATTCCATGAACAATAGTAGGCTTAAAATGAGCGCATCAAAAAAATAATAGATCTAACATAAGTCATCGAAATAGTAATAAGCCTAACATTACTTAAATTCACCGCTAAGGAAAAGTTTAACCCATGCTTCTCGCTCCTCATCACAAAAACTATAAAAAAACATTGAGTGTGGTATTATCACGAGTGATTAAAGTGGTGGCTCTAGGGCATTCTACCATTATAAGAATACCAATATTCTTCAACACATTAGTCAATCCTACTTGTTTCTCATTAATTTCTTGCCTAGAGCTCGACTCAAGCAACTAGAAGTTTACTGCCTCTTTATAACTCTACAATTATTTAAAATGATCAATCTTTATGAAAAAGTTTAACATCATGTCAAATATAAGTTCACACTTCAACAAACATTTACATATACTAGTTAAGATATTAATTACATTAAAGCAGGGCACATCATTTTGAACATTTAAATCTCAATCTACTGCCTTTGATGATTATAATATAAACTGGAATTGATCTACCATTCTACCTGTATTTTTCTCCAATGACTAAAACATTTCTCATATGACAATATCAAAATGATATTCTTAACCAATAGTATGATGCAACAACAGGTTAATGTTGAGTGTTATAAAATGTATATTTATAAAGGAGAAAATCGTCATTTTATACTTCAAGTCTTACTAACAGCCTTATTTTTATGTATTTAAGCTTCTTGTGATTTAATTACTTGTGTTTTATTTTAATTAAGTATTTTATATATTTTAGGGGTATTATGGTCATTTCACAATGAACGAGAGATCAGACGGCAAAACGGACATCACTTTTGAACTCAGGACGATCAAAAACCTTAGAATAAGCATAAAAGGAAAAATGGCACTGTTTACATGTGCGGTACTATTCACATATATGGTACTGTCTACGTTACTGTTCACGACACTATTTACATAGACGGATCGATGACGTAGCATTGACTGATGATGTGGTATTGATTGATGAGGTGTCACGATCCTGTTGAACTAAAATTCTTATGCATTGTTGATTGGTGACGTGGTAGCATGTTAGTGGATCAAAAATTGCGCGTACGGTACATGCATATACACAGGATTATTTTCAACCAAACTGCATTACTGTTCAACCCGGGTCAAACGGTGTCACTGTTCAAACCGCGTACTGTTGACTGATGACGTGGCGCAATCCTGAGCATCCAAACTATTTTTAATCCGATAGCCATAATTTACTCAATGTATCTATAAAAAAGGGGCCTCTCCCCTAATTTGATATCTCTGAATCTATTTTTGGACTTCATTTTCTGTAATTCCTTCTCCATCTTGTATTTTCTATGCATTTTAATAAATTTTCATTTTGCCCCTAGTTCAATTATGAGTAGCTAATTTTCTTTTAAGCTTAGGTTGAAAGTGAAGTCTCAACCTGTGTCATGGTCTTTAATTGGTAAATTTACTTTCTCTTCCCCTCTAATTTTTATGGATGTTTTGACTTCTCGTCGATAAATAATAATAATCTTGTCTAGATACCGCCCTGGCTTCACCGGCTCCCTAGTATAAGATTATTATTATTTGGCACGATAAGCCCTTAGCACCATATTGATTAGAATGTGGTTCGTGAGTTGTGGATTCCCCTCTCATGATTTAATTGACATTAATAAGGAATATTTAGCTCATAGTGCATGTTAATACGGATCTAGATACCCAAGCGCTACAATTATTATAGTTCCACTTTAATTTAATTCTGTCATTTCAATTCAAAATTAGGATATTCCAAATCATCTTTACCATAAATCCAACCACTCATTTAGAAAAATTAATTCTACACACAATTAAAATCCACCTTCTCGTGGGATCGACACTCATCACTATTGATCTATTCTACAATAGATTCATGCACTTGCGAGTTCAATAAAATTTGCACAATAAGTTTTTGGCGCCGTTGCCGGGGAGGTAAGTTATTTTAATTCGTAAAATTAATTTTTGTGAATAATTTCTTTTATTTGTTTTCTTGTATTTTTTATTTTTGTAATGTAATTTTCAAGTTATTTTTCTTTGTAATTTTTGTTTAGCTCATTAATTTATTTTTAGTTAATTTATTTCACGTATTTATTTTAGTGTGTTTTTATATAAAGGTTGTAACAGCGTGATAAAATTAGTATCGTAATTTCTCTTTCTTTTTTATTTTTATTTGTTTTGTTCACATTTATTTTGTGTTCTTTGCATGCATGGTCGAAGGTCATTATTACCTAATCTTGAGCCTATAGACCTTGAATTAGAAAAAACATTGCGCACACACAAACACATTAAAAATAAAATGGATTTGCAACAACAAGCACCACCACATGAGAGGCCATTTAAGGACTACTTTAGTCCCTTAGCTAATTTGAGCACATCATGCATAGGATACCAAAATGTAGCTGCTAGAAGTTTTGAACTAAAACCTAGTGTGCTGAATTGTCTCCCAACATCTATGACCTAGAAAATGAGGACCCATATAATCATTTGAATGATTTTCATGCTGTTTGTCAAACATTTATATATGAGAATTTTTCAGATGATGATATTAAACTTAAACTATTCTCAATTTCTTTAAAAGATAGAGCTCGTTCATGACTCAATACATTACCTGCCAATAGCATCATATCATGGGAACAAATGGTAACTAAATTTTTGAATAAATATTTTCCAGTGCATAAAACCAATGCTATTCGCAGGGAAATTTCAGAGTTTACCCAGAGAGAAGACGAGTAGTTTTTCAAAACATGGGAGCGATTCAATGGGCTACTATTGAAGTGTCCATATCATGGGTACGAGAAATGACACCAATGCCAATACTTTTTAGAGGGATTATTGCTGAATGTGCAAGAATGGCTAATGGCAACAAGTGGAGGAGAGCTAATGTCAAAAAGTGCATCAGAGATTTGGGAATACTTCCAGCGTCAAGCGGATAATTCTCAACAACAGAGTTGATCACTTATGAATACTAAAAGAATTAAGGGAGTAAATGAGATTCACATTGGCGAGTCAAGTTCAGAAATTAAAGAAGTCAAAGCGATAATTGAAGGTCTTTATCGACAAATAGCATCGTTATCGACTGCTAAATCAACAGAGCCACATGACCATGACTCATACTCAGATCAAGCCAATGCCATAGGTGTAATGAGAAAACTATCGAATCACAACCCATACTCCAACATATATAACCCTGGATGGAGAGACCACCCTAATTTTTTATGGTCTCAAGGATTCCAACAGAATGGACCAGCAGCTCCAGCTCCACCAATGCAACCAATTCCTCAAGCCTCTCAGCCACCACTTAGACCCTACAATCAGAACCATAACTACTATCAACCCAGGCCATGGGAGGATGCATTCCAGAATTTCAAGAATGTTTCTCACTATACGATTGAGCAACAGAACCGCATTATTGATGGACTACGAAATGAGATGAGAGCAGGCTTCAACTCACAAGCCCAATCAGTTTCAAGCCTCAAGAAGATGGTAGGACAACTTGCTTCTTCAGTTCAGACATTGGCAATGACTATTGAGAAAGGCAAGTTTCTAAGTCAACTAGTGCCTAATCCTAGTTGCTTCTTCAGTTTCAAGCCTCGAGAAGATGGTAGGACAACTTGCTTATTCAGTTCAGACCTTGGCAATGACTATTGAAAAAGGCAAGTTTCCAAGTCAACTAGTGCCTAATCAAGTTTCCAAGATGGTAGGACAACTTGCTTCTTCAGTTCAGACCTTGGCAATGACTGTTGAGAAAGGTAAATTTCTAAGTCAATTACTGCCTAATCCTAAAGGAGTACATGAAGCAAGTACCAGTTCACCACAGCAGTATGGAGAGGTCAAAGTAGTCATGACCTTGCGAAAAGGAAAAGAAGTCGACAACAAAGTGGAGATGCCGGTGACAAAAGAAAATTAAATTGTACCTGTAAATATTGAAGACTTACCATCAGAAGAGAAAGAAGAAACCAACCCACGAGAATATGTTCCTAAAGCTCCATTTCCTCATAGGTTAGTTAAAGGAAAGAAGGGAAAATCCACATGTGAGATTCTTGAAATCTTCAAACATGTAAGTGTTAACATCCATTTACTTGATGATATAAAACAAGTTCCATCTTATGCCAAGTTTCTTAAAGACCTTTGTACTAAAAAGAGAAATATTCATGTTCAAAAGAATGCATTTTTAATAGAAAATGTTTGTTTTATACTCCAACACAAAATTCCTCTGAAATGTAAAGACCCAGGCTCCCCCACTATCTCATGTAGTATAGGGAACCACACAATTGAGAATGCTTTGTTGGATTTAGGAGTTAGTGTAAATTTATTGCCTTATTGAGTATTTGTGAAACTTGGACTGAGAGAATTACACCCAACTCCAGTGGTGTTACAACTTACAGACCGGTCCACGAAAATACCTCGTGGTATTATAGAGGACATGCTTATCTAGGTAGACAAGTTTTATTTTCTGTTGAGTTCATTGTAATTGACACTCAACCAATACAATATTCAAGGAAGCACGTCCCCATTAATCTAGGCCGACATTTCTTGGCAACTGCGGATGCTCACATTCAATACAGGACTGGAAATATGCAGTTGTCCTTTGGCAACATGACTATGGAGCTAAACATTTTCAACATTGCCAAACAACCTCACAATGCAGATGATGGAATTGTTGATGTGGATTTAATAGAAATAATAACTGATAATACTTTTCTTTCAAACCTTAGTGATGATCCTTTACAAACATGTTTAACTCACTTTAGTTTGGATTTTGATATTGACAGATCAGTCGATGAGGTCAACGCTCTACTTGACTCAACATCATCCATGGACTCTAATGAATGGAAGTCAAGAGTTGAACAACTAGCACCATCAGAGAAGAAACTCATCTTATCATCAGAATCACCACCGAAACTTGAGCTAAAACCATTACCCAATACTTTGGAATATGCGTTTTTTGGAGAAGAAAGCACTCTACCAGTAATCATCTCATCATCTCTAAATGATGAACAAAAAGGTAAGTTGTTGGGTGTTTTAAAAGAGCACAAAGGAGCATTAGGATTGACCATAGCAGACATAAAAGGTATAAACCCAGTAGAGTGCATGCATTACATTCACCTCGATGAAAATGCTAAACCTACTGGGGAAATGCAATGCGGTTAAATCCTAACATGAAAGAAGTTGTTAAAACTGAAGTCCTTAAGCTATTAGATGCAAGTATCATTTACCCCATTTCTGATAGTTCATGGGTCAGTCCTGTACAAGTTGTCCCCAAAATGTCAGGAGTCACAGTAGTTACCAATGCCGATAATGAATTGATACCAACTAGAGTAACTAAAGGATGACGTGTATGCATTGATTATAGAAAGTTGAATTCTGTCACACGTAAAGACCATTTTCCTTTACCATTTATCGATCAAATGCTTGATAGATTAGCAGGCCATGAATTTTATTGCTTTCTAGATGGCTACTCAGGATACAATCAGATCCCCATAGCACCAAAAGATCAAGAGAAGATCATTTTCACTTGCCCTTTTGGCACTTTTGCATATATGAGGATGCCATTTGGATTATGTAATGCACTTGCTACATTTCAACAATGCATGTTGAGTATTTTTTTCTGATATAGTTGAACGATTCCTTAAAGTCTTTATGGATGACTTTTTTATCTTTGGTGATTCATTTGATCAATGTTTACATTATCTAACACTAGTTCTGCAGAGATGTATCGAGAAAAAACTTAGCCTTAAATTGGGAGAAGTGTCATTTTATAGTAAAACAAGGTATTGTTCTTGATGATATCATTTCGAGCAAAGGTATTGAGGTTGACAAAGTCAAGGTGGATCTCATTTCTAATCTTCCTCCACCCAAAACAATTAAAGAAGTAAGATCTTTCCTTGGGCATGCTGGTTTCTATGAACATTTCATTAAAGATTTTAGCAAAGTTTCTAGACCCTTATGCAATTTACTTGCTAAGGATGTACTTTTTATCTTTGATGATTTATATCTTGTGACATTTGAAAAACTAAAGCAATTGTTGACATCATCACCCATCATTCAGCCCCCAAACTGGAGCTTACCATTTGAACTCATGTGTGATGCATCTGATTATGCAGTAAGAGCAGTGTTAGGACGAAGAGTTGATCGAATTCCCCATGTTGTTTAAAAAAAAAAACCATTTTGGATTTGAAATTTGTTTTCGCTTTATTTACTAGGGACTAGTAATAAACTGGTTGGAGGGTGTGTTGAGTGTTAGAAAATGTATATTTATAAAGGAGAAATTTGTCATTTTACACTTCAAGTCTTACTAACACCCTTATTTTTATGTATTTAAAATTCTTATGATTTAATTACGTGTATTTTATTTTAATTAAGTATTTTATATATTTTAGGGACATTATGGTCATTTTACAATGAACGAGAGATCAGAAAGCAAAACAGACATCACTTTTGAACTCAGGACGGTCGAAAACCTTAGGAGGAGTATAAAAGAAAAAATGACATTGTTCACATGTACAGTACTGTCTACGTTACTATTCACGACACTGTTTACATAGACGAATTAATGACGTGGCATTGACTGATGATGTGGTATTGATTGATGAGGTGTCACGATTCTGTTGGACTAAAATTCTTATGCACTGTTAAACTAATATAATAGGTATGCAAGGTTAAAAAGGTGTAACAAGCCCTTTTGGATTTTCCAATCAATCGAATTTATAGTAGTTGCTTTAAGTTTAAGCAAATCTCATCTTTGTTTGGAGTAGGAACCAACAATTACCAGTTTTATATTGCTAATTTAGATATATAAAAATTTATATGAAACTAAAGCAAATCTAATTTTTTAGATGCACAGGTTGCAGATTTATTTGATAACAATAATAATACATTCTCCAATATTCATTAGAGTCAGCAAACTCAACCACAAGTTTTTTTTTTAACTTGAAGTAAATCCAATTTTTTAGGGGGAAATGCTACATATTTATTTGATAACAATAATAATAAATTCACCAATATTCGTTAGAGTCAGCAGACATAACTATAAAAAAACTTGAAACCAAAGCAAATCCAATGTTTTTAAATAGTCTCAAAAGTTACCCAAATAAAACAAAATCCTCAAATTAAAAAACATGAATAGTACATCTACAATCCATTGATTAAAACAATTTTTTTCAAGGAGTCTTCATGTGGTCTGCCTACTTGCACTCCATTGATTATACAATGTGTCCTCCATGTATTCCACTCTTCTGAGGTTTCTATATTAGTTATTGCGCTACCTCAAAGTGATTCCACATCATTTACAGCATCAAATGCTTCCTCAAAAGGATCACATGGCATCTCGCTCCTAATGAAATTATGTAGTAAGCAACAAGTCATGATAAACCTATTCTACGTCTTGATAAGATAGAATAAAGACTTCTTAAAATTGCCCACTGATTTTCAAGAACACCAAAACACCTCTCAATAACATTCCTAGCAGCTGAATGCTTCATGTCAAAAAAACTCTTGTAAATTAGTTGGTTGATAGTTTCCCTTCCAATCATTAAGTTGATACCATTGCCCATGATAAGGAGCAAAAAATCCCAGATAATTAGCATATCCAACATCTACTGAATAATAGTAACTATATCATAAATAAATATTCAGATTTCAATTAATAAAAGTTTATACTTTAGAATTTGTTTATTTCTTGTATACGACTTACCATTTGGGGCATCTAAACCATTTGTTTTACATATTGCGTCACGCAAAACCCTACCATTAGCTGCTGATCCTTCCACCCAGTTAAAACATAAATGAATTGCATGTCTTGGGAGCATACTCCCAAAACATTAGTGTCAATCTCTCCCTTTCGATTTCGATATCTAAGTTTATCAGTTGTAGGCACCCTCACCCCGACGTATGTACAATCTAGTGCTCTTAAATAGTTCTATCATCAATGCAAGAAAAAATAATAGTAATTAGTGACCACCAAATTTTTGATATAATAAAAACATATAATCATAATAAATATGGATAGGAGAAGTACCTTAAATCATTTCCATCTCTCATCAGTGGAGTTTTCAGGAGTTGGATTAAGTTGCTTCAATAACTCTCTATGAAGCCATAGAATCGAATACAAAACATCGTGAAAAGTACTTGCTAACGGATTGTCTCGAACTCATAAATTTAAATATAATCACTGTATTTTTTACATGATGTGCTGTTATGTGTAAAAACATACCTATTTTTTTATCTACTAAAAACTGTCTTGAAGGTTTTAACCCCTCAACTGTTTCAAGCCTTGTGCATAAATATGCTAAAGCACGCTTATCCACTCTAAGTTGGGCTATGCAAGTTGCATCACTCATAAACTAATTGATGAACAATTTTCTTATTTACTAAAAGGTCAAGCACATACATTTCACGTCTTAAGGATTTTTTCTCATTTTTTTCTTCATAAACTTCAAGAAATAAAAATATACTTGCATGGTATATAAACAATAGATAAAAAGCCCAATCAATTTCTTCTTTCTCATATTATCTGTTTCAGCTAAGCCTAAATCGTCCATGACTGCACAAAGAATTATCCATGTCTTCAGGGGCGGACGCTCTGTAAGACTAAAGGGTGCCATGGCCCCCCCTGGGTTTTAAAATATTTTGAAATTTTTGAATAAAATATGAATAATTTATACACTGATCCCTGTGCAATTAAATTTGGCCCCCCCTTAAATTTATAAGTTTAAATTTAGCCCCCCTTAAATTTCCTCTTGAGATCCGCCCCTGCATGTCTTAATTTAAAAAAAAGGTCATACATATGTACTCAATAAGATTAATAAGGTTAAAAGTTGCAGGATATGCATAATAATTGCAAAAGTTTACTTGAACAGGGGAAAAACAATTAAAAAAGCACAGGAACTAAGTAAAAAATTAATTTACTATTAAAGGTGCCACAAATGAAATGCCCACTAATTTCTAAAAGTAAATATGAGAAGTCACTAAATTTTTACAATATCTCCAAGTATTTGTGATCCCTTTCAATGATTGTATACTAACTTGAACTTTGTAAGGTACCTGAAAAGAAAAGAAGTTAAAGTAAGTTGATGTCAACCAAATCCCACTACCAGCTTACCAATTCAATGGCAATCCACAGCTTTCAATTCCATTGCACTATAATTCAATTATAATCATTTCCATTTTTAGTTACAAGCCACTTAATATCTAGAAACATAAAAAAGAGAAAACAACCAAAAACATACAGGAAAATAATTCTTAGAAAAACCAATTATGCAGAATTTGGCATTCATTTCTCTCATCATTTCTATGAACCATTCCAACAAAAACAATTGAACTGAGTTAAATATATATTCACTATGCAGGAAGAAAAAAATCGACTACGATGTAGACTTTATTTTGATTTTAAGAATGAAATAAGTAAACTGCTAAATGCAAGTAAAAAAAAAAAAAGTAGCAATTTAATAAACTCTCCTAGTCCTATTAGCTTCTTCATGCGAGTTTCTTCTTTCTGGCTCTGCCTGGTGCCATTTCTTAATAATCTCAGCTGTAATTAATTAATCAAAACTAGTTCAATAAACAAACGAAGCAAAAATAACCAAGCCATAATTTTCTCAGCAACCAAACATAATCATAAAACCCACCAAACAAACGAATCAAGGCTAGTTCAATAAACTCGGCCATAATTAATTAATCAAGGAAAATAATCAAGTCTAGTTCAATAAATAAACAAAACAAAAATAAATTAGCCATAATTTTCTCAGCAACCAAACAGAATCATAAACTCAACAGATAAAAAAATTAACATATCAACAACTAAATAAATCTATAAAATCATAAAAATTTATCTTTGTTTTTATCTTGTTCTTTTTATTTTAAGATGAATCTGATAGGCCACTTGTCCATATCACATACCAGAGAAGGAAAACGGTTTCCAGGAGCAGTTAATAGGAGTTTGGGTTGTGTTTGTGGTTTGTAATAAACTGTTAAGCAGTTGTATTAGTACTTTAGGCAGTCCATTATTTGTCAGTTATGGGAGTGTAGGGTTGGTTTATATTTAAGAACAATGGGTTTTAATGGGGGTGAGATTTTGTGAAAATAATTCTGTGAATGTAGGAGTCTCTCGAATATCCTGGTTGTGTAGAAGTTTGGTTGTGTGTGAAAGAGTTTTTGTGTAGTGAAATCTGTGTAATTATTCTACACAGAAAAAAGTAGAGCAATTTGAGTCTATCAGAATCCATGGCAACAACTGATTTGAATCAATGGCAACGGCTGTGAAAATGGATGAAAATCGAAGAGGGGGTTGCTCGTTAGAAAGAAATTGCGAGATTAAGTAATTTTAGGTTTCATTTTTAAAATTTTAACAAATGGCAAAATTGAAAATTTTGAAATGTTATAGGGTTACAAATGACTATTTGGTTATTTTTAAGTTAGGGAATTAGAATTCCTACCTTTTAAAGAAGAATCTGAATTCCTTATTACAGCATATATTAAATTTATGTAGAAATTAATTTCTTATTAGTTTATTCCAACCAAACAAAAGAAATTATTAAAAATTTTAAATTCACCTCCTTTTCCCTCCTCCTCTCCAGTCAACCAAACATTGCCTTAATATTATGAATTCTATGTGTAAGTCTATGTAACTTGCTTTGTACAGTCACTTGAAAGTCAAAAGGAGTTGAAGGAATTCTATATTGAAAATTGATTTCATGACCGAACAAGAGCTTGAGATTAAATTGGTGAAAAAGTTTTATAATAAAATAATTTTGTTTATATATGGTTTATTGGGGAAAAAATAATACATAGGGTTACTTATGGAATTAAAGTAGGCGGTGTTAGAAGTAGAGTGATTTATACATACTTTTACTGGGGTTCTTTTAGAAGAGGGGTGTTATGGAGGAGTTTGGACGGGTGCTAATAGTTTCACTACTTCCAATATTTGTTAGAAGGGATCTGGAGAAGGCCTAAATCTGCATGCAGCTAGCTGTAAAAAGCACCATCCTTTTCTTGCATCTCAAATTTCTTTATAGAAAAAAAAAAAAAAAACAAACAAAGTTTAGTGCCCTCCTAAACTTACACATTAAGAAAAGCCCATTTATATAAATAATTAATTATAGACTTATCAAGGACGGTAGAGAAACCTATCCGTAGCGTTGGATTCGACTGTGCAAATTCAATCAAAAAAAAAAAAAGAAAGAAAGAGAAAACAAGTGTCCTTTTTGAAAAGTCAAGACAAAGCTACCACTTTTGATAAAAATAAAATAAAGGTTAGGCCTTAAACACAATCCCATAAAGAATGAAAGATGTTGCTGCAAAGTTTGAAAAAGTGATCAAAACACTAAGAGCTGCGTGGGTTCTTCTTCTATGTGCCAACCGTGACACTAATTTCTTTACAAGGACAATATTGAATCACATAGTTCTTCCAACTTGTATTAGATCTATAAAGTTGAGAATCTTGAGATGGCATTATTAGTCAAAGTGAATTTTTCAGTGCCCACTTATGACTTACTATTGAGCCAAAGTTTGGTCAATTTAGGGAATTGAGTTGTGCGAGTTTATAACACTTTTTTTTTTCTTCTTACTTTTAGCATCGTTATTTTTGGACTAAAAACCACTTGAAATGGCCTTTTCATAAACCTAACTCCACCATTTTTGGTCTTTCCCGAAGCAAGTGTGTGAACTAAAATGACAAACCACGACATTTTAAAAACAAAAACAGACAAAAAAAGATTTTATGTTTGAAGCTTTTAAGAGTTTTTAAATAATTGACTACATACGATTGTTAATAATAATGAATAGATTATTTATTTTTTAATCAATACTTCAAGTTTGTTCACATTTAATCCGAGGTACATAAAAATTAAAGTTGAAAAATTAAATCCTAATAATAGTATAAAATAATCTCTTCAACCTGTGTTTATATATAATGGAAATTGACATAATTTGTAAAAAATTAATTTTTTTTTTCTGATTATTTGATTGACAACTTTTAGGTAGTTTTCCTTTGGCATATTACTTTTCGATATGAGTCAAAGTGTTACACGACAAAAATCAAAACCAAAATATTTTTTTTAACAAAAATTCGTAAATCGAATTCTCCACTAATTTTCATTACTAATTCCATAATGTTATACAATATATGATATTGCATATATAATTATTATAAAAATAATATAGTTTAGACTTATTAGTATTTAAAATTTTATATTATTAATTATATAAAAATAAAATAATTCAAATGCATTAATTCAATAAATAATTATAAATAAATTAAATAACTTTAGTTAACAAAAAAATGGTTTTAAAAAGAATTGAATGCATGTTCCTGCGTAAGTTCGCGGGGTGTGGTGTGGACTGTGGAGGGTGTCATTTATTTTGCTAAATACAAGTCACAAGTTCTCTTTAACCAATGTGGGGCCCACTAATAATGCTGTTTAATGCGTCATGCCAAACACGGTCTTAATACATTCCGCTGATAAGAAAGCTTCAAAGCCTCGTTGAGGCTTGAAAAGTGGGCCCACAATTGGGCAGAATTGACGGGTTTTCAATGCTCAACAGCTTTTGATCTCCAACAGCTCGGTCAATGCAACGCACGTGCGCGCCTTTTATAAAATATATATTTTTTAAATATTTTTTTTCTACAATTTTTTTTTTCTTTTAAATTCTAGTTTGTAATTCCAAACACCGCAGGGATTGTATCATATGAATTATGATGACTAAATTTTAAATTCGTTGGTAACTCCTTTTTAGAGGGAATTTTATGTCAATTTTTTATGAAATCTAAAAACAGTTGGATAATTTAAAGATATTTGAAATTTTGATAAAGGATCCAGAATCCTTAGCATACTATAACCCACAGCTTGACACTATTAGTTGGTTAAAAATTAGAGTAATGATAAACATTTTAATTTTTTTATTCTAAATAACTATCCTAAATAATGTGGTATTCATTAATTGGTTAATAATTTTTTATAAAATTTAAGTGAAGTAATTATATTATCTTATCAACTAATTGATGAATATTGTATTATTTGGGATAATTACTTGGGATAAAAAATTTGGGATGTATAGCGGTACTCTAAAAAATAATTAAAAAATTGATATATAATATGTGAGAAATAATACCTTTAATGTACCATAATCACAATTGTTGATAAAACCAGCTAATATATTTTTCTACATCAATATAACATTATGGGAAAGTGGAAATTATTTCAAAGAACTTCATGGGAAAATTATGAAGATTTTATTTCAATTTCAAAGTGCGTGACAGTCTAAAATGAATGGTTCCTAATAATTAAGTGGAGAAGTAGACAACTCAATTTT
The DNA here is from genome assembly GCF_000493195.1 of Citrus x clementina. Classification (NCBI taxonomy): domain Eukaryota; kingdom Viridiplantae; phylum Streptophyta; class Magnoliopsida; order Sapindales; family Rutaceae; genus Citrus; species Citrus x clementina. The sequence continues at coordinate 11,642,113 of NW_006262139.1, read as the reverse complement.
GCATGTACTATAACAAAATCTCTTTATAGTAATAATATTGGGACTAAAACTAATTTTAATACTATAAAGAGGTTATTATTTAATAGAGGTGTAACTATAAAGTTATTATTTTAACTTAATTATTCTTAGTGCAAGTGATATAGAGGTATATGCATTACATTAATAATTAATTAATGGAGCATGTTAAATCCAACACATAGATATTGATAAAAGAGACAGACATAGTTTTAAAAAAAAATTAATATATGTGTTTATGCAATGTTAGAAGTATTTCTTAATAATTTTTCTCTTAACATAAGTTCTATAAATACTGTAGATTGTATAGCACAAGCCATGTAATCATCAGCCAATGCAAGTGATACATTTTGATCTTCCTCTAGGAAATAAACGATGCCACCCAAAGTTAATAAACAACTCAATGACCAAAATATTTGAGTCTGAGTTGTGCAAAATGAAAAAAAAAAAATCAAGTATTATTTTGTAAAATAATAAAAATTATACTATATAGAAAACAGTGATAAATAAGATTTAAAAAATATAATTTATTACAAAATAGTTTTATTGTTATTCATAACTCACCTAAACTATGATAAAAATGTATTATAATTATATGAAAATTATTCCCATTCGGAGAGATTTTACTCTGTATACATGCCACATGAGATTCTCTCCTCATTACATTGAATTCTCATTTCGTCAGTCTATGTCAGATTCTGATTACGTTTGTTTGTTTGTTTGTTTTTTTTTTTTCCAATGAGAGATTCTATTTACTTAACCTGCCCTTAACGATAGAGAACTTTTGTCCTGCAACCCCTTCAATTTTGAAATATTGTACTAGTCATCATTATATTGTAATTTTTTTATTTTTAGTCAGGACATTAGAAGTGTACCATAATTTAAAATTCATGGATTTTTTTGGTCCGCTGGGTAGCTGTGCTCTCCATCCCCTATATTTGAAGAGAATAAGCATGCTTAGGATTATGATATTATAGCTTCTAAACTACAACTATCAATAGAATTAAATTACTAACAATCAATTATAAGTAGGTTGGTTATTAGTAAAAATTATTAGGGGCTAAACCAAGAAAAATAAGAAAGATATTTACCAAAAATTTTACTTGTTGTGCCATTAAAATTACGTAAAATTATAGACATATTAATCTAGTTTAGCCGCTTTGAATTAGTAGACTAAAAGATTATATTATTGAAATGAGTTAAATAAGTTGTTGGTTTTGTTATGAAATGAAATAGTTGTCTAATTTGGTTAACCAAAATAATTGAAAATATTATATTTCTATAAACAAAATTATCAACATCCAAGTACTATAGATTGGATTTTATTAAGTTTCTGACCATCAGATGGTGTCTAAGTTGTGAGGTACAGTACTCTAAGGGTATCACAATTGGATCGTAAAGTCAATATATGTTTCAAATTGAATATTGTGCGTTATCAATTAAAAAGATGAATACACAATAAAAATTTATTCATAATTATAATACTAAAAATAGCTTGTGAAAATCTGTAGATGAAACAATTTCAAACTTTTCTAGTAATATTATATTTAATGTTCCTTAAAAACCATTTAATCTTTGCTTAATTAAAAAAAATTATAGCATACAACAAAATTATTCCAAATTAAAACATGACTACAGACTTTTACCTAATACAAACAAAAAGAATAAAGGTTTCTCAAGTTTTAATCTTTCATCTTTTTGAGCAGTAAAAAGTAAAGTAATGATGAATTTTCAAATTTCTTATCACAAATTTTATCTTAAATGATGTGTTATTTATTGAGTTATTGATAATTCTTTATAAATTTAAGTGAATCAATTTGATTATCACATCTATTAATTGATGAGTTTTACATTATTTAGTATAATTTTTAAAATAAAAAATTTGATATGTATAAAAAAATTTCATTTCGTCAATTATTCAACAAAACAATAACAGAAATGCTTCTACTTTTATCTTCTCTTTTTTGCTTTTTGTCGGGTTTTGCTTTTATATTCGAGTGGCTGATAAGATATTCCATAGCAGATAATTTGGGATGCTACAATCATTTGAATTGTATCATTCAAGTTCAACAACAAAATAATATGTCAACAAATTGGAGTCTACGTGTAAAAGTGGGCAAATATTTACGACAGGGAGAATATCAGGTCTATAACAGTAAATATGAGAAAATACAAGGGCTTAATAGGGAAAATAATACTGACAACAGTAGAAAGAAGTGCTTCCACCACCTATACAAGCGCGTGTAACAACTTGAAAATGACAAGCTTCGTCTCCGTTTGAAAAGTAACTAATACAAGCATGTCCTTGAGGTTCGTTAAAGAAGACTCGATCAAATACCGAGATAATCGATATTTTACTTTTTTTTTCAATTTTATTTAAATATTACCCTTTGATTTTAATAACAAATTATTAATAAGGATGTTTCTGTCCTTTTAGTATAAATATGTCAATTTACCAATTAAATGTGGTCAATTATATAAATTAATAAAATGGAGGGTTTGTAATGATTTTTTAATAAATGAAAATATATATAAATTTCGTGTCTTTGTTATCTGATTTTGATATGACTTTGTTCATATTCTTGACTGCGTTATTGGAATTAATATTAAGATCTTGAGGTGTTTGATTCTCAAGAAAATAAGGATTTAAGCTCAATAACTATGATAAAAAGGAGATTAATCTTGATTAAAAAAATAACAATTTAAAATTTAATGTAAATAATTCACCCCTAAATACAAAAAATAGATTTAGCGAGTAATTTAATAGGATTAAATAGTTTCGGAAAGATATTTTCGTTTATTTAGAGACTTATGCAGCTCCTTTTAAGTACAGATATTCAAACTACATCATAATAAAACTATCTAAAGAAGTTTTAATAAATTTATGATTATAAATATTTAGTAAATATATAAAAGAAAAACCTCAATAACTTATCTCAAATACATCGTTACCATCCAAATTCTGTTAATACAAGAAAAAAAGGTCTATAAATATTAAAATAATATCATCAATTTTATTCAACATTTTATCATCTTTAAGATTTTCTTTCCTAATAAGACAAAGAGCTTACATAAAAAAAAAAAAGACCCGTTTTCGTTGAAGTACAATTTAATTTTTAGGACGAATTATAATGTAATCGATATACTGAAAAATTATGTACTAAAAAAATTATAAATCATACAAGTCACACAATACACAGTTTTTTTTAACACTACTTCAGTGAGCGTGTGGCGTACTCGCTCCTCGTCGCGCGTGAACAACAACAGTATTCAGGTGAGAACATGAAGGTAATAATCAATGGGGAATGTGATGTATGTGTGTTATGGTCTGAGATTAATTAAAGATAGAAAGAATCGTCTCAAAAACGACAAACAAACAGCGCACAACGCAACAAAAGCGAATGAGAGAGAGAGAGAGAGAGAGAGATCAGATCAGGGCGTGATGTGAAATCGCAGCAGCTCAAACGCTCAAAAAGCTAAAGTGGTGGGATCCATTCCACACTTCCCACTACCAAAACTTATCCTCTGATTCATCATGGAGCCCCGAATTTCTGACTCCTCTCTGCCCTCTGATCAACTTTTGATCAACTCCGAGGTCCCAGCTTCGCCATCACAACTTTTTGTGGGCCCTCCTCTCCAGTAGTCACAGTCTCACTCCCCAACAAAAAAGTTGGTTTTAATACATAACACACACTCTATTAACTCTTTACTTAACGAAAACTCCATTAATTTATATGAAATGTACTCACTTTCATCTCTGCAAATCATCGACGTTGTAAAAGAATATTACGTATTATTATTAATAACATAGTTTGATCAGTGGCCAGTGGCTGGCTGGCTGGCTGGGTAGCGGCTACTTTATCTCTGTACAAAGAGTTGCTCCGTTTCTTTTTGCTTCTTTTTTTTTGGGGGAGGGGAGGGGGTGGTTTGGTTCTTTTTTTCAGTTTCAATTTTCTTTTTGGTTTCAATATTATCACTTCACAGAAGAAATGGAGAGAAGAAGAAGGCTTCTTCTGCCGTTTTCAGTAGCATCTGTTCTTATTCTTCTTCTCTTGGACTCCTCCTCTGCTCAGATGCCAGGTGGGTGTCTCCATATCTCTCTCTGTATTAAATGCTTACTTGTTCATATTCATGTTCGTGTTCAGTGTTCTCAAGTTTTTCAGTTGCTTTAAAAAAAAAAAAAATTCTTTTATGCTGTTATCATAAAGTCCTTTCCTTTTTTTCTTATTATGTGGGAAATTTGCCTCCTTTTGTTTTGGAAGGGATGACTGATTTTGTTTGTGTTTAATGATGCTGGCACCATGACCAGGACTAATCTTGTTGGTCCATTTTGTTTAATCTTTTTTTGACAAGAAACATGGAGGGTTTTTATAAGTTTTATTTGGTTTTGACTTTATCTTGCTCCAGCCATTCACTGCTATGTGCAATTAACATTGGAAAACGAATGAAAGAAGCCAAAACAAACCCAGAAGTATGATCCTCTTAAATTATTAAAGTTTGCTGCCGCTGCATGACTTGATTTAACCTTCTCTTAGACAAAGCTTATTTAAATTTTATCAGAAGCACGACCCTTTAAATTTTTGCTTAATCGTATTGTTACTCACATATGTTATTTTAGTTCATAATTACATGGTTTTAGGCTTTTTAATGATTCAGTAGAATGGCAAGCATTGCTGATGGAATTTTAATTCCAATCCCATTCCTTTCCAATTGTCTCTTGCTCGTGAAGATGTGATTTCATTAGGCTTAAGATGAAGGCAGGGCAAAATCTTGCAGCCACAAAATGCGTTTTGGAATTCGTATTTTCCTTCAAATTTAACTGATGTTAGGTGATCCTTATGACCCATCTAAGTTCTTTCCATGGAGCTTGATTGATGTTTCTTGGAGAGGCATTAAAACATGAAAGGTCAAGAAAATAATTCATATTTTCGAAAGTGGCTGAAATCTTTTAACTAATTTGTTTCAATCATTGACTAATAATTGAAGATGATCCCTTTCATATATTTACCAGGGTTAATGTATTTTAACTATTATATCCTTTTTTTTTTTGCCTACATTGATCATGGAGATGTAATCCGCTCTTTCTAACGTCAAATTAATAATAAGGAAGGTGTTCCGTAGGTTGTGTTGTTGTAGGAACGAGGTTTCTAAGGATGTAAATGGTCTCATTTGATTCTCACTTCTCGTAAACCATGATTCAATATTACACTGGTGTGGTCTCTTTTAGTTCTCACTTCTCGTAAAGTATTATTCAATTTTACACTGGTGGTGTGTGTAATTCAGGAATGTGGTTGGCAAAGTCTGCTTTTTTAATAGAATTTCATTGTGTTTAAAACTTAAAATTTGAAATGTATCCAGTTATTCTATACTAGTAGTGCTAACACATTGCATATGTGATGCAGGTTTTGTGAGTTTGAACTGTGGGGCTAACGAAAATTTCACTGATGAAATTGGACTTCAGTGGATTGCTGATGATCATCTTATTTATGGAGAAATAAGTAATATATCTGTTGCAAATGAGACTAGGAAGCAATATATGACACTCAGACATTTTCCTGCTGATTCTAGGAAGTACTGTTACAAGCTGGATGTCATAACAAGGACAAGGTATCTCATACGAGCAACATTCTTGTACGGTAATTTTGACAACAATAATGTTTATCCTAAATTTGACATTTCCCTTGGACCTACTCATTGGTCTACTATTGTCATTTCGGATGCTGCTACTATAGAGGTGCGAGAACTAATATTTTTGGCTTCAAGTCCTAAAATTGACGTGTGTTTATCAAATGCTACAACTGGGCAGCCATTCATTTCTACCCTTGAGCTCCGGCAATTCAATGGTTCAGTTTACCTCACACCATTTGAAGATCGCTATTACCTCAGTGTATCTGCAAGAATTAATTTTGGTGCAGATAGTGAAGCTCCAGTTAGGTATGCTAATTGGATCTGGTTAAGAATAATACACTGTCTGAATTCTGATCCTTTGAGCGTGCTTTTATCTGAATGCTTGATTAAATTATGGGCCATTAGATGTAGAAATCAACTAATAGAAAGAAAAAATAATGTTATTTAAGCTGCCCTTTATCCAACAACAACTTTCATGATTTAAAAAGTTTAACTAAGAAGGCTGTCATATTTTGTAAACTCCTGTCATAGCAAGCAAATTTTGTCCATGAAAAGGGAGAACATACAAAGTTATGTTTTGTGTAATTGCAGGTATCCTGATGACCCATTTGATAGAATATGGGAATCTGACTCTTTGAAGAAAGCAAATTATCTTGTTGATGTTGCTGCTGGCACAGAGAAAGTGTCAACCAAATTGCCAATTGACCTTAGAAGTGACGAATTGCCACCTCAAAAGGTGATGCAGACTGCTGTAGTTGGTACAAATGGATCATTAACTTACAGGTTAAATTTGGATGGTTTTCCCGGTTTTGGTTGGGCTGTCACCTATTTTGCAGAAATTGAAGATCTGGATCCAGATGAGTCGAGAAAATTTAGGCTAGTGCTCCCTGGTCAGCCTGATGTAAGCAAAGCTATTGTGAATATCCAAGAAAATGCTCAAGGAAAATATCGAGTCTATGAGCCGGGATATACAAACCTATCCCTACCCTTTGTATTATCGTTTAAATTTGGGAAAACTTATGATTCTTCCAGGGGTCCACTCTTGAATGCTATGGAGATAAACAAGTATCTGGAGCGTAATGATGGCTCCATAGATGGTAAGTGTAGTTTGTCTCCTTCGAGTGACAGTAGGTTGTTGGAATGTTCGCCTTATTCTGAAGTCGCGGTGTTTATAATTGTGTTTTTAGCTACAAGTGTTACTATTTTTTAATTAAAAAAAAAAAAAGAAAAGAAGAAGAAGAAGAAAATGCTATTGGAAGGCAAACACTTTCCCATGAATACTTTTCTTTTCCCCACATTCTTTTAATCTTGCCGTGAACTGTAATTTAATGGCGAACCTTAGAAGCTCCAATCACACTACCTCTCACCATAGGTTTGTTTGAGTTGTAGGAGTAGCTATTGTGAGTGTAATTTCACTTTACTCATCAGCTGATTGGGCTCAAGAAGGTGGCGACCCATGCCTGCCAGTTCCATGGTCGTGGTTGCAGTGTAACTCAGATCCACAACCAAGTATAACTGTGATGTAAATATTTCTTCCTTCTGATGTTTCATGTTATGCGTTTAACAGGCTTATGGTGTTATACTCTACTACCATATCTGAAAGAAATATTAAAATGTCACAATTTCTTTTGCGTTGCTCAGCCACTTATCTAGCAAGAATTTGACTGGGAATATCCCTTCAGACTTGACAAAATTGAGCAGCTTAGTTGAATTGTAAGTTTCAAAATTCAGATAAATTACATATTTGAATATTGTTTTATAAAAATTGGAGCCCCTTATGTTATCATAATTCATTGTCTAATGGTTCACAGGTGGTTTGATGGGAATTCACTGACTGGTCCGATACCTGATTTTAGTGGTTGCCCAGATTTGAGGATAATGTACAATCCTGATGACTTATTCTCTTAATAATGAAACTTATCAAATTATTAGCTAATTATTAACTAAGATCTTCCCTGATACAGTCATCTCGAAGACAATCAGTTGACGGGTCCGCTGCCTTCCTCTTTGATGAACCTACCAAATTTGAGGGAATTGTAAGTTATCAGAACTTGGATATTAGCCATTTACTATTTTAAGGACATTCTGCTGGAAGTTTTAATATCTTTTATTTTTTTATTAGAAGGTGATGGCACAATAATTTTCTTAAAATGATTTTTACCATTTGATCTTTTTCATTCCTTGCTTTTATTTATAAATAAAAGGATGTTTTCCATGTTGCATCCAAGGAAACAATTGCATGTACTTGATGCATTTGCTGGTTGCAGGTATGTGCAAAATAATATGTTATCGGGAACAGTCCCATCCAGTCTTCTCAGCAAAAACGTGGTTTTGAAGTGAGTATGGGTTTCAAATTGAGAAGCTAAAATTGATAAGATGATTGTTAAAATTTAGTATGAAATTGTTGGCATGCTTATTTTCCGCTTGGCAAACAATTATGAACACACCCAAGACGGATTGAACGCCAGTCCATCGTCAGCAACTCAGCATATCTGTAAACCTTAATCAAGGGAAACTACTAAATTGTTTTACTTTAGTTTTACTTTTATGCCTTTCGGTTTTTATGAATACTGTCTCAGCTCCTGTTGGAAACGCAATCGGAAGTTTTTGAATCGTTTAAAAAAGGTTATACATTCATTATCGATATTGCTAATGTTACGTGGTTTCAGCTACTGAAATATATGGATGGCGACAAGCCAACAAAAATAATTATGGAGGCTGTGATGAACTCACTGTTATCTTGAAATAGCTCAGTTTAATAGATATACTTTATTTTTCACATTTCGGCACATTTCAATAATTGGTTGCCATCTGTTTAAGTGCTTAACACCTACTGCGCTTTAGATTTGGTGTGATCCATCGTATTTACAATTATTCACCTTTTGGCCTGTCCAATACTGTCTTTTTTGAACTCTCTCATCATCCCTCAGTTTTTACAATGAAAATTCAGTGCTTCTAAGTCTGTTGCTTTTGCTTTTTGTTCCTCAACAGCTACGCTGGAAACATTAATCTTCATGAAGGGGGAAGAGGAGCTAAGCACCTTAATATTATTATTGGTTCATCAGTTGGAGCTGCTGTTCTGCTATTGGCTACTGTTGTATCTTGCCTATTCATGCACAAAGGGAAGAAAAACAATTATGATAAAGGTATCATTTGGATCAAGTTGGAAGTTCATGTCTGATCCATTGGATATCTCAGCTGGCTTAACATGTTTAATATTTTCTAATTTTCTTAGAACAACATCGGCATTCTCTGCCAGTACAAAGGCCAGTTTCTTCCTTGAATGATGCTCCAGCAGAGGCTGCACATTGCTTCACATTATCTGATATTGAAGATGCTACAAAAATGCTTGAGAAGAAAATTGGCTCTGGGGGATTTGGAGTCGTTTATTATGGGAAACTCAAAGATGGAAAGGAAATTGCAGTCAAAGTTCTGACCAGCAATTCCTATCAGGGAAAGCGAGAATTTACTAATGAGGTAACTTTTCACATTATTAACCCATCCTTTAGTCTGAATTTTGCTATTCATATTGATGCTCAGCTTTTTCTTTCTAATTAACGGCAATGATTATTGTAGTTGATTACCTGCATTTTTCTAATAAACTAAGACTAGAAGTTTGTCATGTTGTTAAAACATGACAAATTTAAATATGCTGCAAATTAATTGAAGGAAATAAATTGCCCTGATATAATTGCTACTGGTGGAAATATTTTTAACAAATTAGAAACATGACAAATTTGAAACTGAAAGAATAGTTGTATTAGATGATTTAATACCAAGCTAGTGATTAGAATCTGAAATCTTGTGAATTGACCAATCGTTCTATTGGATGTAGGTGACTCTTCTTTCAAGGATACATCACAGGAACTTAGTGCAGTTTCTTGGATATTGTCAAGAAGAAGGGAGAAGCGTGCTTGTTTATGAGTTCATGCATAACGGAACACTGAAGGAACATCTCTATGGTGAGTTCATGTATTTGCATTAAGATGATACAAGTTTTAAGAATTAACCGTGAATTAATTTTGGTAGGCACATTGACACATGAGCAAAGAATTAACTGGATCAAACGCCTTGAAATTGCTGAAGATGCTGCGAAAGGTTTGTGAAGGAAAAAAAAAAAGCTTTTATTTCTTTCTTATTTTTTACCCTGTTTAAACGTATGTATATACATCATTCTAACTACTAACAGTCAACTATTAATCACTCTAACCATTATCTACTGATACTCAAACTACTAATTACATCTATTTAACGGTTGTTTTTCTACAATTTCCAACAATTTGTTGTGGGCCAAGCAATGAAATTCTTCTCTACTGAGAAATCTCTCACTTGTTACAGAATAATTGTATTGAATATTGTCTTTTTGTGCCGATTCAGGAATTGAGTACCTTCACATGGGCTGTGTTCCAGCCATTATCCATAGAGATTTAAAAAGCAGCAATATTCTTCTTGACAAACACATGAGAGCAAAGGTTTCGGATTTTGGTCTATCAAAATTTGCAGTGGATGGAGCCTCTCATGTGTCAAGCATAGTACGGGGCACTGTAGGATATCTAGATCCTGAGTAAGGCCCTTTTCCACTTACACTCTGCTTGAGATCCTGTTAAATGTCAATAATTATTGAGATTTCCACATATCTACTACTTGTGCTTTGTTATATAGTTAATGTAAGTACATTTCGTTTGGGGGTTATTAGCATTTTGACAAGATTCATACGTATGACCAGAGAAACAAACAAGTATTTGTGGATTGCTAGTGAATGTTTGGTTGGTTCTGAGGCCTCTGATTAAATGGAAACTTAAAAACATTTTAGCCCCAGCAATTTCTGTTTGTGGCCATTATCACACCCTGTCTGATTGATAATGATTCTTGAAAAACAAGGAGAGCCTTGGGTTCTGAATTGGTTGACGGTCATATACTGTACATATAACATGATTGGTCCCTTTATATTAATAATGTTTTCTTCTCATGATATGCAGGTACTACATCTCCCAGCAGTTAACGGACAAGAGTGACGTTTATAGTTTTGGTGTCATTCTTCTTGAGTTGATATCTGGTCAGGAAGCTATATCCAACGAAAAGTTTGGTGCCAATTGCCGTAACATAGTCCAATGGGTAAAGTCTAGTTAGTTGATTTTGAGAAGCCTTATTATAGAAATTTCATGACTACAAAGTTTTATCTCCTTGAAGTTTGAAGCTGAATAATTAGCTCTGGAAAAGCATATGAATGTTATTTTTGCTGATAGTCGTGTGGAAAGAGTATTGGGAAAAAGACCTTTTTGCTAGTCCTCTGATGTTGCTGTTGATAGTTCTCAACTCTTTTGCCTTTTGCTAAAAACTTTGTTGTTTTTCTTGTACAAGCTTTGCTATCGCACGTTAATTGTCTTCAATCATTGTATCGCAGGCAAAGCTACACATCGAGACTGGTGACATTCAAGGAATCATTGATCCATCTCTACTAGATGAATACGACATCCAGTCAATGTGGAAGATAGCGGAAAAAGCTTTGATGTGTGTTCTGCCTCACGGACATATGAGACCATCAATATCAGAAGTTCTCAAGGACATCCAAGATGCTATCGTGATTGAAAGGGAAGCTGCAGCAGCCAGAGATGGTAACTCAGATGATATGTCTAGGAATTCCCTTCATTCTTCTCTCAACATGGGTTCCTTTGGTGGTACTGAGAACTTCCTGTCATTAGACGAGTCCATTGTTCGACCAAGTGCTCGATAGTTCTAGTTCTTGTACAAGCAAAAAATTCCCTTTTCTTTTCCCATTCTCTGGTCTTATTCTTTGTTGTAGCTAGAATTACATAGCTAAAATCTATCTAAGTTGCCTCATGTAAGTTTAGATCCACCATGTCTGCATGTCATGAACTTGTAAATTTATTGGGCTTGCTAATTATTTGGTCATTTTTCGGTATCAATCCTTTGTATGTGTTAGCTTAGGTAGAACTTAATTCTAAAAGCGCGTTAAAATAGTTTGTAGAAAACTGCTTTTGTTCATAAGTGAACTTGCTTCACTGAAGTACTCAATTTCCTGTTATTCGTAACAATTTTTTCATTGTAATTTTTTATCACACGTTGAAAATATATCATCAACAATGAAAATTTTGTGGCGGCTGCACCACCGTATGACTGATGCACGCTAGCAAGATCCCAAAGAACACACCCAAAAACACTTGTTACGTGACCATTAACAACAGCTCTCAAAGCTCATTCGTTCCTGTAGTTTTAGCAAGAGGTTGACGGTGCATTTAGGGGTGACAAAACGAATAAATGAATCGAATTTGAATCGAATCATAAATAAATTGGGTTAAAATTTTGTGAATTCGGATTCGATTCGTTTATTAAACGAATATTCAGTTCGATTCGTTTAATATAATTGACAAACGAATCGAATCGAATCTGGATTCGTTTACAATTTGTTTAGAAAAATATAATTAATAAACAAAATTTAGCAAAATAAAATATAAAAAAAATCACAAGTTTAACATCCCACAACAAAATACAAATAACTCAAACCATATTATGCAGTCATCTAAATACTAAATTACAAATCCCTAATAATACAAATAACAATAATTCAAATTCAAATTATAAAGTAAGGTAATATCTTTAATTCTCTTCATTTGTCTTTTCCACCTTGAAAACAAAAATTCTACACCAAAAAGTAAATAAAATATTATTAACAATTTAACATATTGCAATATTGATAATAATCATTGTAAAATTTTAAAATATCAAATATATAGTAAATTTGTAATATTTTTAAGGAAATAATAATTAAACAAGATAAAACTTTACTTATCACACTCACACAAATCCAAGGATTTGGAGCAGTGGCAAAACGTAGTACTTAATGGATGCAAAAATTTAAAAAAAAAAAAAAGATTTGGAGATGGAAATTAAGGGAAAGAGATGGCAAAATGTAGCAGTGGCGGCTGAATTGTTAGGAGATGAGGGAAAAGTGCGTGTAAAGTGTAAAATTAGGGTTGGTCTTTTGGCTTTATGTGTTATGTTTAAAATTACAATATTAATCTTCATATTTTAAAAAGTTTTTAAATAAATTTAAGGATAAAAAAGTAATTTAATTAAACGAATAATAAATAAATTTTAAATGAATTGACACGTATTCGATTCGTTTATTATCTGTTTATTAAACGAATCCTAAATGAATAAATGAATCAAAATCTTCAAATCCGCATTCGATTCGCTTAATTAGCGAATCAAATCGAATTTACTCATTTATTAAACGAATTAATTTTTTTAAACTCAAATTCATTTAATTCGCATCGAATCGAATAAATTAATCCCGACCTATATTGCCACCTCTAGCAATGAAGAGGGTAAGCCATCGTGATTAAATGACCTCGGTTCTTTATTTATTTTTTCCTCTCAATCAACGTCTGCCGTTTGATTTGGGCCTGTCATTGTGGCTCCCACTGACTATGTTTTGTCAAGATGAAAATAGGTCAAGTGTCAGGCATAATCAACATGTGATGGTTGACCAGACTGCAGAGTTGTGTCATTTCAGGACATCAACCATGTGGAGTTTACAAGCGAAGTTGGGCGCTTTACTACCATTTCTTATCGATATGTTTTATGAAGTTCATATGTAGGTGTTTTTTTCCCTTTGTTTTCTTCTTCTTCCTTCCCCCTTCCCCACCGTTATGAATATTATAATTAAAATATTGGGATATTATCATTTTTCTACTAAAGGTATTCTGACACATCATGTCAGTACCACGGTTTGGTAAAACTATCAATTTACCACCAAATATTTAAACTGTTAGTATTTTCCCACAATTCCGTTAAAACTCAGTTAATATGTAACGGAAAATTTCTAAAAGGTCAATTTTACCCCTGAAGCATAAAAGACCATGTAATTAACTTTTTATGAATTTTGTAATTAAATCATCATTTATTGTTCTTCCTTCTTAAAAGACAAAAATTACCCTTTATGAATTTTGTAAAATTGACCTTGTGGTATTAGGTAATTCATAAATTGATTTAATTTATTTAATTTTTAAATGGCAAATTTATTTATTTAATTTTTTGTGTAAAATTATTATCATCATATCAAAGATTAAATTGCTTCTTTTGCACATTCTTTTTTTTTTTTTTGCCCTTTCATAAATTGAGTTTTAGTAGTAGAATAAATTGTCTATAGCTCGTCAATTTAATAAATAAATTTGTCCTTTAAAAATTAAATAAATTAAATCAATTTATGAAGTACCTAGCACCACATGGTCAATTTTACAAAATTTATAAATGGTAATTTTTGTCCTTTAAGAAGGAAGAACAACAAATGATGATTTAATTAAAAAATTCATAAAAAGTTAATTACATAGTCTTTTACGCTCCAAGGGTAAAATTGATCTTTTATGAATTTTCTGTTACATATTAACTGAGTTTTAACGGAATGGTGGGAAAATGCTAACAGTTTAAACGTTTGATGGTAAATTGATAGTTTTACCAAACCATGGTACTGACATGATATGTCAGAATACCTTTGGTGGGAAAATGATAATATCCCTAAAATATTTAATAGGCAATCTAAAAATATAACACAAATTACAGCCGTACATATAAAGTAATAAATGATAAAAAAATACGATTATAATTTTTATTGTGTGGTTATGAAAGTGTACTTTCGGTTCCAGTATAACTAAACTCATTTAGTAATATTTATAATGGAAAATGTATTGAAATTATTTTACATCAAGCATTTATTATACTCAGATTATTAAAGTAGATTTTCCTGTCTAATTAAATTAGGAGAAAAAATAATGGGACTCAAAACCATATTTCTCATAAAGTTTTTAGAACATGGACGTTGCCAACACGCCATTTGCCCTATTTGCCCATTGGCATATATAATTGGTCTGCCGTATAACATTTTGAGAATTTAAGTTTTTTCTTTTTGGAAAATATAATTCTTGAAATCGTTTTAGAAAACTACAATTCAGTGTAGACGAAACAAGGAGATGAAACATTTTGTATTTGCAATTGAGAAATTAGAAATTGCACATGGTGATAAGACCTAAGACTCAATTCGACAGACGCCTCTGTGAATCGGAAATAAGTGCTGATTATTTTTTGGTCACATTTTCATAATTTTCTATGTTTATAATAATAATTTTATTTAATAACCACTAATCCTATCTTTTTGGTATATCAACATCAAAGTCAAGTCAAAACTGAATTTAAGTCGAAAATTAAGATCCCCTAACATCTTAGGTTTTGAGATCTAAATTCTAAACCTTAGACAACCAATATAGAGAACCTAAACCAATAGAAAAAAGGAAAAAGAAAAAGATGCTAAGCTTGAAATTAAGATTAGTATCAAATATTAGAATCTGGAGACCTGATGGAGAAGCCACATGACACAAGATTTGGGGGATCAAATATTAAGATAAGTTTATTACCAACAAAAAAAAAACTTTGCGTAATATCTATTGTAGCAAGAATGTGAAAAAAAAAAGTGTGCGGTGACTATAAGGTGAAGTAAGAAAGAATAACCAGAACTATGAATAAATCAAGAAACGATAACCAAAACTATAAACTAAGAACCAGAATCAGAACTAGGAACGAAAAACTAGAACTAAGAATTAAGAACTAGGAACCAGAACTAAAAACTAAGAGCTAGAAACCAAAACTAAAAATTGAGAACTACAAAGAAGAACTACGAACCAGAATCCATGAACCACAAGTCTATGAGACCACGGATAAGATATCAGACTATGGACTGTAAATTAAAAAAAAGACCAAAAAGAAGAACAATTCATGAAAGAATTGATTATCTAGATTGTTAATTACATAATTTATGTAGGTATTAGGAGAAGATTTCTAATATGCTAAAATTCTGTAAGCAACATCTAAATGAGATTTACGGGGATTAAAGACAAATTGACTCAGTTTTTGAACTGAATACACCAAATCTGATTTAGTAATAGTAAGATAAAGGAGGCGACTCATTAGTCTTCTGAATAAACTTGGATCTTCTAAGATAACACCATCATCTAAATCTAGTTTTAAATTTTGCACCGTTGGAAAATCGGTTGGATTAGCAGCAAAGAAGCCTGCATCATTCAAAATCTCTAAGGCATATTTTCGTTGAGATTTAAAAAACTCTTTAACTAGATCTAGCAACTTTAATTCCCAAAAAGTACTTCAAAATTTCAAGGTTTTTAATATGAAAATGTTATACAAGAAATCCTTAAGAGCTTTTGTGGCAAGGTCATTATTACCAGTGATTATAATACCATCAACATACACCAATAACATAGTAATGATGGCCTATTGTAGATGTAAATAATGAATAATCACAATGAAATTATTTAAATCCAACAAGACAAAAGGTGAAAGAAAGTTTTTCAAACCAATTATGAGAAGCTTGTTTGAGACCATATAAGGACTTTTGAAGTGAAAAACTAAATGTTTCCCTTGTTGAAAAAATCCTAGAGGAGATTTCATGTAGACCTCTTTATGAAGATCTCCATGAAGAAAAGTATTATGAACATAAAGTTGATATAAAGGCCAATTTTTTATAGCTGTAACAACATGAACACATCGATAGTTGTTAGCTTAGCTAGAAGGGAAAATGAATAATCATATTGAGATTGTTTGAATCTAGCAAGACAAAGGGTGGAAGAAAGTTTTTCAAACCAATTATGAGAAGCTTGTTTGAGACCATACAAGAAATTTTGAGGTCAACAAACTGAATACTTCCCTAGCTGACAAAATCTTAGAGGAGATTTCATGTAGACCTCTTTATGAAGATCTCTATGAAGAAAATGCCAATTTTATAAACATCAAGTTGATATAAAGGCCAATTTTTTATAGCTGCAACAACAAGAACACATCTATGGTTGTTAGTTTAGCTATAGGGAAAAATGTTTTATGATAGTCCAAACCTTCTTTTAGAGTAAACCCTTTAGCTACAAGGTGAGTCGTGTATCATTCAATAAACACGTCCATTGAAATACAATTTTATACACCTATTTATGGTCAATAGGTACCTTTTTAGGAGGAAGTTGTGTAATGGTCCAAGTCTTGCTTCTATTGTGAGCTTAAATTTCAACAACCATGCTTCTCGCCATTTTGGGTGCCTAATTGCTTGAATATAAGATATTAGCTCAACTTTTACAAAAATAACAACTGTAAAAGCAAAATGTTTAGAAGAAAATATATTGTAAGATATAAATTTATAAAAAGGATAAACGACAACTTTAGACTTAGAAATGGTTAGTAAAAGACAATGATGTAATAGATTAGAGTGAGTGACGGATGAACAATCATAATCTTAAAGGTATGAAGGTGGTCAATAAGTCTAAGGGGAATGATGAAGTGTATCAATGTTTAAGTTAGATGGTGGTGATTGTTTTTCTTGATCAAGGGTGGATAATTGCATATTTTCTTGATCATTTGATGGTGGCTGATTTTGATCATTTAGTGGTGATTGATTATTAGACTCAATTGGTGTCCCATTGATGACTTTATTCATCGGTATGGGCAAAACAATTGAGAGTTGATTCTACTTAAGTTGTTTTTCTTTAAAAGGGAATATTATTTCTTGAAAAGTGACATCACAACTAGTGAATATGATATATATTTTTCAAGATTATATATGCGATTGCGCTGTTGAGCAAAAGGGTACCGAATAAAGATATTTTTAATTGCTCGAGGGGCAAATTTATGTTTCTTGGGATATAAATTTTGACCAAAACATAAGCATCTAAAGACACACAAATGGTCATAAGATGGCTTAGAATTAAGAAGAAGTTGATGAGGAGTTTTACTTGAAATTAAAGGTGTAGGTGTACAATTTATAAGATATGTTGTTGTTAGAACACATTATTGTACAAATTTTATTGTACTCGCAAGCGCACAAATCTATCGTAGTATATACTTATAATGACGAGTGTCGATCCCACAATTAAGTAGATTTAATTATGTATAGGGTTAATTTTTCTAAGTGTGTATGTGAATTGGATGAAGACGATTTTCGAGCAATATTAAGGTTTAAAAAAATGGTGGGAATAAATTAATGATGAAAATAATTCAATAAAAAACTTGAGTCACTGGATTCCCACTCAACATTTCACCATGGGCTTAATATTATTTTTTAGTCCCAAATTAATTTATGAGAGGGCATTTTTACTCCTCATAAGTCTCACTTTAATAAATATGGTATCAAGCGCTTAGTGTGCCAGAGGAGGCCCATCCGTGCCATGGGCCGTGCCCGAAAAAAAAAATTGAGGCCCGGCACGGCCCATGGGCAAGGCATGCATAGGCTGTGGGTCTTGTCGACTTCTCTTGCCTCACAGGCCATGCATAGGCTGGCTCGTGGGCCCAATAATTATTTTTTATTTGTACTTAATTATAATTTTTTTAATGACATTAATTTTTAGTTAAAAATATAAAAGCTCTAACTTGTTAAAAAAATTCCATTTTGATTGTAATTTGCATATTAATTATATTTAAATTTACTAAGTTCGATTACAATTAAGATATAATAATAAGAATAAATACTGATATATGATAAATGATAGAATAATAACATCTTAGAAATTAAAAACACTTAACAACTTAAATTCAAAATATAAATAATACATGATAACAAAATAATTTTAATGAGGTGCGTTAGCATCACCTCTCATCCTTCGACTAAACTCATTAATACCTTCAAATATGGGTTGACAATGATTAATATAACACTTTAAAAGGATCCCATGCTATTACAGACTCTATAGAGAAACATGTTTTGCAATAGTTGCACTGAAGCTTTCGCACCTCGTTCCCGAATCAATTAATGTAAAATTATCACAAACTTTTGGGCGAGGACGAGGACTTCGGAATTCATTGCCTTGAGGATGATGGTGCTCATTTATTTCAGGCTCAAGATGAGGATACTCATTTTGATTGTTATTATCTTCCATTGAAAATTAAAAGTGAATGAGTGATAGGAGGAGTTTAGAACTTTAGGTGAATGAATGAGTAATAAGAGGAGTTGAGGCAAACATATTTATAGTGAATTTAAAAAAGTGAGTGTTTGTGTATTTAAAACGTGTGGATTGTGGTGTGTGTATTTTAATAATATGGGTTATATTTAGTAATTTAAATATAGTCTATTTTTAATAATTTAAAAACTTATGTTTTGAAAATGTGTGTTATAGTTATAACTTATATGTATAATGTATTAGTATCTTAATTCCAAATGTTAAAAAAAGTGAAAGATGACAAAAAAGTGACTTATTTTAACATGTCATTGTCATTTTATCACATGACTAATAGTAATTGGCCGTGTGACAATGACAATTCAAATTCAACTTTTTTTAAAGTAAGTTTGAATAAAGGCCAGTGCTACGTTACGTTAACCGTAACGTACGTCACACACAGCAACAGTAGTGGGTCCCACCATAGGTACTGTTACTGTGTGTGGATGTACGTTACGATTAACGTAATGTAGCGGGATCCTTGAATAAATGGTCGCTAAGTAAATTTTGCAAAAAAAAAAATATTTTACTGACATTACACAATTATACATGCTCTTTTTCCTTTTTTTTTAAAAAAAAATGAAATTATCATATTTTTTTTCTTTCATGTTTCATCAAATCATCATTTCGTCTCCCTCTCTCTCTCTTTTGTGTCTTTTGCAGCTTGTAGCTGTTTCTAGCCGTTGCAACAAATTATAGTCATCGCCAAATTTTAGTATATTAAAATTTGATTGAATCGATTTTCCTACACACATTTTCAACTCATTCTCTTTTATTATTGAATTCATTTTTTGCTATTACAAAACAAATGGCTCATTCTAGAAATTATAAACTTGATCCAAATTTTAATTTTGTTCAAGTATGGCAAAATGTAGAAATGATGGGAGATCAATATAATCAGTGTTTAAATGAATCTCAAGTCAAAAGTTCCCAAAGTGCATGTGCATATATTTCTACGATTGTCGGTACTTCTTCAAAGTCTAACAAAAGAGCAAAAACTTCAAATGTTTTGAAATATTTTACAATTAAGGAAGGAGTAAATTCCAAGGGCAAAAATGAAGAAATGTCGTTTTGTGCATTTTGTCATAGTTCTTTGTCTTGCAAGTCTAATGGTGGCACCGAACATCTCAAGCATCATTCTGATAAGTGTCGTGCAAAAGACCCACGACAAAGCGAGCTTTCACAACATGGATCTAAGGGGGAGATGACACCATTTTTATATAATCACAAGGAGAAACAAATTGGTTTTGACACTATACATGGCGGCTGCTGAACAACCATTGCTATTTTCAGAGGACATGCACTTTGAACATTATATGACAAGGTATGCTCAACTTCAATTAAGAATTCCTAAAAATACAATTAAACGTGATATGAAGAATGTTTATGCAAAAAAGAAAATGAATTTGGTTTCAAATTTTTCTGATTTTAAATGTATTATTTCTGATTGCTGGACCAGTAGTATTAATATGTGTTATATTTGTGTGAAAATTAGAATTAGGAGAAAAAATTGCTTGCATTTCGTGAATTATAATGTTATTGGCAAAAAAATTGAGCATAATACTCGATAATGCTTCTGCAAATGATATTTCTGTGGACTAAGTTTTGCGCAATATAACACCCACACATGGTTCACAATTTTTTTCATATTAGATATGTTTGTCATATTATTAACTTGTTGTTCAAGATGGTTTGGAATTTATAAGTGGTAGTCTCTCTAAAATTAGTGAAGTAATACACTAGTTGAGATCACCTTCTAATATCAAGAATTTTGTAAGAACACATTACCTCTTTGTGGATTGAAAAAGAGAAAATTCAAACTTGATATTAAAACTCGTTGGAACTCCACATATTTGATGTTAGCTTCTGATGCAGATTGCAGTAATGCCCTTATTACTTACATTAATTATAAGTTAGGTGAGGTAGTATTACTGCTTATAATTGGAATATTGCATTTAAATTTTTGAATTTTTTGAAAGTGTTTTATGATGCCACTCTTGCATGTTTAATAGTTTATGAACCATATTTATGTAAAGTGTTGAGTCATTTACATAATATCAATGAATAATATCAATGCATGTGAAAAAATGAAAGAGAAAATTTTGAAATATTAGAAAAATATGCCACATTTGTTTGTTTATGCATCTCTTATGGATCCTGAGTTTAGTCTACATGGAAAGCAAGCTTTAGTTGAAGAGATAGCTGAAAACTTGGACACAACATTTACCATTAATAAAAGATTTTTTTTCATGGTTATGAACTAAAATATGGATCGAGCTCGAATAGATCACAATTAACACCATCTAAAGTAGCTCCTATTCAATTTGAAAATGCAGCAATGCGTTTGATCTAAAAAGGCAAGGCCCCAATTGGTAGTGTGGTACAAGTGATAGCTACACTATTGAAAATGAACTACAAAAATGGTTTAAGTTTCAAGATATATTAAATTCATGATTTGCAAATATAGATGTTTTGGTATTTTAGAAAGAAAATGTCATTATATTTCCTGTGTTATCCATAATGACCTGTGATTTACTAACCCCTTCAGTCTCAATTGTAGTTTCGGAGTCTACTTTTAGTACAAGTGGTAGAGTGTTAGATGAACGTCGGTCAACTTTGGTTGGAAAGACATTAAATCATTTGATGTGTCTTCAAGATTGAGAGGCTGCAAATCATCGTACACAACAACGTTGGTATAATGAATTAGTTAAGGAGATATCATCTTTAAATATGAAACCAGTTACAACTGATTGTGATACAAATGCTGATGATGATGATGATGACAATGCTCGTGTTGAAGTTGATGACAATGAAGATGAAGATTAAAATTTATGAATAATTTTAATGTTTGAAATGGTTGTAAAATGCAAATGATAGATAGTTCAATAAATGCCAACTTAGTTGGGATGTGCTGTAAACTATAGTAATGCCAATTACACCATATTTTATTTTACTTGTAATTTGAAACTTTTATTTCATAAAAATAAATTTTATTTATCTCTCAATAATATTATTTTTTATTTAATTGAGTAATATTTCTATTTGTGCTTTAAAGTTTAAATTATTAATAATGATTAAATCATTCATCATTTAAAATGTAAATTCATTCAATTAAATTTAGATGAACTCATTTAATACATTTATCAATGTGAGAATGAATTAATTTTAAAGAAATAAATGTGAAATTAGAAATTTATATTTTAGAATACAAAATAAAATTTGAAATTTGTATATTATTTTTTATCTTTTGTATAACCAAAATAAATTAATAAGCAAAAAATTGAATTTTGGCGTGTCTAGTGGGCCGGTACGATGGGTCTGTGCTCGTGCCATGCCCACTACCATGCCGTGCCCAAACAAAAGGCATTGCCACGTGCCCGTACGTACGCAGGTCGTGTCGTGCCCAAGGCTCGATGGGCCGGCAAAGCCCATTGGCAACCTCTAGACAAGATACATTATTTGTCGATAATGAGTCAAAATAACCACATAAATCAGATAGGAAAAGAAAAAAATTACCAAATTCAGTTCATGGATCATGTTGAGCCTTCACCTTCAAATCAAGTTAAAAATTAAATTAGCCACTTATATTTTAAACTAGGATTATTAAAATACATAGAAAATACAAGATAAAGAGAGAATTACATAAAATGAAACTCAAATTTGGATTCAAAGCTGTCAAATTAGGGGTGGAGCCTTTTATTTATAGATATAATGAGTAAATCATGATCATCGAACGAAAACAATTTGAATGATTAGAACTACGCCATGTGGCAAAATCTAATTAGTTAGAACACATCATCAGGTCTAATAATAAGCTGCCACATCATCGGTCAATGTCACATTAGTATTTTTTGATCCATTAGGATGTGGCAACATCAGCTGGTCAATGTCCCGTCAGTTGGGCCCAATCAAAATCTTAAAATTACTACTTTACCCTTTATGCTCTTCGTAAGGTTTTTAGTTGTATTGAGCTAAAAAATGCTATCCGTTTTACCATTTGACTTCTTGCTAAATATAAAATGATCAAAATACCCTTGAAATGCATAAAATATTCAAATTATAACAAAACACGCACAATCAAAGTTTAAAGGACTTAAGTACATAAAAGTAGAAATATTAGTGAGGTTTGAAGTGTCAAATGATAATTTCACCCTTTATAAATATGTATTCTCTAGCACTCAGCACATATTCATCCCAAAATTTGAGAGGTAAGTAAGTTTGAAAGTGAAGAGCACGGGCAGCTTCGAAGATGTGACGATGCTTGCGTTCAGCAACACCATTTTGCTATAGTGTAGCTACATAAATATGTTAATGCATCATGCCGTGTTACTAAAAAAATGAGACATAGATATAAATTTAAGTTCATTATAACTACGCACTTTCTCAGTGGAACATTGAAATTGAGTTTTAATCATGGCATAAAAGTTCTTTAAATGAATTGGAGTTTTTGATTTATGTCTCATCAAATAAAGCCAAGTGCAATGTGAATAATTATCAATAATAGTAAAGAAATAATGAGCACTAGATAAAGAAGAAACTGAATAGTCACCTTAAATGTTAACATGAATTAAAATGTTCATTACACTGATATTTTTATTTGAAAAACCTAATTGTGACACCTATGGAATCAAATGTGAATCTTGAACAAGCCAAGCCTGAATAAGTTAGTAGAAGAGATTAGTACCAACGTCTTGTAGAGAGATTGGTCTATTTTTCATATGCTGTCCCCGATATAGCCTTTGTAATCAACATTGTAAGTCAGTCTTTGCATGCTCCTGGTCCAAAAATTTTTGATGCAACTTATAAGATCCTAAGGTATTTTAAGGGAACTCCAAGAAAATGCCTATTAGTTGAAAGACATGGACATCTTCAAGTTAAAGTTTACATCGATATAGATTGAGCTAGAAGTATCACTAATAGAAGATCAACTTCCGACTATTGTACATTTGTAAGGGCCAATTTGGTTACTTGGCGTAGCAAGAAGCAACCAGTGGTGGCTAGAAGCAGTGTTGAGGTTGAATTTCGAGTCCTTGATCATGGGATTTTGAAGTTATTTGGATAAAGAGGTTATTGGAAGAATTATGAATCTCTCATTATTTACTTATAAAAGTATATTGCGATAACAAAGCTGCATCTCCATTGCACACAATATAATTCTACATGATAAAATAAAACATGTGGAGATTCATAATCACTTTATAAAGGAAAAATTGGATAATGGTATGATTTGTTTGCCCTACATTCCATCTACTTATTAGGTTGCAGATATACCCATGAAAGGATTATCATCAAGACAATTTGAGCACTTGATTGGCAAGCTGGCTATGAAAGATATTTTCAAACTAGCTTAAGGGAGAATGTTGGAAAACGCTGAAATTAGAACAAATCAGCCAAGATATTGGCATGATTCTAGGAATATTCTAGCTGTACAAATCTATATATTTTTATAAATTGACTTTATTGTATTAATAATGAATAAGAAACATACAACTTTGTTTCCTTTTAATGTGCTTTAGATTTTGGTCACACATAACTAGTTAAATAAGATTTAGTAGTTGGATTAGATGAGCTTAATAGCTGGGCTACAAAAGTCCAACCGCTTAGCTTAACCTAGCACCTGGGATGGAAGAATCAAATTACAATCTCATCCAAATGGATAACTAAGAAGAGTTAAAATACAAATTCATATTAAAATATAGATTCATATTATCTAAAGGACTATAAATAGAATGCCTTTCTTAGTATAGGAGACGAGCATTGATAACAACAAAAAGTTTAATAGTATTTTAATAGTAAATTTATTAAATCTTTGTCCCATTACTATCATATTGGGCCCGCATACTTAATTTTCTGATTTATCAAACTTTTGTGTCAAGAAAATCTATTTAATTTTTTTAGTATAGAAATTAATTTTTAATGACCGAACAAAAATTATGTTGTTTCAATTAAAAAAATAATTAAGAAAGGGGTTCTATTACAATTCTCAAGAGTATAGAATCTCAAAATTTGGGCAACTCAAGTGATAAAAAAAGTCAACTAAATCTATCTTTATAGAGAGTTTTCCTACTTTCAGATAGATTATTTGTTTGCAAATTGTTACCATGAATTTTATTCATCAAGTTATTTTCTAACTTCATTATGAGAACAATCATTTTTTTAAAAAACTATTGCTCAATTTAAAAATAAAGAAAATATACTATTTTAAATTATATTTGAATTACATTTAGGCCAAATTAGTATCGAGATTAGGCAATTGTAGATTAAAAATTATAGTACTAAAGTGTTTGATAAATATTAGTTGTTGTGGCTTAAAAGTTATTTAATCCCAAACTTTATAATGAAATATATTTGGAGTTAAATTTGGAATGATATTTTTTGACCAACAAATGAATGACGCGTGGAATTACAAAAGGAAAATAGGCAAAATATTTAGAATATATGAAGATGTCATTTGGAAGAATTTACTGTATTGGATGGGTTTGAAAATCAATTGTTAAGGTTGAATACTTCAAGATAAATATAAAAAAGAATAAACTTAATACAAAAAGAATATTCTTGTTCCTTTTCCTTAAATATGATACTTAGAACTAAAATCATTTTCTCTTTTTAACCTTAGGCTGATATCTAACCTAACTTTTATACACTTTCTTTATCATTAGCCTCTACTATATAAATTATTCAACCTATATGAAAAGGGCTCTCCTCTCCTCTCTCTCTCTCTTTCTCTCTCTCCCTCTCTCCCCATATCTTTTAGATCATAATCTATTTCTTCATTTTTAGGGGCTCTCTACTCCTCTATACTCTCTCTCTCTCTCCATCTTTTAGGTCACCCACTTCTCTATTTTTGGGAAATCATTTATATTCTCCCCCTTCATCATCTTCTCGACCATATTATCATTCTCTATATTTTTATTCTCCATCTTCATCTTTATCATCACAAACATTTCTATATACCTATTTAGCTTGTATTTATCATCTTGGATAATATAAAATGTCATGTAACCTCTCATTTATTTAGTGGATTGGCAATAACTTGTTCTCGTGGACATAGACAGAGGCTGAAGGATGTAAACATCATATGTTTTTTATCCTTATGTTCGTTTTACTATATTTTCAATTTAAGATCGAGAGTTTGTTTCACGTATGAGCTTATTTGGAGCTATCTTAGTTACACATGAGCCACCTGAGCTGCCCCTTGAATACACCTAAGCCGCCCCTTGAATACACCTAAGCCACTCCTAAAGACATTTTAGCCCTCATATCAACTCTTACGGGCTCTACGAAGTTCTCTATATCATTTCTCGTATGACCACCTCTAATCATTATGTATATTATTTTAACTCACTGCCTAATATACCTCAGCTAAACCACTAACCCTAAACATAAAAAAACACAACCAAATTCAAACTCAACACAAGCTTCCTTCATATATAAATTCATTTGTTTGAATGAGATTTGAACTGCATCCAATGAGAACTATCTAATTAGTTCGAATTGAATTTTGGTGAAACAAAATCTTATAATATTCCTATTATTTTTGTCAAAATTATCATTCAAAAATTATATTTTCTTAATACTATCAACTGCTACTTTATAATTATATATTTTTTTTCATAGTTAGCTACAATATGTCAATACCAAATATGACTTTAAAATGACAATACTATTAATGAAAATAACAATACTATTAATTGTTAAGTCCATTTTTTTTATAGAATTGGCATTTTATGGCAAGTCTAGTTAAATTGGAAGTTTATTTATTGCATATCTTGTAATAGGGATTAATTTATTAATTTCCTAATTTAGTGAGATTCTAATTTATTAGGAATATTTGTTTCCTAATTTAATTAGATGACTATTTTAGCAAGTCAATTAATGGTGAGATTTTATAATTGGCGCATGAGATCTATTTTAGAGCAAGAAGTTGGTTCAAACATGAAGTTATTAAATGTTCTAGATATTTCTTAGGAGATAAGTAAGGCAAGAAAATCATATTTAATCCTATTCAGATTCATGTGAATTATAAGAGGAAAGAAACTTTTATTTGGAAAGAATTTAAATTTTTTAAGACTTGTTATTTTGGTGAAACTCTAGTGCCTATATAAAGAGAGGTATTTCACAATTGAAGTTTGATCGCAAAACACAAAATATAAAGTAGAGAAGCAAAATTCAATCTCATCTCTAGAGAATCCGGATTTGGCGCATAATATTGTGTTGATTTGTTTTTTTGTTTTTAATTTTCTTTTCATCTCTGTGAAGAGTTTATGTGGATCTTGGATCACTAGACATTGAAAAATTGAAAATTGCTATTGATCACTTTGCGAAGTGCCTTGAGGATCGTGGATCAAGAGGGGTACCAATTATTCAAGAGAAGCAATTCATTCTAAGGTTAAGTAAACTGTATGGTGATAAACTTTAAGTGAGAGTCTTAAGTTTGGTAAATCCATAAGTTATAACATCTCAACTTAGTAAATTATTTTTTATCTGAGCGTGGTCTCGTGGATGTAGGATTGATTAATCCGAACCACATAAAAATGTTCATGTCATTTATTTTCTGTATTTTATTTTGTTTTTGGAAAATTAATATTTTTTATGCGGATAAACAGTAAACGTGAACAGTAATAATGAACAATATTTTCAAAAAAAATTAACTAAGTAATTAATTTTTAATTTTTAATTATCTACATCTATTTTTGATAGATCTAAATTTCTTTCATTAATGATGATGTTATGTCTATAATTATGATATAAATGCACATGATGAAAATAAATTTTATACGAAGTGTTGTCCCAACCGTTTTCAAAATGCAAATTGAAAACGACACCGTGGCAGGCGGAACACGTGGTCAAATCCGATTGCCCTGGCTCCGAATCTAGAAACAAGAAAGGCATAAAACCCGGAAAATTAAGAAAGAATAAAAAACAAAACAAAACAAAAGAGAAAAAAATAAACCAACGGTGTTGATAAACTCCATTGTTACATCTGAGTCGTCTCCTTTCTGGTGTCTTCTCCAGCGTCCGATCCCCCATCTTTCTTCTCCAATCCTCTCCATCTAAAGCCTCTCCCTCTCTCGCGCCCTTTTACAAATCCCCCCTCTTCCAACTCTCAACACCTCATCAGGTCCGTTAACTAACTCTCTCTCTCTTAACTAACTACCTATGCCCCCTCCGTCTCTCCTCTCTTTCTTCACACATCTCTCGCGTTTTCTCTCTTAGGCTTTCGATTATCGGTTTTGGTTTCAGTTATGATAATGATGATTGTTTATTTACTTTGTCAAGCTAGGGTTTTCTTTCATTTGAGATGGCGGCCGAGGCACCGGCGAGTCCAGGAGGCGGCAGCCACGAGAGCGGCGAGCAGAGTCCGAGATCCAACGTCCGCGAACAAGACAGGTACCTTCCGATCGCTAATATTAGCCGGATCATGAAGAAGGCGCTCCCTGCTAACGGAAAAATCGCTAAGGACGCTAAAGAGACTGTCCAGGAGTGCGTTTCTGAGTTCATCAGCTTTATCACCAGCGAGTATGACGTCGTCGTTTTGTTTCTCTTTATTTTCGTTTGTTTTTTTTTTTTCCTTCTTTCTTTTGTGGTTGATTTATTTTTGTGGTCGTTCGTTTTGTAGGGCGAGTGATAAGTGTCAGAGAGAGAAGAGAAAGACGATTAACGGTGATGATTTGCTTTGGGCTATGGCAACGTTAGGCTTTGAGGATTATATTGATCCGCTGAAAATTTACCTAACCAGATACAGAGAGGTGATTTGCGTTACTTTTTGATTCTCGTTTGTTTTGTTTTTATTAGTCCGTTTGTTTACTTGCTATGAAAATGGAGAGCATTTAGAAGACTGATGACTATTAAATTTATAAGGTTCTAAATTTTGTATGGATTTTTGTTTTTGATGTTTATTTCTTGATTTATTTTAACTAATGTAGTTTTTTTTCCTCCCCATTTTTTTTTGTCTTTTTTGTTGATACTGAGATTGCAATGTTGTGCAGATGGAGGTAACTTTATTTTTCCTCACTAAATCATCTCTCTTTTTTACTAAAATTTCCTGTTTTAAACTTTTGATTTGTTTTTTATTTATATTAGATTATGCTAATTACGGCAATTTTTAGGGTGACACCAAGGGTAATGCAAAAGGTGGAGATGCATCTGCTAAGAAAGATGGTCAACCAAACCCAAACACTCAGGTAGAATCTGTTTTTCTTTAGTATTTTTAATTTCTGATAAACATGCGTGCATCGATTTTTTTATTCTTTAGAATTAAAATTAACAAGCTTTTTCGGATTTTCTTAATTTCTTTCTTTTGTACAATTTTGACAGCTTGCTCATCAAGGCTCCTTCCCGCAAGGTGTTAACTATGGGAATTCTCAAGTAATCTCTCTCTCTCTCTCTCTCTCTCTCATCTCTATAAAAATTCATGCACTGAATGAACACTTTGAAATGAATAGCCTGTGCATGCAAATTTTTCTGTATCACTTGTTATCAAGATTTGTAGTTAAGTGGAATATTGTGAGTGATGATACTACACCAAAAAATAAACTAGAATATTTACAATAGAGTTGAAGCTGCTGCAAATGCAGTAATGCCAGCTGGGATCCAAAAGTAAAAAGTCACCTAGTGTTTATACATGATCTGGCTAGGCACAATGTAGACTAAGCTGATAATACCTGTTGGGTTGTGTCAATATTTGCCTCTAGGACACTAGTTAAGGAGTCAAATATAGTAATAGTGAATGTGATCTTTATTATTAAGAAAACTTATTATAACTAAATGTGATTGAGAATCCTATAAAAGGTAATAACAAACTTATTGATTGCAATTTCTAACTTGGTGCTTGTTAATGGGGTCTGTCTTTGTTTACCGTATTCCTCTCTTGCTCCAGCCTGTATGTATAATTAACATGTGTACTTACATATGATTTTGACATATCTTCTGGATTGCAATTTGGGAAATTTGTAGTTTAGCCAATATTCGTGTTTATTAGTAAATGGGTTCAATTTATTTTTTATTTGTATTATTCAGATTAGAATGGTTAAATAATATGATGCCTTGTTTCTGAATTGCTTCTAGGGTCAACGTATATTAGGTGATACTTTGAATTTTTGTGACATTTCACACTGTGCTTGCATTAC
The DNA here is from genome assembly GCF_000493195.1 of Citrus x clementina. Taxonomy (NCBI): domain Eukaryota; kingdom Viridiplantae; phylum Streptophyta; class Magnoliopsida; order Sapindales; family Rutaceae; genus Citrus; species Citrus x clementina. The sequence goes on along the minus strand of NW_006262139.1, from coordinate 11,612,340 downwards.
TTATGATTTAGTAAGGTTGAAATATGCTTTGAGATGTTTTTACCCTGCTTTGTTTTCTTAAATCCAGGGAAGCATATACAATTACCAACTAGGGGATTTCAGTAGCATATGATACAGATACTTCTTGACATGTTATGAAGAACTACTGACCAGTCATGATCAATACTGTTCAGTTTGCTGTTACAGAAAAGCATCAGTCCTGTTTGTCTGGGATTTGATGAAAAAAATTGTTTATTTCCGACTTTATGTTAGTTTGTTAATGTTATTTGTTTTTGCATTAAAGTAACATTGTATAGCGGATATTCAGCTATTGCTAGTTATAAAGATGCTCTTCAACTATTAATCTATCCATTCTTTTTATCATCTTTTTTTATTCGAGGTATCATTGAACAGTACTTTCTTCTTTCTTGGTTTTTGGTTCCTGGCCAGAGGAGCAAAGGTCTTCTTAATTTTTTTTTTTAAATATGAGCTATTTCACTTTGTTTCGTTTTCCACTTGTTTGACTCGGATTTTTGTCCCATGGGCTGTTACAAAATTCGCAATTCTGTAATGAAGTAACTGAAGAACCCCTTAGGAAGAGCTCTTGCATATTTCCTTGAAGCATTCGGCTCAGGGTTTGAACTTTGTGATTCCTTTGAGTAAAATTTGGAAAGAGGATGAAAAAGGAAGGAAAAAAGAGAGAAGTTTTCTGTGGGTGCTGGGGTTGAGGGATGTAAGTTTCTGATTTGTCTTCATCCAGGTTCTTAATTCCTTATTTACGTCATCAGTGACATACTAAAGCTCGATGTTGATCCATTAAACAAGGGTATGTTGGTGGGATTGGGAATCATGGCCCTAGTTAAAGATTTTGAGGACATGCTGTTTGTTGATTATTTGGATTTTAGACTCTTATCAACTTGTAAAGGTCTGGAACTTTAAAAAGAAATAATGAGATATACAAGTTTTAGTTATCCGTTACTTCTACGAGACTTTTAGGCACTTCAGTAATTTGGGGGAGATTTATCATAGGTGTTTGTTTTTTGATAAGAAACTGAAAAATGTATTACTGAAGAAGATTTATAATCGGTTTTTCTTCTGTGTCAAATATTTTCCTTTACAAAATTTTTTATATTTATTTTAATTCCTTTAAGATGTCTGTTGTTATTGCGGCCTTCATATCTTTCTTGATGTGTTCACCCTTCTTTTGGGAAGACATCATATTCTTATAGAGTTTATGCTGGAAGTTCTTATCAACTGGGATCATTTCCCCCTATGTAGTTTGGTAATTTGAGATCCTCTAATACCGTTGAGCCACTCGCAGATGTTATTTTATAATTTTTTGTTTTCATTTCAAAGAATCTTCCTCTTCCTTGATGCTTCTGCTGAGATACAAGAATACTGAAATCTTGAAGTTGCATTGAAACCTTAGCTCTGTGACGTAAGAGGGACATGCTTAGTCTTATTTTTTATTCTATTTTTATTTTTTATTTTTCATTTTAATTATAACGCATGCACCCATTGAAGTTCAAACACAGGATCTGAACCTTAGGATGACCACTCCTGACCACTGGAGCTCAGTCTTAGTTTAATTGTCCTATATTAATAAATAACTAAAGAAGTGAAATGGAATGGAAACTTTAGTCTTTGACCAAGAAATCCTCCTCAGCTTCCAAAATTACCAGTTATTCAACTCTTCCCAATTTTTCTTCCTTCTATTCAATCATATCCAGATTGATGGAGCTTCTCTAACGATGATCGAAAAGTGTAAAACGAAAATATACATATCTGAGCAGCAATGCTTGACAAGGGATAGGTAGATAGGTCAATTTTTAGCATATTTGTATCCGTTGAAACTGATTTGCACCATATGATATCAAACCTAGTCATTTGGTTTCGCAGAATATCTTGTGACTGATTCCAGAATTCAGTAGATTGTAACTGACGTAGTGCAAGATCTGAACAATAAGTCTGTGCTCTGGTTCATTGAATGTTTTTTGAAAAACAAAAATTGGAAAACATAAAACCTTTGGAAGTCATATACAATTTGTTACTTTGAATATTTTTGCATTTCGCTATGTAACAATTTTTTTGTCTGTGAGAATCCAAAGCCTCATGAAAGCTTGTTTATTGCTATAAAGGAAAATCTGTTTGGATTAGTTGTGTTGCTAAATTTAGAGCAGTTAACCATATTTTACAAAATGCACGTAACTTCATGTATATTACATTACTATCTTTTGACTATTTGTGAGTGTTTGTTTTAATGATGTGTCTGCAGTGCATCAATGGATCATCAATATTAACACAATGAACTGCTTCAGCGGCACAATCAATGGAGAACTACATTGCATTCTATACTAAATGGAAACTCTCTTAAGATGACTGGCGCATCTAGAAGTTATTGCTAGCATTTTGACCTTGATTCTATATTTACTTTTTGTTACAGGCACCTTTCTATCACAACTCACAAGTTACATCTTTTGCTTTAGTACATACGATATAATTGTTTGATAAGTTGTTTTATTGTGAAATACATGTTGGATGGTGAATGTATCATTTTGTGGTGTGGAGTTGTTTCATGCATTGTCTCTGTTGGGTGCTTTAGTACTTGGGCCATAGGTCACTTTGCTTCAATGGTGCACAACATAGTTAAATGCTGCATTTATTATGTTATTAGTCCATTAGAGAGCTTTTATCCTATCTTTATTTGGACCGAAAATTCACATCCTTATCTCTGCCAGTTTGAGCTGTGCAGATATTAATTTACAATTTTACTCAGAGCCTTCTTCCATTTTCTAGGAAATGACTCAGGATAGAATATGAATTTCCATATTATATGTAGAGCACCCAGATTTTAGGCCAATATATAGTTCATTGAATAACCATGACCTGAGCATGAAAGAGGACTGTTAGACCATCGTGGCATTGTTAACCTTTGGTTTTGTGATGTAACAACTTCCTTTCTTGCACGAAACCATGCCAATTTAACAGTTGCTTCACACAACCCCCCCACAATTTTGTTATTTCCTGTTGCTGTAGTTGTCACTTTAGGACCAACATTATCTTGTAATTATGAGCTCTCCATGTAGTGGTTGCTGTTTCCATTATCTCACTACCAGCACTATGAACTTTTCCACCATAATCACCGGTGCCATCTTGCCTTCTCCAGCACATTTACTGTGCCTTTAGTACAGTTAAGAACCTATTTGGTATTGTTGTCTAGCAGTTGTGAGGCCAAAGTGTTTGGTAAACACTTGCAATTCGGAAATTAAGGTGATTTTACTCCCCGGTTGTTTGAGGAAAAACAGGACTTTTATTTTTCCTATTATTTTTTCAAGATCATTAATGTTAGAAGTCGTATTTATTAACACCATCAACTTATATTTTACAGCAAGAACTTACATTTCCCGGAAGCTATGGCTTTTAAGGCCTTAAAATTGCCATACCAAGTGAAGCCTAGTTTTACAAGTCCTCGCTATTCTAACCTCATCCATGTGTGATACTTACTGAACATCCCCAATTACCATCGTATTTCCAGTCCAAGACTTGAATGTAGAGTTTCTCCAGTCATGTGTAAGGAAAGACCAAGTGGTTGTCAGTGTTGACATGGTGGAAGAAGAATGCTGGTGGTCCTGGAAGGCAAACATGTTTATTTTTTTCTTGGTTTTGTTGGGAAAGGGGATGGGGTGAGTGTGGATTTGTTTATTGTTTCATCAACAATACCTCAATAATGAAGTATGAGATGAATCTGGACTGGACACCTTTAACGTTACAGTCTTGATACGTCTGTTTACCTTAGCCAAAACTGAGAAGTATTTTAAGAAATTGTCTAATTGGAGTGTCCATGTGAAATGATTTTGAGAAAGCAATCTCAATTTTCTGTACCATAGTTAAAAAATTTTTCGAAAATTTTAGAGTATGTCTGTGTGTGGATGTGGGGTGATTTTTTGTGTTGTCGGTTCATGTTTCGGCTACTCCTGATGAGTGTGACCTTTCATGATTTGGGGTTTATTTTTATTTGTTGTCTGGGTAATTAAGTTCAATTTGTTTTGATAAATTCAGTCGATGCAACATTGCTTGCTATTTCATCTTCAGCTACACGAATCCATGCTTTGTTGGTTCTGATGATCTTTATATTGGTGATTTTAATTGCTTGCAGTCAGAGGCACAACATATGATGGTTCCTATGCAAGGCACAGAGTAAGCTTCTCCTCTGCGAAAATGAATCACAGATATCCCAATGAAATTGAAGATCTTGTTTGGTGCACAAAGCACGAATTGTACCCAACCATTTACCTAATGCGAGCCATTGTCATTACTGCTAGTTCAGTCAATTTGTTGCGTCTTCATTTATTTATCTTGCTAGTGCTGTACATTTTCTTTCTAAATAGAATGATTGTTTGAAGATTTATTATTATTATTATTTTTGGTGTAAATCTTGGGACTATTTATTTCTGTAATAGAGAGGCAGACAATGGAAAGGAATTAATTTTTATTATCAGCTGATTAGGAAGCTTTTTATAATATTAGTCTGATTTTGGGGAGTTCTTTAGTGAAATATTGGTTTTATTTGTCTTATTTTCTCAAGGCTTGGGCAGTGTTTAGAGGCGGGAGGGTCGGTCGGTCAATTCGGATGATGGAGAAATTTGAAAGAATGATTGAACATTTAGGATATACCGTCTTGTTAACGATGGGTAATTTTCTTGAGGAGAACTGGTTGGTGGGTGTTTCACTTTTCAACAAAACATTGGTTATGAATTTGGATTTTTCTCGTGTCAATTTTCCAAGTCAAAAAGTTATTTTTAGCTTTTCTGCTGCATCCGCTGTGAGAGGCTCCCTTCACGTGTAAGTTATGGAAGATTGATTTAAAGCCTTCAGACCGGTTACTACTTTGTTCAATTTCGTTAATCAATAAACAGCCGATGAAAACAAGAATCAGAGATATGATATATAAACATTACCATTTTCATGAATCTCTTGTCGTTTGGGTTACACGACGCCACGTATTTGGTCATCTATCTGTCTGTTTGTCAAATTTGATTCCCTCTTCTACAAAAGCAACCGATCAAGGTTGCAACATTAGAACTCTTAGGCCTTTTTTCATTAGCTCAAGCTACCATTTATTTAATCATTTATACCATTTTTTGTCATTTATTCCAATCTCAATTGCTTTATTGCTAGTCTATTTTTATTATTTATTATTTGTTACAATTAACTTATAGCTTCTTGATTCACACACTGAAGTTATTCTTTGCCTCTTTTCATGTGATATCATTTTGATTTTGATATTATCATGTTAATCTCATTAAAATCAATTTAAATAAATAAAGGGTTTTGGTTTGTAACTATTGGAAAATAGTAACCGGTGACTAAGGGCTAAGTGGTGTGGTGGCTTCATCTAGTCACTGTGGTGGTGTAAGGTGGGTAGGTTTCTGGAATTGTATTCCTTTTTTATTATTTTTCAAGGATAATTGTGAAATAAGTGAGATTAATTAAAAAATAAGGGTTATTGAGAAAAATTGAGGGGTCAATCTCTCAACGTCAGCCAAATTGAATTAGGGTCAATTTGGTAATATATAGTTTTTAAAATAATTATTGTTAATTGTGTTATAAAAATAACCAACTATGAAGAGAATCAATTAAGAGTGATGATACAGCTATAAACTTTTGTACAAATTTATTTTGTTCAAACTGACGTAGTATTAATTCATTGGTTGAATGAAAAATATAAAATAATAAAAAAAAATCATGTGGGGCAAGTGATATTTAATTTAACCAATCTTATCATACCACAACAGTTTGTACAAAATAAGTTTGTACAAGAGTTTGTAACTATATCATTACTCATCAATTAAATATCTAATAAAATTTATTTTTAACATCATATAGATTTTAAAATCAATTGTATATATTTGATTAATTTTATTTTTAAATTTTTGTAAAAATACAAATAACTGAAATGGACATAAAGTTAAATAAAATTTATTTACACATTCATACACATAAATTTTTTTTATTATGTACATATTTATCTAATAATTGGTAACTAAATTTAATATCTTTATTTTATTAATTTAATATTTTTATTTGTTATCTCAAGATAATTAGTAATAATAGAGTTAGTTCCAATAAGACATCTGTAAAATAAATTTATGTAAAAATATATAACTCATCATTTTTTTTATTTACTCACGTATTTATTAAAGCTTGGATACATGATTTGAACACTAATAAAACCCAATTAGCTACCACATAAGTTAAACCTTTGCTTCAAGTTCTAAAATATTTACCATCATTACGAAATAAAAAAAAAAAAAAAAGAATACTTCGTCAATTGGACGGTTCAAAACTCCAAATGACAATCGCACTTGTTCTAAACAAAAACGTTTCCCTTCTCGAGGTCAACTTCATCATCTAAAAGAAAAATAATAATTAAATTTTAGAAAACAGAAAAGTCATTTTCCATTGGGCCCACATCTCGACCGAGATAAACACGGAATCATGACTGATCATCATGACATAGTGGCAAACGCCATATCATCAGATCAGAAGCTGTATCATCATTCCTCAATACACCCGCGAAGCAGAGAAGCCCTACCGCCATTAGTAGAAGCATAAAATAAAATCATCTAAATCCGCTACAGAAACAAACAGCCTCCCATGTATGTATCCCTCCCGTATAAACAGTACCCACCCTGTTCTCATCATCATCATCATTAATCACAATCACAATCACAATCACAATCACATACGCCAACTTAAATTTAATCAAATCAAATCAAATCGGTGAGGATCCTCTCACGAAATAGAAAGCACAGAGAAGCGAAAGATAGATGAGATAGATTTGTAGAGAGATCATTGTCAAAAGTAAAAGAAAGTGTAGCAACAACACTTCTATAGGGGAAAAAAAAAGGAAAGAAAAAAATAAAATCAAAACTAAGAGCCCTAGTTTTATCACCATTGAATTTCAGGTTTTCGGTTCTCTCGAAGGCCGATAAACTCAACAGCAACAACTAGGTACATTAAGAAAAGCTTCCTAATATTTCAATGTGATCGTCGGTTCTCGCGATTAATTTATTTGATTTTTAAATTTTTTTTTTTGGCTTGGATTATCGTTTGCTTCACTTTAGTTTTTTAGTTACAAAATTCACTGTCGTTTATTTGGAGAGTGATTGTGTTGTGTTTGTTTCTTGATTAAATGATATTAAGTGTTTTCTTTTTCAATTAATCTGTTTGTTTATGCTTTTTTTTTTTTCTCCTTCCTTTGTTGTTCTCGTAAAAAGGACCCGAACTTGCAACAGATGTAAAGTATTTAAAAAATATTTATATAGAAAAACTTTAAGGTCTTTGGTTTTGATGATTATGTAGGTTTTGGTGTTTTGAGTAACTGAGTTACTCTGTTTTTACCGTATTATGTTGTTTGTGAACTAAGTGCTAGTGGTTCTTGTTGGCTTGAGTCTATAAATTCCTGAAAATGGCTGCTCTTTTACATGGAAGATGTTGACTTTACAGGGGTGAATGTTTCATGGGAATTGGGTGGTGATTAACCAAAGAGATTGATTTGGTGACAAATGGGAAATCGTGGACAAAAGCGCATGGAAATGGCTGTTGATTTGCCGGATGATAAAAGAGCTTGTAGTTCATTGGACTTTCGGCCTAGCACATCTAACTCATCAGTCCAAACTCACTTGAATTCCACAAACTCCACTCCTGAAACCCATCATAATGATATGGATACTTCTTCTTCTGCTTCTGCTTCAAGCCGATCTGAAGAAGAACCTGAAAAAGATGCAGGGTATGGTTCGTGTGATTCTGATGATGCAGAACCAAGACACAGAGGTCTCAGGGAGTTACAGAGGAGAAGATCCTCTAGTGATCATGGGAAATTGAGGAGTATTTTGGCGTGTTTGAGTGAAGATACTGATCCTTCTAGGCAAATAACTTCACTGACTGAGCTTTGTGAAGTGTTGTCATTTGCTATGGAGGATTCACTTTCTAGCATGATGGCAGACTCGTTGTCCCCAGTTCTTGTAAAGCTGGCAAGGCATGAGACTAATCCAGATATAATGTTATTGGCTGTTAGAGCTATAACATATTTATGTGATATATTTCCTCGATCATCGGGTCTGCTTGTTCGACACGATGCAGTTCCTGCTCTTTGTCAAAGATTAAAGGCGATTGAGTACTTGGATGTAGCTGAGCAGGTATTCTTTGTTTCGTAGTTAATTTGTCTGCTTTTGATTCATCTTATTTTTTAATATAAGTCAATTTATTGAGGCTGTAACTTTCTTTTTATGTAGTGTTTGCAAGCATTGGAGAAAATTTCCCGGGATCAACCACATGCTTGCTTAGAGGGTGGGGCTATTATGGCTGCTTTAACTTATATTGATTTCTTCTCGACTAGTATACAGGTAAATGAAAATCCAATTATTTGAGAATGAATAGATGTTAATTTTAGCTAGCATTGCCTTATGGTTTCAATTTCTTTGAGATAAGGCTTTTAACTTTTCCTTTAATCTGCAATAGAGAGTTGCACTTTCCACTGTAGCCAACATATGTAAGAAACTTCCTTCAGAATGTCCGTCACATTTAATGGAGGCTGTTCCCATATTGAGCAATCTTCTTCAGTACGAGGATCGACAGGTAGGTATTGATTGGTATTTTGCTCTCTGAGATTATTGCTTCCGTAGATTTATCTATTCCGATATTTATTGACCTACTAACACAAATCTCTGTTTGAATTTTTTTCAGCTGGTTGAGAGTGTAGCCATTTGTTTGATAAAAATAGCAGAGCAATTAAGTCAATCTTCTCAGATGCTGGATGAACTCTGTAGCCATGGGCTGATTAATCAGACCACGCATCTCTTAAACTTGAATAGCCGAACTACTCTATCCCAGCCAATTTACTATGTATGTGAAATTTTCTTAGTTGTTTTGTAAGATAAAACTTTCTTGTTCTCTTTAGATTTCCTGCCCTAGAATTATTGACACTTTACAGTTCTGGTTGGCAGGGTTTGATTGGGTTACTTGTCAAAATTTCTTCTGGTTCAATTGTAGCTTTCAAAATGTTATACGAGCTTAATATTGGCAGGATATTGAAGGATATTTTATCAACTTATGACCTCTCACATGGAATGTCTTCTCCTCATATGGTTGATGGTCATTGCAATCAGGTTACACCTTAGACCTTTCAATATGCTTGCTCTAGTGGCATGTTTATCTGGTTGATTGCTTTTTCCTTTTTTTTTTTTTTTTTTTTTTTTTTGGGTCTATGTGCTTGATTTGCATTTTAACCAACATGGGTTATTGTAATATGGTCGCTCCTATCACTTGGGATTACCAATTTTTTGAAATTCAGTAGCAAAAGAAGAAACAAATAATTGAGAAAAGGATAGAGTAGGTCTAATGATGTACTAGGCAATTTCAATATTCGCATTCAATTTGCAGTGCATGTGTCTGGAGACTACAATGTGTTAGGGGGGTTTTAAGTTCATCCTTAGTTTAGCATTCATAAAACAGGGTTTGCTACTTAGTAATTTTTTCCATCTAAGTTTCTATGAATTTAGATTGATTATGCTAGTAAATTGAATTATTTTAATACCCTCAAAAACGATCAGAGTTGATGTTGATCTGTTTCTTCCCAGGTACATGAAGTTTTGAAGTTGCTAAATGAGCTTCTTCCTACTTCAGTTGGAGATCAGTGTGCGCAACAAGTGTTGGATAAGCAATCATTTTTAGTTGATCGTCCTGATCTTCTTCAAAACTTTGGAATGGATATACTTCCCATGTTGATCCAGGTTGGTTTTATGGTATTTACAGCTCAGCGCTTGTTGCTTTTCTTTTCCAGTATAATATATCCTTTGCCCCTTTCGCAGGTGGTTAATTCTGGTGCAAATATCTTTTTTTGCTACGGATGCCTCTCTGTAATCAACAAGTTAGTTTATTTGAGCAAATCTGACATGCTTATTGAATTGCTTAAGAGTGCCAACATTCCGAGGTGAACTTGGCTTTCTCATCATTTCTGTAGGAAATTTTGAGCATGTTTCAACTATTGCTAATGAAGTTCTTTGGTTATCTTGGCAGCTTTTTGGCTGGAGTGTTTACTCGAAAGGACCATCATGTGGTCATATTAGCTCTAGAGATTGCTGAAATGATCCTGCAAAAGCTTTCTGATACTTTCTTAAACTCTTTTGTAAAAGAGGGTGTCTTTTTTGCCATTGATGCACTATTAACGCCAGAAAAATGTTCGCAGCTATTTCCAGCATTTAGTGGCATCCAGCTTTGCCCTAGCTCAAGTCAGAAGTGTGCTGGAAGGGAGGTTCTGAGATGCTTATGTAATGCTTTTGATACTGGTCTGTCTTCTTCAGCTTCAGAAAAACAATCTTGCAAGCTTGATAAAGATTCTGTTCATAATCTTGCAAAGAGCATTATAACCAAATACTTCTCACCAGAATTATTTGGCTCTGATAAAGGACTGACTGATATTCTTCAAGACCTTAGAAGTTTTTCTGCTGCTTTGACCGATTTGATGAATGTGTGCACTAATAATGAAGCTCATGCACGGGATGAAGAGAAATTTTATTGTATTTTACATCAGATTATGGAAAAGCTTAATGGAAGAGAACCGGTTTCCACTTTTGAGTTCATCGAGAGTGGAATTGTCAAATCGTTGGTTACATACCTGACAAATGGATTGTATCTGAGAGACAACGCGGAGCTTCATATTCCACATAGTGATTTATTTGTAGTAGAAAAACGATTTGAGGTGCTTGCAAGACTACTTTTGCCTTATTCAGACAATCTCTCTGAGGACTCACTGGTGTCAGCTCTGATACAGAAATTACAAAGTGCATTGTCGTCTTTAGAAAATTTCCCTGTTATTTTGAGTCATTCATTCAAGCTGAGAAGTTCATATGCTACTGTTCCATATGGACGCTGCATATCACATCCATGTCTCAGGGTTCGTTTTGTGAGGGGAGATGGGGAGACATGCTTATCTGATTTCTCAGAAGATCTTTTGACTGTTGATCCTTTTTCTTCTTTGGAAGCTATTGAAGGATATCTGTGGCCTAAAGTTACTATCAAAGAATCCAAAGATGTAGAATCAGATTGCCTGATGGATCAAATGAACGGCCAACCTCTTCATTTGTCATCAAATTCCAAATCTATCCTAGGGGAAAGTTCAGAATCTATGGAACATGAGAGCACTTCTGCTGTATTAACTCCTGTGAAGCATGATAGCATATCCTCTACCTCTGGTGTTCCGAAGATGCAGGTAGTTCATAGTACTTGGTTAACTAACTTAAAGATTTGTTATTTGCTACTTTCTGCATTGTTTTATTTTTTTGGGTGCAACACTTGTTATTTATGAACTATATTTTTACTGGAGTACAAACTTAGCATATAATATTAAGTTGTGTTTCAGTTGCAGCCTTGCTAAGCTGCCATTTGTATGTTTTGTACAAGCTGTTTATCTACATTGTTGTTTTAGATATTCATATTGTTCTCTTCTCCTTCACAAATTGAGTGCTATTCTTTTTTTAATCAGATTGAAATCCTTACATGCCTTACATTGCCATTATGTTTTATTTTTCAGGATTGTAAGATCAAACTTACGTTTGACCTAGACGGGCAAAAGCTGGAGCGGACATTAACATTGTATCAGGCAATTCTTCAAAAGCAAATAAAAACAGATGGTGAAGTTATTGCCGGGGCAAAATTGTGGAGCCAAGTATACACAATAATTTATAGAAGAACCATGGAATCTAAATGCAATGATCCTAAAAAATGTGTCCATTTGCATCCAATGTCCTCTGTATCAGATGGAGATGAGGCACGTTTGCATTGTGCTTCATTTTTCTCCAGCTTGTTTGCTTGTCAACTGGCCTTTGAGTTGGATAATTCAAGTCCTATTTATGATATATTGTTCCTACTTAAGAGTTTGGAAGGCATGAACAGGTTAACATGTCATTTGATATCTCATGAGAGAATACGTGCATATGCTGAAGGCAGATTTGATAACTTGGATGACCTGAAGGTAGCAGTTCACTCATTGCGACAGAATGATTTTGTGAATAGTAAGTTGACAGAAAAACTAGAACAACAGATGCGCGACAGTGCGGCTGTTTCAACTGGTGGTGTGCCGTCATGGTGTAATCAGTTAATGGCTTCATGCCCATTCTTGTTTAGTTTTGAAGCAAGGTGCAAGTATTTTCAGTTAGCAGCATTTGCTCCACGACAGGTTCAGCCTCATCCATTATATCGCAGTAACTCAGGTGCCCCTACTGACAGGCGATCAGCTGCTGTTGGCTTGCCGCGGAAGAAGTTTTTAGTGTGCCGGAACCGGATTCTGGAGTCTGCCACACAAATGATGGATCAGCATGCTTGTAATAGAACACTTGTCGAAGTGGAATATGATGAAGAAGTTGGTTCTGGTCTTGGTCCTACATTAGAGTTTTATACTCTTGTCAGTCAAGAGTTTCAGAAGTCTGGTATGGGCATGTGGAGAGATGATCACAGTTCAGTAACTGTCAGGAAAAGCTTGGAAATTGGGAATTCTGATATTGTAATGTCTCCTTTTGGTCTGTTTCCCCGTCCCTGGTCATCTGCCGTAGATACATCATATGGGATACAGTTCTCAGATGTATTAAAAAAGTTTGTTCTTTTGGGTCAAGTTGTGGCAAAGGCTCTTCAAGATGGAAGGGTCTTGGATCTGCCTTTCTCCAAAGCCTTTTATAAGCTCATTCTTGGAAAGGTACTTTTTCTGTCTCAGATTTAGAGTAATACTTATGTCGACTTGTGGCGAAAGTTTGATTTTTTATGCTAGTTGAATTGCTACTTAAGCAAACTCGTTTGCTACAGGAACTTAGTTTGTATGACATCCAATCATTTGACCCTGAGCTTGGTAGGACTCTGCTGGAGTTTCAGGCCATTGCTAATAGAAAAAAACATTTGGAATCAACTTCTGAAGAAAGGTCAATGTTTGGCCTTGAATCATGTTTTCGGAATACCCGAGTTGAGGATCTCTGTCTCGATTTTACACTACCTGGGTACCCTGATTATGTTCTCACTTTTGGGCCTGATCATAAAATGGTAAGGAATCGTATACTGTAATTACATCTGTTTTTCCTCAGCTCTATTAGTTAATATATTGAAACTCAAATGAATTTATTGATTGTCAACTTTGCAGGTGAATATGAACAACTTGGAGGATTACGCAGAACTTGTTGTGGATGCTACGATACATACTGGAATATTCAGACAAATGGAAGCTTTCAAGTCTGGATTTTGTCAAGTATGTGATATTTCACACTTCATCAACGTTGATTATCCTGGTTACATTCTACTACTTTCTTCAATGTGTTGTTACCCTAAGAGAAAGAGTGGAACATGTTTAGCAATTTCCTGGGAAAATGTTTGGGTTTCACAAGTTAAAAAGAAACCTGATGGTAGTTGATGGTATGTGTGTGTAGATGTTGTATGGTGCTTATAAATTATAATTTGCATATTGTTCTTTTCTTCAACTTTGTGATCATGAAAAGATGGTTAGATAGCTTGTGAGAGTGACATAGACCAAAGAAAAGCCACCTATCTTTTATGACAACTCTCCTGTTCATAAGTTGGTTTGATTTGGATAATGTATTTGTTTTTCAGCCTTCACAAACTGTAGATATCGCTTAACGACTGTTTATTTGGGTGGAATGCTGTTGAAGAAAATATGTGAGAATATCATTGAGTGAGTGAGCTTAGTTGAGGGTTCTGTTCTTTCTGCAAAAGCAGAAGGATATTCTTCCTTTCAAGGTTTTCCTTTGATGGATTTATTATCTAGAATAGGATTTGATTTTGATATGTGAATATATTACTTCAAAGATAGTCATAAGTTTTCTTTGATTGAAATGGCATATCCCTATTATCATCGTGTTACTTTTAGTGGAAATTTATATCCATAACAATTTCTCGATGAATGTTCTGTTTTGTGATTGATATTGTATTAATTTTATTTTTAACTTGATTCTTCAGGTTTTCCCTATTGAACATCTTAAGATTTTCACTGAAGAGGAGCTCGAGCGTTTATTCTGTGGAGAACGTGACTTTTTGGCTGTATGTATTTCTATAATTTTGTTGGTCCTTCCATGTGGAAGCATACAGACTTCTGGTACTAAGTTGTATTGTTTTCTAGCAGTTTAATGACCTTTTGGATCATATCAAGTTTGATCATGGATACACAGCTAGCAGTCCTCCCATTTTGAACGTTAGTGATGCTTATTTTCTCCTTTTTGGTGTTTTTGTTTTAACTTTTCATCCCATGATATTTCAGTCTTCTCTTACTCTTCTGAATGTCAGTTATTAGAAATAATACGGGAGTTTGACTACGATCAGAGACGGGCTTTTCTGCAGTTTGTGACGGGTGCACCTAGGCTTCCTCCTGGAGGTTTGGCATCACTAAATCCAAAATTGACAATAGTCCGAAAGGTTTGAGGGCCCGCAAATGCCTCTTTTTCCTCTGCATGTTTTGAACTTACTTTTAGCTACCACTGTTTCTCATTTTTTCTTTTTCTTTTCTTAACTTCTGCAGCATTGTAGCAACTGTGCCCATGCAGATTTACCCAGTGTGATGACATGTGCCAATTATCTTAAGCTGCCACCTTATTCATCGAAAGTAACCTTTCTTTCCTTTGTGCATGGATTTGACTTGTCTAAGGTTTTCCTCTACATGGGATTTCTCCAGTGGGTAAAAACTATGCCAATTCTGATGATTTTTTTTTTCCCCCAGGAGATGATGAAAGAGAAACTCCTGTATGCTATAACTGAGGGACAGGGCTCATTTCACCTCTCATAGCCATTCACATTTCACAGGTACACAAAATGTGAATTTGTAATTAATAGAAATAGGTGCTGGTGTAGATAACAAGGTAATGATAATAGCAGTGGTTTTTATTGATGGTTGCTGAGGGAGCTGATTGTCGCTAAGCAAAAGGAAGCTCTTAACTAATTCATTTGTGTGGGATTCTGTATATAAGTGAAAGTTCAGGAAGTTGTTTTGGTGGTTAAGTCGAGATATGCTTTAGAGGAAGAAACAGTGGGATATCAGATAGATGGGGATGCAGTTCTTTCTTACATTTCTTGTACAAATCTCTGTACAGACATCTTTCACATATAATTTAGTGTTCACTTTTTTAGTTCCCTGCCCTGCAGCTACTCTTTTGTTTAATGGTTGTTTAAATAGTTAATAGACTTCTCGTTTTCATTATTTCCTTCGTGTGCCCCAGCTCGTTCAAGTCTGAAAGGGCTTTTGGAGAAGTTGGGCCTGTTACCAATTACATGGGTAAGCCCGGCCCAATTTTCCATAAGTAAGGTTGGCGAAAAAGCTCTGGCCAGCTTGGGCCTGGGTATGGGCTCGAAAATTATAAAATCCGCATAGGTTGAGCCTAGATAAAGGCTCAGTGAAAAAGTCCGGATTTAGTTTAGTCTTTTTAATTTATAAATAAAAAATAAAGTTAATTTAAATTTAAAAAAAAACGCCAAAATACAATTCTTGTGCCGGGCTCGGGTAGGGATTAGACTTTTTTATTAATTATAAAATGATTTTTTAATTAAGTAAAAACTATTTAATATAAAAATAATTATGTAATATGTAATAGACTAAGAGTTTAATACATAAAATGTTAGAAATACAATATAATAAATAACAAATTTTAGTACTTGGTAATATTGAAAACTACAGTTCAAGTGGGAACTTTATTTATTTAGCTGAATTTTGTAACAGAACAGGCAAGGCAAGAGGACAGTATCCAGTCCACGTAGTGCATTCCCCCACCTCCAACCGAATTGATAAAAGTTATAAACAAAAAGGGTAATTTTTAGGGACCTCTCCTGAGGTTTGGTGTATTTACACATAGATAGAATGTATTGATGTAATTACAGACACCACCCCTGCCGTTAGTATAAAAATATGTATAATGCAGCATAGAAGGGTAAATACGTAAAATCATATTTAAATTTTAAAATAATTCAAAATTTAAGCTGAAAATTTGTTGATGTCCGGGAAATATTGACTGTTACAATCTCTTGTCCAGTGCTTTGCGATACTTGATGGACAAAAGAAAGCAAAAATCTTCCCTTTATCTTTCACATAAGCAAAATCCAACATCAATTTCTGCTTTCTAAAGCTATCAAGAAGCAGCTCCTTTTGCCCAAAACTTTATCAAATTGAAGGAGAGTTCAGCTTCTGTTATGAACGAGATGAGTTCGAGTGGTGGCCCAAGACTTCCACGAAGTGAGTACTGGCGGTGAATGGCTTCAGCCGCGACTGGAATTGGAGCGAGAAAGAGGTTAGTCCTCATTTGTGACAGTTCGAAGATGCAAATAAGATGCAGTTGATTATTTTGTTGATTATTTTTTTTTTAAGAATGGGTTGATTCTGAATTACTTACAAATGAAAATGGGCTTTCGAATTTTGATTTTTTTTTATGCATGTAGATCTCGACAAGTGTGGTCTCTGATTTCTTTTTCTGTTAGTCAATTATAGTAAGTTGTTGTTTTGATTGTTGTTCATCTTTTTTTATTTTTCTTTTATTTTTTTAATTTTAAATATTCACTGTGTTTTTCGTCTTTAGAATTGAAGAGCAGTTATTATGTGTTTATGTGTTTGTATTTTTTTGGCAAAAATCTGTGCTGAATTTATATGTTTAAATCTAGATGGCGATTTTACAGAAGCTGTTTTGGATGAAAGTACTTTCTATGAAAGCATCCATATAAGAGTCATTGCAATAAGTTATTGAAAAACTGTTAAATTTTTCCAAAAGAAAACATACAGGGTTGAAATTCTCTCATATGCAAACCTTTTATGTAGCATATTATCTATGATTGGCTTTCTCCTGATATCTGCAAATTAAGTAAGGGTTTTGTTAACTAATTGCTTTGATACTTGGTAATATTCTACTAATGGAATAAAAGAAAGCATATACACAATTACACACACACATGCAGTAGAGGAGATAGATAGATATAACAACAATACCTTATGAGGCATGAGAGCTTTGGGAATCACTCTATGCAACAAACAAAACATTAACAGAGACATCTTGTAATTCTTTCGTGTATTTTATATGTAAAATAAAATATTAATATCAAAAGAAAGAAAAAGAAAAAAGAAACACTCAAGAAACAAATCATTTAATTCTACAGTTCCTTAGCCAAATCAATCTTACGCAGCTTTCCAATTTAAATTTATTTTGTTTTCCATTGATGGAAAAGCTATTTCATAGCCATAACAAGGTTCTTCAAATCTTTATTATGCCGATTTAATGCTTAATCATTTTATTATTATAAGCTGTCATGTTGGTAGCACATAGGTTGCAAATGAGGAACTAATTTATGGAAATGCAAGCAGAAAGTATTATTACAATCTGATGTTCTCATTCAAAAAAAAAAAAAAGATTATAATCACTGTGATACTTTCATCTTATCTTGATCTATTTGGAGTTGGAAGTATATCAAATTTGCTTTTAGAATATATCTTTTAAAACACAGCTTTAATTTGTTGTTCTATTAATTTTGTCTGGTTAAACAAGTTGGTGTTGGAGAAGAGAAAAACTAGCCAAACGATATCCATTGCTCACCTAGATCTGCATTTCCATCTCTTCCTTTTTATTTTCTTCTTTTAATTCCATTAATTCTTTTTCTTCCATGATGAGACATCTCCATCTCTTTCAAATGTTTTTGTTCATCCGGATAGTAACATAGCTGATGGATCTTAGGCCTCATAGAATTAGAATTAGCGATGTTGATTTTTTTTTTCTAATCCTTGAACTTTAAATTGGGTTTGGGAGTTTCAATGGTTGTGCCAGCTTGTAATTTTCAATACTTAGGCAGCATGGTGCCATGGCTTTGAAAAGGCTGGTAATATCAATTCTCTTCC
Source organism: Citrus x clementina (assembly GCF_000493195.1). Classification (NCBI taxonomy): domain Eukaryota; kingdom Viridiplantae; phylum Streptophyta; class Magnoliopsida; order Sapindales; family Rutaceae; genus Citrus; species Citrus x clementina. Next base: position 11,594,444 of record NW_006262139.1, on the reverse strand, counting down.
TTTGTGGCATGTATCGTTAAAAATTTTGAGCTCATAAGAGCATGTAATGTTAGGAAGCTTTCGTCACCAATAGTATTTTCATTCTCATATATTAAGACAATTATTTGCTTTTACACATAGAAAGAGTTGTACATATCAATTCCAAATTTGTCGACTACACACAGAGTTTGAAGTGTTTTGGCCTCTAAAACTTAAACTCAAACCAGCTTAGTCCATATCGTAATCTTGTTTGATGTTCTCATCTTGAAATGATTATTATTGATGGTATAATTTTCTTTAAACTTTCATGTAGCATATTTTAATTTATTAATGGTTTTTTGTTACTTACGATATGCTGTTGTTTATAACTTGCAGCCATGTTTACATGGAGATCGGGCTGTGGTAGCTGGAGATGAGATTGATGTAGCAACAATAATTCCAGAGTAATACACCAGCTTAAAAAAGATGTGGCAGGATGTCAATGTCAAGAATGTTTGCTTTGACAAGCCTATAAGACATGCTAAGGAAGTGAGAGTTTATGTCATTTTGCCATGGCTCATTTGTTGTATGTTTGATTAACTGGATGTGTTTGAGCTTAGAAAATCCATATGGTTGAGACACTGTTTGATCTTGATTATGTTGCATGCTTCTATTGATGATTTGAATGGATGATATTATTGAAACAAATACAAAGATTTCTTAAGTAGAAGATGAAGAATAAATTGTGTTTTGATGATTTATTTACCTACAAAAGCCTCCATTTATAGCTGTTGTCGCTGTTCAAATTATTAACATTTATTTACAACGATAATAATGGTAGCTTCATTTGATTTTGAAGAGTTTTTTTATAATAAGCAATGTCAACTACTTTACATTGATTGGTATTTTGGTCTTTTTCTGATGTCGTGTGATTTCAGCCAAACTTATTACCCGTCAGTTGTCAAAGCTTTATTTATCAATTTATTATTTTGGTGGGAAGGATATTATAGTAATTTTAAGAGTCTCCTAACGGTCAATCTAACTTATAATTAACGGCAGGGGTGGTGTCTGTAATTACATCCATACATTCTATATATGTGTAAATACACCAAACCTCAGGGGAGGTCCCTGAAAATTACCCTAAACAAAAATGAACAAGAATTAGAAAACAATAAGCTTACTCTCACTCTTAGGCCGTCACAAATGGCTCAGCCATGAACACAATTCTTCCATCAAATCTTTTCCCCTCGAGCCTAACCCACCACGCTCTCTCACCACACTGTGTCTCACCACCACCACCAACACCACCTTATCCTCCCACGCGCCCATTTCGCGTGCAAGCCACTACTGACCTTTCTCTCACCACCACTAACCCATCATCAAATTCAAATAACAACACAAATGATGACCAAAAAATATTACTGACACTTCTTCGCCAACGGAAAACCGAAGAAGCTTGGATTAAATACACCCAATCCACTTACCTTCCGAACCCCACTTGCCTTAGCCGCTTAGTTTCTCAACTCTCTTACCAAAACACTACCTTAAGCCTCTCACGCGCCCAGTCCATCGTCACGCGCCTTCGCCATGACCGCCAGCTCCACCGTCTCGACTGCAACTCCCTCGGCCTCCTCGCCGTATCCGCCGCCAAGTCCGGTCACACCCTCTACGCCACTTCCGTTATCAAGTCCATGCTCCGCTCTGGGTACCTCCCCCATGTCAAGGCCTGGAGCACCGTCGTCAGCCGCCTCGCCGCCTCCGGGGATGACGGTCCCGTCGAGTCCGTTAAGCTCTTTGAGGTCGTCGTAAAACGGGTCCGCAAATTCTCGGATCCGGATATTGTTTCTGACTCGAAACCCGACACGGCAGCTTACAATGCTGTGTTAAATGCTTGTGCTAATTTGGGTAAGCCTAAGAAGTTTTTGCAACTATTTGATCAAATGCATGAGTTTGGTGCTAAGCCTGATGTGTTGACTTATAATGTCATGATTAAGCTCTGTGCTAGAGCCCGTAGGAAACATTTGCTTGTGTTTTTATTGGAGAGGATTCTTGAAATGGGAATCCCTTTGTGTATGACTACGTTCCAGTCTCTTGTTGCGGCTTATGTTGGGTTTGGTGATTTAGAAATAGCTGAGAGTATTGTCCAAGCGATGAGGGAAGGGAGGAGAGATTTATGCAAGATTATTCGGGAACTGGATTTGGAAGATTATTCGAGTGAAAATGAGGGAGATGATGATGATGAAGTGTTTGAGAAGTTGCTTCCAAACTCGATTAATCCCAGTAGTGAGCCTCCGTTGTTACCAAAAACTTTTGCTCCTAATTCGAGGATCTACACGACTCTAATGAAGGGTTACATGAATGAAGGTCGTGTGAGTGATACGGTTAGAATGTTGGGGGCGATGAGACGACAGGAGGATGATGCTAGTCACCCCGATCATGTTACATACACAACTGTTGTTTCTGCTCTTGTGAAGGCGGGATCAATGGATAGGGCTCGTCAAGTGCTAGCTGAAATGACTAGAATTGGTGTACCTGCAAATCGTATTACTTACAATATTCTGCTCAAGGGTTATTGCCAGCAGTTGCAGATTGACAAAGCAAAAGAGTTGCTTCGAGAAATGGCTGATGATGCAAAGATTGAGCCTGATGTGGTTTCATATAATATTTTGATTGATGGATTTATACTGATTGATGATAGTGCTGGAGCTCTTACATTCTTCAATGAAATGCGTGCTAGGGGAATTGCTCCCACCAAGATCAGTTATACTACTTTGATGAAAGCTTTTGCATTGTCAAGTCAACCGAAGTTGGCTAATAAGGTGTTTGATGAGATGCTTAGAGATCCGAGAGTGAAAGTTGACATAGTTGCTTGGAATATGTTGGTCGAAGGATATTGTAGAATGGGATTGGTTGAAGAAGCAAAGAGAATAATTGAGAGAATGAAAGAGAATGGCTTTTACCCTAATGTGGCTACATACGGAAGCCTTGCAAACGGGATTTCATTGGCTAGAAAACCAGGAGAAGCACTCTTACTCTGGAAAGAAATAAAGGAAAGGTGTGAGGTGAAAAAGGAAGGTGTTAATGCAGATTCTGATTTGCCTCCACCACTGAAACCAGATGAAGAACTATTGGATGCTCTGGCTGATATATGTGTGAGGGCTGCCTTCTTTAGGAAAGCTTTAGAAATTGTGGCGTGCATGGAAGAGCACGGGATACCGCCAAATAAAACAAAGTATAAAAAGATATATGTGGAAATGCATTCCCGGATGTTTACAAGCAAGCATGCCTCACAAGCCAGGCAAGACAGAAGGAGAGAGAGGAAGAGAGCAGCTGAGGCTTTCAAGTTTTGGTTGGGTCTGCCCAATTCTTACTATGGAAGTGAATGGCGACTGGACCCGATGGATGGAGATGAATACATTACAGGTGATTATCGGTAAAGTGTAAACAAGCATATTTCTGTGAACTGAATTACTTGGATTGGATTTCCTGTTGTGGAAATCAAGTTTATATATGTTGTAAACTCTGAGGTGAATGTGCATAGAACTTGTCACTTTGAAATGGGACTCAGAAGCCAGTATGTTTGTAATCTTGTAGGTATTTGCAGGAGAGCAGAAATGACTGTCTTGGGACAATAGGAGTAACTTTTCATTGACTTGAAAATTATGTACTCATTTTTTTGTCTGAGATCAATAATATAAAATTTACAGGAACATATTTTGGCGCTTGAGTATTTTGCTTCATCCAATCTTGCTATGTGCACACTCCACAGAACACTGCTTACAAATATTTACAGTTGAAAAATGCACGGGCGCACAGAAATAGTCAGCACATCCATGTTTTCTGGAAGAGGATTAGCTTTCTGGGAAATTTCCAAACAAACAATTTCAACGAAATCCTTCAATTTTCTTTTTTTTTCCATTATGTTTAACTCTATGTTTTCTTTTACCTTTGGAGTACATTGAATGTACAGAAATAACTAAAACAAAGTTTCTATTATTGGTATTAACAGCTACTCTAAAGGAACGTTTTTATACAGTGTTAACAATTCAATAACTATCATTTTAGCCGAAGTATTATAGTGAAACTTCAGAAGACATCCAAAGATTTTTTTTTTTTTTAAAAAAAAAGGGTAACCTGCCTTCTGATGCCGCTCAACTTTAGCATCTTGAATTCTTGATCTGGAAGATGGTTGATTACGTTAATAAGATGATAACAGCACCTGCAAGAGAAAGCACGATCTACGTTGAATATAATATAGGATATTTACCCATCCAGTGTGCATTAACAATGAACGAACTTAATAATTAGCAGTTTGAAAGTAATATAGACGATACATCGTTGAGCAATACATACATGAACATTAAGGCTCAACCAATACGGGAAAAAATGATTTCCTCTTAACTTGCAAAGATTTTGCCCCCACCCTTGGAGGATGACGGTTCCACAAAAAAGACCAAATTCCACTCAGAAGGAGACGATGGTGACAACCCACAGCAAATGTCCATCAAAGATAAATTAATGGAGGACCATTTGTTCGTGGAAGAGGATTTCGTTGGTAAGGACGACGATTTGGATTTTGACAGTGGTGATGTTGTCATGGAAATGGATGGAACTTTGCCATCTATCTCATTCTCCCACGAGGTTCTTGCACGGCTTATTAAACCTTGGTAATCTACTGTTGTTGTTAATCTCCTAGGGAGGCAGATTGGTTACAAAGTTTTATGCAACTGCCTAGACTCTCTTTGGGCAAGACTCCTTTACGGTCATAGATCTGGAAAATGATTATTTCTAGTCAAGTTTAGAACAGTTGACGTGATAGGTCCCAGTCAGAACTACACTTATACAATGCGTATGATTCTCTTTGGGCGAGAATAAACCACAAGATAGTATTTAGATAATTTGCTGACTGATTTATTATTGAACTCGAGAGCGCATTTATACATTTAATCACAGCCCACTACTTTGATGTACAGCCGAAAATAGAGGCTTATAGTACGTCCACTAAGCAAATAACATAATACAAAACAAATGCAACTACCTAGCTATTAACCCGTTCAACAAAACAAGTAGTACAAGATAATTTAAATACAGAAACTAAACAAGCTATTAATCCTCCAACGTCTACTTTAAGTCGATAACTATGAATATTGCTCCGGTTGTTACTCCCTTGCATGCATGACTTTCATGTCCTGCATGCCCATATCACACGTCTAGACCTCATCCTTGATACTTGGAATTTGGTTTTGTTACCCTTGTTATCTTACATGGCTCTCCAGCCTCATCAATACCCTCCCCTCGAAGTGGACTCTTGTCCTCAAGGTCTATATTTTAAAATAGATTCATTGGTTTCTCTATGATTCGATAAGGAATGGAATGAATTTTTTGGTTTGGCACGGTCTGTTGGGGTAACATCCGCAACAATTTCAGTTTCTTCTTACATAATATCTCTCGCTTCAGTACTTCCTTCAAGCAACAATATTTGAGGGCCAATACATTTGTGACCTACACTAAACTTCTCAGGGCAGTTAAAACAAAGCCCTTGGGCATGACGTCTTTGCATCTCATCCCACGTCAAGTGTTTGACATTAGAGGTTGATGGAGACTGTGCATGGACATGCAATGCTGTTGGTGTTCCACTAACTAGGAGTGGTTGAGAAAACTTGCGTTGGACTTGGTCTTCTTGCATACGTGCCAAACTGATTGCTTCTTTCAAAGTCTTTGGCTTGAACATCCTAATGTCATCAGATATCTCGGGATTAAGACCTCCCATGAAAGTTCCAATTAAAGCTTTTTGTGTCCAACCATGAACTCGATTGCCCAATCTCTCAAACTCCGGTTGATAATCACGTAAGGTGCCTACCTATCTCACCCTGGACAGAGCTTCATCAAAATCTTCACAATTAGTAGGTCCGAAATGTGCCCACAATTCTTCTTCAAAATCTCTCCATGTCACCGTTCTTCCCTCCTCTTTATAGGCTTTGTGCAGCTATTACCACCATTGGTTGGCTTCACCTTCAAGGTGAAAAAGATGCCAATGCAACCTTTTGTGCCTCCTTTGTTCCCTGGTATTCAAAAAATTGGGAAACTTTGTTAAACCACTTCGTAGGATCATCTCCAGTGTACCTTGGAAATTCAAGCTTAGCCATTTTTTATGAGAAAATCATACGGCTTCCACCAGCTTCCTCCTTAGTATTCTCCTTGTAAGAATGGCTAGGGTGATTATTGACGTTATGGCTGGACCTTTCTTTGTTTGAAAAGAAAGCCTCAGACATACGATTGATGGTCTCCTCGAGCTAATGTAGTTTGTCATTAATGCCAATCTCCATTTGTTGCATTTGATCTTGAAGTTCGCTAAGCCTCGCTTCTAAATTTTCAATCCTTTCTTTGTTAGTTGTCATGAGAACAACAAAGTTTTTGAACAAGATAACACAACTCTGATACCAATTGATAGGTCCCAGTCAGAACTACACTTATACAATGCGTATGATTCTCTTTGGATGAGAATAAACCACAAGATAATATTTAGATAATTTGCTGACCGACTTATTATTGAACTCGAGAGCATATTTATACATTTAATCACAACCCACTACTCTGATATACAACCGAAAATAGAGGCTCATAGTACGTCCACTAAGCAAATAACATAATACAAAACAAATGCAACTACCTAGCTATTAACTCGTTCAACAAAACAAGTAGCACAAGATAATTTAAATGCAGCAACTAAACAAGCTATGAATCCTCCAACGTCTACTTTACGTCGATAACTATGAATATTGCTTCAGTTCTTACTCCCTTGCATGCATGACTTTCACATCCTGCATGCCCATGTCACATGTCTAGACCTCATCCTTGATACTTGGAATTTGGTTTTGTCACCCTTGTTATCTTACATGGCTCTCCAGCCTCATCATAACGACGCGCAATTTGCTTTAACTCAAGGGCCCTGGAAGATTTTGTACCGTTCAAGTTTGGTCACCTCAATTCGATAGCTCGAATGGAAAAATCGACTATATTGTTGCTTGTCTTCCGATTTCTGGGAATGCTTCTCCATTACTATCATAAGAGAATTCTCAGATTCCTTGGTCAAGTCATAAGAAATGTGCTCAAAATAAATTATAATACTGAATTAGATTCAAAAGGGAAGTTTGTGAGAATTGCCTTGGAGATCAACTTAAACAAACTCATTGTATTGGTATTAGAATCTATGGGCCAAAGTGGTCATGAATGTTGATAAGGAGGGAAAGGGTGATGATGGGGATACAACGGTGATGAAAGGTCCAACTGGAGATGACTATAAAAGCTCCACAATTTAGTCCTTGGATGGTGGTGGCTAGGGAAGAAAAGAACCAGAGTAGTAGGGAAAGCACTAAAGTTAAAGGATTGTAACTCCAATGTCGGGAGTCTTGTCGTGTCCCTTTATTAGAAACGATCAGGATGGTGTTTCCTCGCATAACGTGGAGAATATTGATTCTAAATAACTTTGCCCCAAACATGGAAACTGGTGACGCTACTTTTTGGTCAACCGAAGAGTTGAACAAAAGGAAGAAAAATTATCCATCATCCACCATTTTTATTCATTTTTTAAAAATATATAATTTTTTTTTGCAGCACTCCACTTGAAATTAATAATTTTTTTCATTTGATTATTCTTGTTATAATACCGTTAGAACTTTGTTGACATCATAAGGGTAAAATTATCATTTCACAACGACACAGTAGTGGAAAGGTGCAAAACAATATAACTTCAAGTGAATTTCAACAAAAAAAAAATTAAGAATTGTATATTTTTAAAAAAATACGAAAAAAAAGTGGTCGGTGGATAATTTATCTTTTACATTTGAGGGTAAAAAAGTCATTTACATAATATTCCGTTAGTTTTCTTGGTCTCCAAACAGAAGTGGAAAAGCGAAAAGAAATGTAACTTCAGGTCAATTCCAGCAAAAAAAAATTGTGCATTTTTGAAAAAAATTGAAAAAAAAACAGGTGGACAGTGGATAATTTTCCTAAAGGGAATGATATAAAGAGTAAAAATACAAAAAGATTTACGTGGTTCAGCGTTTGACCTACGTCCACGGGAGTCAAGAGAGCAAATTCACTATAAAATAATGATTACAGCGGAGTTTTTATTTCTTGCTAATTTTTTTTCCTTGCCCATTCATCTTTGGAGCTCTCTATTTATAATACAAATTTTCAATATCCTAAGTCTTTACTATTCGTAATTTTTATCGACTTCCCCTACTTAGTTAGAATTTTATTTTAAATCTATTTTTGTCTCCTTCTCAAAGTAGGTTTCGAGACTTCTAGATTAATTAGAGTTTTGCTTCCTTGTGTGCTGCAGGCCGTTTTTTTTTATTTGTTGGTCTCCTGGTTCACTTTTGACTTTTCTTAGTTCCTGGTTCCTGATTCTTGGTTCTTGGACTTTTGTCTTTTTTTTTTACTTTTCTTAGTTCCTGGTTCTTGACTTTTGTCTCTTTCTTTGCTCGTGCCCCAACTTCATGGATTTCATGCTTCATTTTCTCTTCAGCATCAGCTGCCCCCTAGCTCTTTTAGGGCTTTATTATTCAAGCTCAAAAGAGCTACTGCCTTGCTTTTTTATACTTGGTTGTCACCTCTCATACCCATCAATTGGTCTTTTCTCTTTCGTTCAAGAACCAACTTTTTTTTAAAGTCTCGTCCACTCTCTTTTGCTGAGTATTTGCCATTGTTTTTCCTTTTCTCTCTCTCTTTTTTTTTTTTTTATCAACAATGTCATCCAATTCACAAGACTTTTCTGAATCTGAATTTTGTGAATATCCTCTAGAGGAAGATGATTATCAGCCTATAATCAGTCAACTATTCACTGTAAACTTTACCCCTGCTTCATTTTTTCCCTCTTCTATCTCTATTGGTCTCTATTCTGCCTTTACAAAGTGGAGCATAAATGAAGATGTTAACCACATGGGTAAAATGTCACTCGAATCTCTTCGTGTCTTTTACGGCATACCTAGCTCCGTTTCCTTAGAAAGGGTTGGGGAAAATGATAAACCTAGCCATCCTCCTCTCGGCATTGTCACCATACACCCTAATTTTGTTACCCATGGTGTGAGACTCCCTTTTCATCCTTTTCTTAGGTACATGGTTACCAACTTCAAGTGTGTCTCTGCTCAATTAAGTCTAATTGTATGACGTACTATGATAGGCATGTACATCCTTTGAAAATAGAAAAACCTCCCTAGCCCTACTTTCCAACAATTTCAATTTTTTTACCAATTGATGGCCATCCCCAATCCTAATCGGGGCCCTCCTATTAAGGGTTGGTATTACATGCGCACCTGATCTAAGCTTCCTCCTTTAATTATTCAAAAGAAATCTTCTGGAGGGTCTTAGAAAGACTCATGGTTTTTGTTGGTGTAGACTGGGAGTTTAGGGAATTTAGTGATATAAACCTTGAATGCTGGGTTCAAACCCATTTTTGTACCCCAGGTAACTGTTTGGGTACTATTTTGATATACTATCGCGGCGTCACTAACGTCTTTTTTTTTTTAACTACTTGGAATACACATCTTCATATTTATGGTAATAAGAGAGAGTTGCTGCTGACTGTTCTCAATATTCCATCAGAACAAAAGTCTTGGACATATCTTTCCCAACCGAGTTTTTTGTCAATTTTTGGTTTTATCTCCCTTGCAAATCTTGTAGATACTCCTAGAGGTGAGGTTTTGCTCTTTTTCCTTATTTTTTATCACACGAAAACATGTAATTTTTTTTTAGCCATATCTTCGGGGAATGACGGAGCTCGTAAAAATAAGAAGCTTGAAAAGTTTCCTCCTTCTAAGATTAGTAGAAAGTTTCGAGACAGGCTTATCTTTCATGTTGAAGGATCATCTTCCTAGGCTGTTATTCCCAATCATCCTCACTAAGAGACCTTGCCTACTGTTAACATGGCTATGTATCCACCATCTGTCAGCTCTTCTACTACTGCCAACATATCTGCTTCTGCTCCTTTCCTATCAGACTCTAGCCAAGGGACCTTGCCTGCAGTGGAGAGTTTACCTAGCTCTACTTGAGAGGACTCTACCCAGACTTATCTTAATTATTTCAACTAACTTTGGCCCTAGTACGTTTCTTCCAGTGACATGAGGCATATTGAAAATTGTCACCCAACTAACATCATGTTAAATAATATCTGTCAGGTACCTTATGCTTCCTTACTCTTGGTTTTTCAACAAAGTGTCCATCTATTAAAATTTTTATTTATTTCACTACAGCTTTCCTGTGCCATCCAAGTATCCAGAAAAAGAATTAAAAATTTGATGTTAGAAAGGATCACACTAATGGAAACTGGGCGAGCTTCTGAGAGGCGAATTGCTGAGCTAGAGGGAAACTTGGCTGAAGAAAAAGTTTGTGTGGCGCAGCTAAAGGCAAATTATAATAGCCTGAAAAATGAGTATGACAACCTGAGGGCTCAGTCCCAATTTGAGATTCAAGATTTGTCCAATTCCATCAATCAACTTAATTTTCAAATGTCTACGGCCAAAGCTTCGGCTGTGGAGGAATACAAGACTTCTGCTGAGTTTGCCAACATTATTGATGAGGAATTTTGGGGTGCTACCAAGGTGAAAGCATTGATGGAAAATCATTATCCTTACCTTGACTATAGCTTCCTAGAAAATGATGAAGACGAGGATTAATCATGGCATGATGCCCCTTTTTTTTTTATCAAGTTGGTGGGATTATATGATGTTTTATTTCCCACTTCTCTTGTAATGGATTTATGAAGTTATTTTTTTGTCACTTTAATTTTCGTGCACTCAGCCTCTCCTGAACTAGTAATTTGCTCAACATGCTTAATTTTTGGGAAGTCCCTTAGAATCGTGAAATTCACTTGACTTTTCTGCACTAGACTTTGAAATTTGCTTTAATTTTCCTTATTTTAGTTTTTCTTTTTTGACTTTTTTTGCTTTAACGTTTCTTTTACTTGTTTCATGCACCAAGAAATGTGCTTTATATGATGCTTTTATTTCCCACTTCTCTTGTAATGGATTTATGAAGTTATTTTTTTTGTCACTTCAATTTTCGTGCACTCAGCCTCTCTTGAACTAGTAATTTGCTCAACATGCTTAACTTTTGGGAAGTCCCTTAGAATCGTGAAATTCACTTGACTTTTTTGCACTAGACTTTGAAATTTGCTTTAATTTTCCTCATTTTAGTTTTTCTTTTTTGACTTTTTTTGCTTTAACGTTTCTTTTACTTGTTTCATGCACCAAGAAATGTGCTTTAACAATTACTTTGGGTGTTTTCACCATGCTTCAACTTTTCCTGCATGCTTTAACTTTTCTTTTTTGACTTTTCTTGGTTTAACTTTTCTTTTGCTTGTTTCCTGTACTAGGAAACGTACTTTAACAATTACTTTAATTCTTTTCGGCATACTTCAATTTTTCCTGCATGCATTAACTTTTCTTTTTTGACTTTTCTTGTTTAATTTTTCTTTTGCTTGTTTCTTGCATCAGGAAATATGCTTTAATAATTACTTTAACTCTTTTTGGCATGCTTTAACTTTTCTTTTTTGACGTTTCCTGGTTTAACTTTTCTTTTGCTTGTTTCATGCACCAGGAAACATGCTTTAATATTATCTTTAACTCTTTTCGGCATGCTTGAGGAAATTACTTTAACTTTGCCAGGAAATTTAATTTAAATTTTCGTGCATGCTTTTAACTTTTCCGAGAAATTGCTTGAAATTTTCTCTTAGCTTTTCTTGTTTTTTTTTTTGTTAGAACAAGAAACTAAAAAGAAAAACAACGTAGACAGTGAAAGAAAAAACGCCTTTATTAATAAATAACTATAAGTTTGACTGTGAACGGTCATTTGGTAACAACTAAATTTTATAATGGCTTAAAGAGGGCTTTATTATTACTACTGAAAAATTATTAAAGTTTTTTCTAATAGTATATTCTTAAATGCTCTGCATTCCAAGGACGTAGGAGCATGACTCCACTCATATCTTTTATCCTATAAGTTTCAAGACGAACGATTTTTGTTATTTTGTAGAGACCTTCCTATTTCGACCCTAACACTCCAACATTATGCTCTCTGGTGTTCTGAAATATTTTTCTAAGAACTAAGTTCCCAACTCGGAAGCTTATTGAATTTACTTTTGAATTAAAATATCAAGATGCCTTTTGCTTATGCGCTGCAGCTCTAAATCAGACATGTTCTCTTTTTTCTTCTAGTAAGTCAAGATTAAATTTTAGTTGTTCCTCATTTTGCTCTGGCTGAAAGTGTTGCACTCTATATGATGACATCCCTATTTCAACTAGAACCACTGCCTCCGTTTAAATGCTAAGGAATATGGTGTTTCTCCAATTGTTATAGTATGTGTTGTCCTATACGACCACAATACAAATGGGAGCTGATCTGCCCAAGCTCCGTTGTGCTTTTCTAACTTGGTCTTTAGGTGGTGCTTGATTATTTTATTAATAGCCTCTACTTGCCCGTTAGCTTGAAAGTAGGCTAGTGAAGAAAAGAAATTCTTGATTCCAAGACTCTGACATAACCTTTAAAGCAAGAATTGTCAAATTGCTTTCCATTATCTGTAACGATAGCTTGAGGGATTCCAAACCTACATATAATAGATTTCCATACAAAAGTTGTTGTCTTTTGTTCTGTAATTTGTGCCAAAGGTTTTGCTTCCGCCCATTTAGTAAAATAGTCCACTGCCACCACGACAAATTTGGTTTGCCCTTTGCCTGTTGGCATTGGACCAATGATGTCTATGCCTCACTGTGCAAACAACCAGGGGCTGGTGACTAGAGTGAGTTGTTCTGGAGGCTGGCGAGGGATATTAGAAAATCTTTGACATTTGTCACACTGCTGGACAAACTTGTATGCATATTCTTTCATTGTGGGCCAAAAGTATCTTTAACGAACTGCTTTTAGAGCTAAAGACCTAGCTCCAGAATGGTTATCACATATTTCCTCATGGATTTCTCTCATCACATAACTTGCCTCTTCATGAGCCAGGCATTGAAGGGAGGGCACCGAGTATCCCCTTTTGTATAACACATCCTTTAGAATCACGTATCGTGCTGACCTCAGTCTTATCCTTCTTGCTTCTTGTTTATTGTCTGTAACCTTTTATTTTTTAGATAATTGATGATGGGGTCCATCCAACTCCTACTTATGGCAATGAGACTGACTTTACCACTCTCATTTTCATTAATACTTGGACTCAATAAAAATTCCATAGAAATAAGTCTGGTCAGGCTTGTGTCAGTAGCTAAAGCTAACCTGGCAAGAGCATCTGCTTTACTATTTTCTTCCCTTGAAATTTGTGTTATAATGTATTCCACAAAACTTTCGAGCAGATCCTTAACTTTCCCAAGATATTCCATCATTTTATCTTTTTTCACCTAGTATTATGATTTAACTTGGTTCACAATCAATTGTAAATCACTATATATTTCCAGCGTTTCTGCCCTTATTTCTTTTGCCCATCTAAGTCCAGCGAGTAGTGCTTCATATTCAGCTTCATTGTTGAAGGCTTGGAATCCAAATTGGAAGGTAAAACTTAATTTAGTATTTTATGGAGTCACTAAAATTAGTCTTGTCCCACTTCCTTGTTGATTTGATGAACCATCCACATACAACTTCCAGATCGACAAAGCTCCAGAGTTAATTCTTTCATTTTTTAGTCGATTACTGGTAAATTCTGCCACAAAATCTGCAACAACTTGTCCCTTGATTGTTGTTCTAAGCTGATACTGAATATCATGCTCTCTCAATTATATTGCCCATTGGACTAATCTTTCAGATGCTTCTGGTTTTCGCATGACCTGTTTAAGGGGTTGATTTGTCAGCACCACTGTTGTGTAGGCTTGAAAATAGGGCCTTAATTTCCTAGCAGAGGTCACCAATACCAGGGCCATTTTTTCTATCATCAGATATCTCGTCTCAGCATCTAACAGTGCATGGCTCATGTAATAAATAGGTTTTTGCACTCTATCTTCCTCTCTTATTAATATTAAACTCACTACTGAGTCCGACACAGCTAGGTAAATGTACAAGTTTTCCCCTGGCACCGGTTTTGAAAGAATTGGTGGGCTACCTATGTACTTTTTCAATTCCTATAATGTTTTCTCACATTCATTTGTCCATACTAGATTCTTTCCTCCACGGAGAGTTTAAAGAATGGCAAGCATTTATTTATTGCTCGCGAAATAAAGCAACTCATGGTAGCAACCTTCCATGTTAATCTTTGGAACTCCTTTATCGTCTTTGGTAACTCCATATCCAAGAGAGCTTGAATTGTTTCTAGATTAGCTTCAATTCCTCGTTGACTGACCATAAAACCTAGGAATTTTCTGAAAGAGGCTCCAAAAGCACATTTACTTGGATTAAGTTTCATATTAACATGTTTCAAAATTTTGAAAGCTTCCTCTAGGTCTGCAATGTGATTTTCCATTTTCTTACTTTTAACAAGCATGTCATCTACATAAACCTCAATTTCCTTCCAATCTGTCCAACAAATATCTTGTTGACTAACCGTTGATAAGTTGCTCCAACATTTTTCAACCCAAAAGGCATTACATTATAACAATATAAGCTTTTATTTGTGATAAATGTTGTTTTCTCTTTATCTGAATAATGCATTTGAATTTGGTTGTAACCCGAGTACGCATCCATAAACGTGAGTAATTCATGCCCAACAGTTGCATCAACTAGCTGGTCGATCTGGGCTAAGAAAAGCTGTCATTGGGGCACGCTTTGTTCAAGTCAATAAAGTCTATGCAGATTCTCCACTTTCCATTTGGTTTTTTAACCATTACTACATTAGCTAACCAGGTGGGGTAATGCACTTCTCTAATAAATCCCGGTTTTAGCAGTTTATCAACTTCCTCAGTAATTGCTTCATACCTTTCTAGATTAAAGGACCTTTTTTTTGTCTTACTGGTTTGAAATCAGGATTAACATTCAATCGATGAGTTGTTACTTCAGGATTTATTTCAAACATGTCTTCATGGGACCATGCGAATAGGCTAGAATATGCTCTAAGGAAATTTTTAATTTGTGCACGTAGCTCTGAAGTCAACGACTGGCCAACTCGGGTACACTTACTTTCATCTCCCTGTTGCAGCTGAACTGTGTCTAATTCTTCTACTGGAGAACCCCTTTGCCCACTTTTTTCCTCGCTTGGGTCAAGTATAATCTATAGGTTTTCATGTCTGTCCATCCTGCCTCTCAAAGCTGTAGCGTAGCATCTTTTGGACTCCTCTTGATCAGCTCTTAAGACTCCACCTCCTCCTTCTGTTGGAAATTTTATCATCAAATGGTAAGTTGAAGTTACCGCTTGGAACATGTTTAAAACGAGTCTCCCCAAAATGACATTGTAAACCGACAGATGTTTCACTACTAAGAAATTTATCATTTTAGTAACTTGGTGGGGTGGTTCCCCTATTGTCACTAGTAACTCTATGCTACCCAAAGGGATCAAAGATTCTCCTCCAAAACCAATTAAATGTGTGTGTATTGGTTTTAATTTCTCTTTTCCAATCTCCATTTTATCAAATGCTGCTACATACAGAATATTTGCCGAACTTTCATTGTCTCAAAACTCTATAGACTTTCCTATTCGCTAAGATTATGGAGATGACCAGGGCATCATCATGGGGCTGATGTATTTCTCTTGCTTCTTCATCTGTAATGTGATGGTATTATATCTTATTTTGGCTTCTTTTTTAGGTCTGTTGGCTAAATCTACAAGGAAAACTCCTGGTGTGTTTCTGGCCTCTCTAATGTGAGCTTTTCGAGCCCTATTAGAATCTCATCCACCTGTTGGTCAGCTAAATATAGTCCTTATAGGTGTGCCACCCGCAATGTTTTGGCCTTTTGTTTGCACAGCTGCAGATAATGCTATTTTCTGTGGAACATGAGACAGCTCCTCCATTTTTCCACCATCTTTCCTCACAAATTCTTTAAGATATCCTCTTTGGATCAAGGATTCTATTTCTTCCTTTAGATCAAAACAATCTTTTATGTTGTGGCCATGATCTCGGTGGTATCAGTAATATTTACTTCTATCCCTTCGATTGGGTGTTGTCTTGATATCTTTGGGCTTTCGTAGTAAATCTAAGTTTCTAATTTGCATCATTACTTGCTCTTTGGGTGCGGAATTCTTGGACCTTTGTTTTTTGGCCTACTCACTTTTTCTTTATTCTCAATTTGTTCCTCTTTTCTCCCACTCTTTGTGAATCTAAATCAGTCCCCTTTTTCGTATTAGTTAATTAATCTGCATTTGAATACTTTTGGGCTCTTAATAATAGCTTTGTGAAAGTTCTTGGTGGATTTTTTGCGAGCGAGTAATGAAATTTTCCCGGTTGCAATCCTGCCATAATGGCAGTCAAGGCCACTACATCACTATATTTTTCTACCCTTATAGTTTCTTTGTTGAATCGAGTAATGTAATCTTTTAGCGACTTATCCTTCCCTTATTTAACCGAACAAAGATGAGTTGGTGGAAGTTGATGGCATCTGGCCCCAACAAATTAGCTAATAAATATTTGACTTAGCTGGGCAAATGAGAAAATTAATCGTAGTCTTAGCTTTCTATACTACCTTCGCGCTGCTTCTGTAAGTGTCAGTGAGAAAGCCCTATATATGGCTGAGATAAAATCAAGAGCAAGCTGAGATCCAAATGATTAGCCATTTAGAAATTTGTTTGGGACCTTTTAGATTTAATAAATGGCTACATTGGAGTTCACCTCCTGATGGAGTTTTCAAATTAGATATCGATGGCTTTAGAAAAAGCTCAAGCATTGCTGAGACATGGGTCTTAATTCAAAACAACAATGGTGAGTGGGTGACAGGTTTCAACATTAATCTTGGTGTGTGCTTAGTGACATTGGCTAAATTATGGGGAATTTATCAAGGGCTTTTTGTCACGGGATGAGTGTTTTTGCACAACGAACCCGTGCGGCACTTAGACAACTCTTGGCAAAAGTTGATAAGTAAGCCTTTGAGCTTCTCGACTAGTTAATTCTAGAGGTTTTCAAAATAGCTAGAGAGAAGAGAGCAATTAAGCCGAAAGCAAAAAATTGTATTACTCACAAAGTGTTTACAAGAGTGCTTAAGTTTCTTGTTCTTAGCTTGATACTCAAATGTCAAATGTCATGCCCTATTTATGGGGAAGCTTGCCAAGCTCTAGAGTTCTAGAGAATTCTATCAACTTACCTAAATATCTAAGATATTTACAAGTGCTACAAAAGTGTGAAAAATTCTAGATATGTATAAGCTTGAATTGTGCTAGAGTTTGCTAGAAAATTCTAGAATCGGGCCAAGCTAGCACTCTTGCTCAATGTTTGGGCTCTTAGCCTAAATTCCTAGGCACTTGGGCTAGAACTTTGGGCGGTCCGCAACATTTTGCTAGCTTGGGAGGTTGGCATTCATGATATTTATAAATTGATAGTGCTTGCGCAATTCAAATGATGGCCAAGGGATGTAATTCTGTTAATGCTTGTTATCCTTTGATTCGTAGTACAAAGGAACTTATGGATCGAGAATGGCGGGTGGCTTTGAATCATATTTAGAAGGAGTCGAACTTTGCTGCGGATTTTATGCCTTGTCATGCTCTCAAGCTTCCTTTCGGAATCCACAGTTTTGCTTCTCTCCTTATTAGGGTGGCTTTATATGATGGCTTAAGGGTCTTGATCTCTCGCCATGTGATTGCTTAGCTTGTTTAGGCTCTTTAATGTACCAAAAAATATGGGATAATAGGTCAATGGTCAAAGGTGTTTGAAATCGGAACGATAGATTCTCATCTTTAGTTGGCTATAATAATTCCTGGTCATTCTACTGGTTGTAAATTTTATCTATTTTTATTTAATTAATTTTGTACTTGAAAAAGTATTAAAAAAATATGACAGAGAAAAATGTACAAATAATTATCATAAAGATAGTGGAATGCTGCAAAATATTTGAAAAAAATTAAATTCAAAGAAAACATTAAAAAAACTATTTCATAACTAAATTCCAAATAATTTGGTTAATTACCAACATGGAGTAGGGTAATTGTTCCAAGTTCATTTATTATGTTTTTTATTTTGGTTATAATTTTTCATTTATAGCAAATATTTGACTTTTTTTTTCTTTTTTATAATTTCTACTACTATCGTTACAATAATTTGACTTAGATTCCAAGTCACGATCTATAATTTCTGTTATCGTTCAATGAATTTCTAATTTTAGTAAAACTTTCTCTATTACTAGTTATAATGTTTCAACTAATTTTTTAACTAGTTTTTTTGTTACATGTTCCAATTAACAATGTAACATTCCAATGAAATGGGTTAGATTCCAAGTTTATATTATAGACTTTTATATTTGATCAGAATTGTTCCTACATTTCGTTAAATTTTATTATTTTATGGCTCTATTGTTTCACCTAATAGTTCCACTAGCTTTATGTTGAGTATTCTAACTAAATGGGTAATATTACAGTATTATGGTTTGGTCAACAAATATGCTTTTAGATTCTTTTTTCGGTTTTTGTAATTTATTCCTACATTTCATTATCCTTTTTCATCTTGTGGTTCTAATATTTCTACTAGTTTTGTACTAAGTATTCCGACTAACTAGATAACATTTAAATACTCTAAGTTAGCTACCAAATATGGTTTATATATATTTTTACCTTTGATTTATTCCTATAATTCATTAAAAATTCTCAATTTATGGGTCTAATGTTCCACCTAATAATTCCACTAGCTTTATGTTAAATATTCTGACTAATTAGGCAATATTCCAGCCACATATTATTTTTAATTTTTTTGGTTAGGTTTGAGTTCTATATTCATTACGCTTTCGTGTTTTGTAGTTCTAATGTTTCATCTAATAGTCTCAATAGTTTTTGTGTTGAGTATTCTGACTAATTAGGTAATATTTCAATATTATGAGTTAGATATTACTATAATTCATTGAACTTTCTAAATTAATGATTTTGATGTTTTACCTAATAGTTCCACTAGATTTGTGTCAAGTATTCTGACTATGATATCCAATTTTATAGGCTAAATAACACATATACTCTACAATTTTTTTTTTTTTTGGTTTGGTTTGTTCCTACGTTTCATTAACTTTCTCGTTTTATGATTCTAATAGTTTTATGTTAATTATTTCGATTAAGTAGATAACATTTTAATATTATGAGTTAGATACCAAATATGCTTTATAGAAAATATTTTTTTAATTAGATTTTTTGTATAGTTCATTAAAATTTCTCAATTTATGATTTTGTTGTTTCATCTATTAGTTTTGCTAGTTTGTCTTAAAGATTTCTACTAACTAGGTAATATTCCAATATTATAGGTTATATAGCACATGCTTTACAGTTTTTTTTTTAATTAAACATTCTCGTTTTATGGTCCTAACACTTCACTTAATAGTTTTATTAGTTTTGTATTGAGTATTCTGATAAAAGTGGCATTTGCTTTTTTGTCTGAAATTTGAATAGATCTAAATTAGTTTGAATTTTGAATAAAACTAAATATTTGAGTTTGAATGATTTTTTTTTGTCTAAATTGCTACAAATAAATATTAAGTTGTTTTTTTTAACTTAAAATTTGAAAACTAATATTTTCATGTTTAGGCCCTTACAAATTATAAATGTAAAATAAATAATAAGTATTTCAAAGAATATAAATAAGAAAATATATTATTATAACATAAATTATGTTCAATTCAATACATCCTTTATTATTCTAAATTAGTACACGTTAATCAATTTTATTGTAATTTATGATATTTATATATTAAAAATATTCATAAAAAGTTATGAAAATAAATAATGCTCAATCCCACAGATAAACATACTAGTAATTCATTCATTTTTATACTTGAGAGACTCAAGAGCGAAAGTTGATATGACCCTTATTTTGTGTTAAACAAATGTAATTTTACAAAATAAAAATTAATAGAATATATAGTAAATATGACTTTCAAATAATAATTTTAACAAAAATAATAAAGATATCATAGAATTTCATTATAAAAATAATAGATCAAATCAACTTAATTTTTAAAGCACAATAATTAACGTTTATTGAACACTTTAAAAATATAACTTTTAAATTATAATTATCCAATAATAATATCAAATGGCGCCACTTTTGCTCGAAATATATGGTGGAAAGATATCGTAGAAATGGAATTGGTTTAACTTTGAAGAAGCAAATAAAATAATGAAAGAAAATGGCTTTTACCCTAATGTGTCCAATGTCCACATACGGAAGCCTTGCAAACGGGATTCCATTGGCTAGAAAACCAGGAGAAGCACTTTTACTTTGGAAAGAAATCGAGGAAAGGTGTAACGCCACAAATTCCCATACATATTAAATTATGGAAATTGGGCTTTCATTGAGAATTATGGGTGGCCTATAACCCTTATTAAGAAAGGGGTACTAATTAAATAGAGGTTATTTATGAGATAATTTTGGAAAAGAGTTATTTTTCCTTATTAAATAGGGTTTTTTAAGATTCCCTATAAATGCATAATTTTTCCCTTTCCATAACCCTAAGTTCACAACGTTTATTCTTCTTCTTTGCTGCTCTTTACGCTCCTACCCAAATCTTAGGATTCAAACCTTTGTTTAGGAGAGAATCAAAGCGACGGGTAAGTTATTCTCCATGTTCTCAACAGATTTCTAATCACTCTATCTAGCTAGGGTTTATATTGGCACGATTCTAGAAGGTTATAGATCTTAATGCATGATTTAGAATATATTTAGGCTTTGCTTAAGGTTTTGATTTATTATGAGTTTAGTTAATCAATCCTTGACGTATTAAGCACAGGATAATTCTGGACAGCATGAGTATCTCGAATTTAAAGCTATATTTTCTGAACGAATTTTCTTATAAAATTTATATTTCTGGAAACTAGACATGTAGGGCTTCTTGATTAAATTTTATTTCATTAAATTCGACTTCGTTTTCAATTTTATACGTATTTTGGAAGTAGAAACTACTGCACTGGAAAACTGCGATTCCAGTATTGTCATCAGATTCACAAGACTATTTGTACCACCAAATGAACTCGGAAAATTCTGAAAGTTTATATGTATGTTAATATATGTGTCTAGGATTCCCAATTTTAATTTCATAATTGTCTGATTAGTATTTTATTTTATAAAAATCACGGAACCCATTCTGTTTAGTTTAGATTATGTGAAAACAGTTTCAAATTTGCTGGGAAGTAAATAGTTTTTAAAATGTTTTTGATATCGGATCCTTTTGTAAATTTTACATGGGGTACTCATGGATGTCCAGAATAGTTCCATAGAATATTATATCATTATGAGTTTTAGATTAAGAGTTACAATTCTGAGAATCAGACCTGTACGGGTATGAATTAGAAAATCAAATTCTTAGCATAAGTTATTGATTGTCATATCTTGTATTTGTTTAAGGTATTGAAGGTGATTGAGGCTCTTAGAAGCTTAGAGGCGTGTTTATTCATTCATTTCTCGAGGTAAGTATCTTCATTCCTAATGTACTGGATATGTATAATATTTTGATATTATTATTATAAATATAAATGTTTTGATAATACATAAAGGATTAATTGATTTTGATAACAAAATTAGTTTTATGTAAATGTTTTCAAACCTAAATTGTTTTTGACAAAGTATTTTATAAATGCTTTTTAATATGTAAATGATTTTATGACATGACAACCTTTTATGATATTATCTTTAAAATGTTATGCAAGCCTAAATTATTGATATGAACTTTTATGAAACTGATACGAATGTTTTGTACCTATGTTTGATTTCAATTATTGATGACTGTATGAGATTCTTAATGTTTTGGCTCATTGTCCATAGTTATTCTGATCGTAATATACGATACATCTATCTGGACCAGTATTAGGTTTCTGTTTGAGTGTGCACACGATATTCTGATTCTGTTTCTGGCCGGGTCACCGGGACTATAGGTGACACTAAGTGACAAGAGCTAACCTTTTGTTTTCTGTATACGTATTATATGATTTGCTTCGTAAGTAAATATGCTTTTGAATATTCTGAATTATTAAGAATTTATGTTATGTTATCGTGATATATCGTTTTATGAAATTTATGGATTATGATATATGTTTTAAACAAAAGAAGGCTTGCAATATTTTTGTATTGATAGGCCTAGTACGTTAGAAATGGCTTTACTTACCGAGTTGACGGCTCACCCCTCGTCATTACTTTTTGCAGATTAAGTTTCTTTGAGAGGGGCGCTTAGCTTTGGAGTTAGTAATTTTCTGTTTCCATTGCTATTCGAATAAGAGGAGGAATAGACTCGTGTTTCTATTTAGTTATTTCTATTATGAACGTGTAATTTGGAGTTTGAGACTTTTGTTATTATTTTTATGTCCTTGAGAGAGATTAATTAGTATTAGACGTTTGAATTTGTGGATTTATTTGAATAAGAATTGGAGGTATTTCAGTTTGAAACTTATGAATAAAGATTATGATTTGTGAGTAACCTCCTTCTTCACGTGCTCCGCATGTGTTAGATTTGGGGTGTTACAATTGTAGTATCAGAGCAACTAGGTTAGGATTCTGTAGACTTTCTTTTACGGTTTAATTAGATTGTCTAATTAAATCGATTACATTTATTTTGTGGACATGAAGAAGGACAATATGGGTATGAAAAGTGTCAAGAATAAGAGATGGACAGAAATTGACAGGACCGAACAATTTATCTTAGTAGGAGTTCTTGTCAAAGATCTTAGTTATACTACTTTTTGCTGAAAGGGTTACGTCCTAACATTAAAGGGCGATTGATCATCCTTAATATTAACAATTATGCCGATTTGGTGGATCGATCAATTCTTGAATCTCATGT